>NW_015650373.1:166472-190238 GCF_001515625.1 Sinocyclocheilus rhinocerous
TATATATATATAAACACAAACACACACACGCAAAAAGATAAACTAGTCAGTCAAACTAGTCATACTAATCGACTATATTATTGAAGTGTACCTGGTAATAACACGTATCGGATACATTGTGATCAGAAATTGATGTTAAAGAATAAAAATGAAAGCACTGAGCGACTTTAAAAAATGCTCAGAATTGTGTTCTTTAATGTGTAACATTAATACTAGATGTTAACAGGGTCAGACTCAAAATGAACCTTGATGTAACAACTGACCACATTATTTTCAGCAGGAATCTCACTGCTCTGTATGTATCCGAGGGAATTTCACTCAGTAGGAGTATGAACAGGTAAAGAAGATAAATCTCTCTCTCCAGAAAATCTGACTGAAGCTTCAATATACTCAAACCCACTGGAGCACATTAGAAATATTTAATGGGCTATAAGTATTTACTTAATAAGGTGAAGCTCTGCCATCAATTCACAGCTATCTCACAATTAATGACCTGTAGAGATCATCAGGGGGTCCACTGGGCCTTTAAGACTGAGACACCTCACACAAACCCAGTGGAACACACACTTATCCTTTTGCCACTGGATCACAAGACAGTTTTATATATAATACACGCACACGCAAATTAAAATGCAGGCAAAACTGAATTTAACCAGGAGGACTTTGGAAAGTATCTGCTGATTTGTGTCCTCAATGATCCTGTGAGGGGGTCAACCTCCAACCAAAAGCTCACCGACTCCACATTTCTTATCTTTGTCTTACTCCCCTTACTTTTTGATTGAACCACCAAACCACTTTCAGATAAGGAGCATCCCTTGCTGTGTTTTTCTAGTAGGTGATGGTCTGAATCAGCAAACACAGCCACTGTCGATCTGGCACAAACAATGTTAGCTATTTGTACATTCTCTAACACGCATATTTTAGATTCACAATTCATTTAAAAATCCTGTCAAAATGCGGCGCTTAGTGATTATTCACATAACCCTCGTCGGTTATGTAATAAATGAATGTAAAGAGTTAAGAATGAAAATACTGTTGTATTCTTTTGCTTTTTTATTACTGGCATTGTATTCCTTAGCTTTTTTATTACAGTTTAATTATTTTCAATAATTTTGAGGACCTTTTTTGTTGCTGTTTTTTTAACTAATATTAGTTACTCTGGTATTCTGTGGTATTGAGAATTGTGACATTTCGCTGGTCTCTATAGATGTCATAGCAACCTTATTTACAGAAAAGATATATTTGATATATATCACTATCTTTAAATAAATCTTTCATATAAAGATTTGGTCATATGGCCCACTAATAATCGTTTTAAATAATCGTGATTACAATATTGACCAAAATAATCGTGATTATGATTTTTGTCATAATCGAGCAGCCCTACTTGGTACCACCGGTACTTAAAAAAACCTGGTACCGTAACATTTTCATTTTTTTAGTACTGACTTGGTACCGAAGTACCGGGTTTTTTGGCAACACTAGCAGCAAGTGGCAAAATTTTGGCAAGTTCCATGGGAGAATATCTAAAAAAAAAAAAAAAAAAAAGAGGATCCTTCAGTTTGTGTTGAGTGTGTCATTATTATTTCCCTTCATAACCTAAAACCTGAATCACATCATCATAAAGAAGCTTCTGAAATCCTCAAAGTCTATTAGTGATATCACCTGCATGCATAAACACACAGTGTAACTGTACACCCCTATGTGCCAATGACACTGAACACACAGCAAGACTGGAGAATATGGCTGGAAGTGTCAGGCAGGGACAGTTCGCACAATAAAAAATAAAACTTCTGTAATCATTTACGCACGTTCATGTTGTTCCAAACCTGTAGGAGTTTCTTTTTTTCTGAGGAACAAAGATGGTGATATTATGAAATCACTTTAAAATATCTTCTTTTGTGTTCCACAGAAGTCATACAGGTTTGGAACAACATGAGGGTAAGTAGAAAGATTTTTCTTTTTTTTTTCTTTGCCTTAACCATCCCTTTATTACACAAAAAACATTAGTAATATAGCTCACAGTGACTTACAAAAGGCACACACAGCTAGTCAAACACAAATAGCTCATCCCCTGTTGTTTTCACTGCTGGGTCCAATAAATAAAGATGCTTATCTTAGAGCACACGTTGTTTATTAATGCTGATCTAGGATCATTCTCAATTCTCTAATCCAACCTTGACTCAAAGCTAAAAACAGATGAGAGCTGTGCTGAGGTTAGTGTATGAAGGCTGTTGGTTGTTCAACATTTAACAGACACATTTTTCTCTAAATTAAAATTTCTTTGTTAAAATGCTTCATCATATCAAAGTAAGCCATTCATTTAAAAATATCCCCAAAAAGTGTGGTTCTTCAGTGGTGTTTGTCATTGGTTGTGCTTTTAATGCATGTAATTTGCCTGGCAAACAAAAGTCTTGGAAGCTAAGGGTACGAAGTCTCTGTAGAATAAAAAGATAACAGAGATTACACCTGAGTTTATGATTCGATGTGTGGGATACTGAACATCCGCTACACAAAACATTGTGAAGATTACACTGAACCTTTTTTTCCCCAATAACTTATAAACCATTAAAGACAGACCTACTGTGAGCTACAAAGTCGTTTATCAATGGTGTACACTTTTGTTGAAGCCATCAGCCTGCTTTGTTACAACTTATTTTTAAGTAATGGCATTTAATAGTGGAATTCCTGGTGAAAAACTACATTACCCATGATTCTGCAAAGAAATTTCCACCAGGCGGAGAATCTCGACAAGCAAATCATGCCGAAAATCTGCTCCCATGATGCACTGAGAATGACATGATAATCAATAGGTGTGTTCGACTTGAAGCGGCGCTGCGCAGACCGATCGCTGTATGACATCAAAGTACTGCAAGAGCGATTCGAAAGCATAAGGAGGCATCTGATGTCTAATCGCTCTCGCAGTACTTTGATGTCATACAGCGATCGATCTGCACAGCGCCGCTTCAAGTCGAACACACCTAAAATCCCTTCGTTATTAAACGATGTAAACATATTCAAATAAATGTAAAATATATTGTTTCTATAATCACAACTTTAAATAGATAGTTTTATATTTATCCATTGTTTTAAAATTGTTTATGTCATTTGAAATGCTTTTTAGGACCGTTAAGTACTAGGGATGTAACGATTAGTCGTGAGCTGATTGAAAATCGATTCACATATGTGACTATTCAAATCAGTTGAGATGCCAAACAAATCGCGATACAATTGGAGTAGGAGTTTATATGAATGTATCTCTGAGGGGAACTGACTATCATTAGAAAAGTTTACGTGGTATTTTCTTTTCATCTTGCCTCTGAACAATGCATATTAAAGTAGTGTTCATAAGCGCAGCTCTGCTTTGTTTACAGCGGTAACCCAGGAAACACTGTATCATTGCTGTTCATAAGCGCCACCTGCTGTCAGAGAGTGAATCTGCGTCTCATTCAGCTCGTCTGCCGTTTCGTTTAGATGTGTTTTATGTAGTATAGTTTCACAAAACTAAAGTCAGACCATTCTGTTTTTGCTTCAAATTTCGAAACTATACGGTCTAATTTATGATTAAAAACTACTCATGCTGCATATGCTGCATCTTTGTTTGGAACATGATTAAAATCCAGTGGTTGCCTCTAATTTTAAATGGAAAGAGCACAGACAAAGCCTTAGTTTGTTCATATTAAGAGATTTCTTTTATTTGTGTAACTTGTTTGATTTGGGTTTAGATTTGGTAAATTTCAATTTAGTTTTGTTATATTTCAATTTCACAAAGAAACGTGCAGCAATAGCCTAATAAAATGGCACCCTTTAATTTACTGTATAATGTCTTCAATCTCATTTTGTTAAAAAAATCGTGAGAAAATCGAACCGTGAAATCAAAACCGTGAATCGAATCGAATCGTTACATCCCTATACACAGTCTTGTATCTTTTTCTTCTTGCTCAAATTTCAAATACTTCTTTGGTTAAAATCTAAGTTTGTAATGTTGTGATTCACCTTGGTTCTTTTTGGTTCAAAGCTTATAACTTTTCATAATATTCCCAAATAGCAGTCTACTTTGCAAAATCTGGAATTGGTGATAGCCAATCAACAGCAAACGCCAGACACAAGCACACAACTGCCTCATGCTTCTGTGGAGCAGCAGCGGATCCTAAGATCGGATTCTCCACACGACAGAAGAGCACAGAAGATTAAACTCTAATTTAAAGGCCTCGCTGCTGTTTGGCTTCCTTATCACACTGAGAGAGGAAACACT
This sequence comes from Sinocyclocheilus rhinocerous, assembly GCF_001515625.1. Classification (NCBI taxonomy): domain Eukaryota; kingdom Metazoa; phylum Chordata; class Actinopteri; order Cypriniformes; family Cyprinidae; genus Sinocyclocheilus; species Sinocyclocheilus rhinocerous. The sequence continues at coordinate 170,728 of NW_015650373.1, forward strand.
TCCAGTGTATCTGACACATCAAGGCAGGAAATCAGAAACAAATATCTCACAAATTTAAATAAAGTGCTTAAGTTTAAAAGAAACAAAGAAACAATGATTAATATCACATCGTTGTAAATAATGACTGCGCATTTCTAGGCGGTGAGTGAGTCTCTGATTTCAACTTACAAAGAAAGAAAAAAAAAAAAAAGCCTCAGCATAGCAAAACAGAATGGACAGATTTCTCCAAACTAAAAGGACAGAAACAGCAGAAGGGTCTGACCTAATTGAATGTTTGTTCTTGTTCCTAGAGAGAGGGGGAGTTGGAGAGGAGAAAAAGAGGGTGTCCTAATTAAAGACCGTCCTCTCTTCCTCCTCCTCCTCTACTCTTTTTTTTCCCCTCTTTCTCACACGATCAGGTCGCCATCAGAGAGTAAATGGACTGTAGCTCAGAGGGCTAACACTGACCTGAAAACAGCTTTCCATGGACAATCACTCAAAATCAGTGACAATGCACAGTACAAACTGATCTTTAAGCAGTCAGAAAGTGAGCAAAAAGTAGCAGCTACTAGTTTGGACATGTCCGCTTCTCTATGTTTTTACAGTGAGTGGTGTCGTAAAAAAAAAAAAACGAAATCATCCAAAATTCTAAATACTCTTATTTCCGGCATAAAGAATCTGCTTTCCTTTTCCAGCAGAACGACACATGGGAATCCAGCTGTATTAATGCTGACCTTTGTGAGATCAAGGGTTTTCAACCTTATTCAGGTCAAGGACCGCTTGGTGGTTAAAGAGACAGAGCAAGGAATCCAGAGGGGGACGGGATGAGAAAGAACCAAGAGCTCGTTAACAATCAATGTCCTTGCTGGTGGATCCTCTAATTTCCTCTACTTTACAAATATCTGATACCACAGGAGCAGAAAACAGCCCAGAGGATACAACAGCATACAGACGCCCCTCCAGGACATCTACTTGATTTTAGCAAGCAGGAAACCACCCTTAAAAACATTCTGCTTATGTAAGATAAATGTAAACAAACAAACCTCCCAGTCTGTTAAACACATTTAATAAATCATTTTCAGATAAAACGTCAGTTCTGTTTTGATTATTTTGCAATTATTTAGCATGTGCAGTGTTTGCATCACTAATGTTATTTGTGGCTTAGTGCCCACTAAAGCACTGAAGGCTGCTTCCGAATCAAACCAGTGCGCCTCACTTTGATGTTTTAGACAGTGAGCTGAATAATGACCCAGATATCGACCTGCACCTCTCAGAGAGTGGTGTGGCTGCGGGCCCACACCTGTTGGCAATGCTGAGGTGGCACAGCAGACGCAGCCTCCTATGACTGGTATACTTACACATTCTGATCAAGAGAGACTAGTGCTTTCCAGACCCTCCAATCCTTTTCTGCGTCAGTTTATCACAGTCAAACTCATCAGATTAAAAAATGGTAGATAGATGAGCAGTGAGTCATGCTCTTTCAGTATATACAGTGAATATTACAGTCCTCAGTAGGCACAAAAAAATCTGTCTAGGTAGGCAGCTCAATACGTTTTGTGCCACAGCCATTGAGACCTGGAGAAGTAAACGTTGTCCTAACATGGTGGTGGCCTTTTTCAGAGAGAACAGCTCGGAAATTCCTGCTGAAATGTGTCCTCTTCCTTCCCAAACACAATGAGGGAGTCACTGCTTTAAACACAAACACCTGAATCATTCCTGTCTAACAAGTTTTTAAATGAACATTTCGCTTTCAATAGCCTACAAAACAGACCATGACCAGCTGTTTCTGTCCAAAACAAACTTGGGTCAATGACAAACGAGGAAATCCTGGATTACAGAAAGTTGTTTATATTTGTGATGGTTTCATACATTTTTCAAAAATATTGATTCTGTTTTCTAAAAAACAATTAAACTTAATACATTTAAGTGGTGTAACCATCAAGCATACAGTACTAAAGTAATTAAAATTAAACTTTATTACTCAGTTTCAATTAAGTTTTCAAACATAATTATTCAAACAATTAATGTAAATATAATTATTTTTATTTATTAATATTTAATTTAAAATTAAATCAATAATTTTACTAATTAATTATCTTATGACAGAAAGAATAATTACTCCAACATTTCCTTTCTTAAAAAATTCCTAAGCCATTTTGTTTATCTTTTGTTTACATGTCATACCACCAACATCCATATAATGGACATTAAGTTACTTGTCATGTGACGTCGACATGGCGGCGTTCAGGAGGCGACTTGCTCCGTGTCGAATACATTTTTTTTTCTCTCGAAGACTTAAGTTTTCATCTCACGTGAGTGTACATTTTAATCATATCATATTACTTAAATGTTATGTGTAAAACTTTTGCAATTAATAACAACTTAAATGCCCATTTAACATATCATTTTAAAATAAATGACCATCACGTCATTGACCCAAAATTAATAAAAGACAAAAAATGTTTGGCATGAAACATTCGTCAGCGCACAAATGTAACATGAACACGCACAACGCTGAAACTTAGTTGTTCTATTTCGAGGCGCGGTCTTTCATGAACGCGAATCTATGGGCCTTTATGAGCGTGTTACCATGTAATGTTTGCGTTTCTGAACTGAACTACGACCTCATGGACCTAAACACAACGATGTGAGGTGTTCAACAGGGGTGTTGCCTCACACTTCCAAGCCAAATCCATCTGAATCCAGTGCTGTGGTCAAAAACAAACACTGCGCTACCGAGCTGCGCGTGAAAACAAGTAGTGACCACCGCGAAACACACTACAACTTCGGCGACGCCTTTGTGTCCTAATAGATCACAATCAGATCTGTTGGTTTGTATGTTTTCCAGAATTTTTAAGAAACTCGTCAAGTTGTTGAGCTTCATTAAAGACGCTTTTCTGAAGCCAACACCTACTTCTTTTCTCCCTGCAGAAGTGTTGAGCCGTAAAGGGCTCTTCCTTTATCCACGATCTAATCAGAACTACTAATAACCCTCAATGCTTTCAAAATAAACTCTTACCTTCTTATCAAACTGAAGTTTCAGAGATGAAGGTTTCGTTTTTGCTTGGCGCAGTGTGTTCAAGTGTTTGGCTGGCCTCGAAGGGCGGAGCTGCCGGTTACAGCCGCGCCCCCAGCCGTTAAAATAGAATTACATCATTGGCGCGAGCGGAGGTAGGGGGGTTGGAGGTGTGGGCGCAGTGAGAGCAGGACCAGTTGTTTGAATTCCAAATGCACCATATGCAGTTCTGTATGGTTCCTCAACGAATCAGTCTTCAGAGTCGGATTTTGTAATAAAGCGATCGAACCAGTTCACAAAACCGGTCTGAATGATTCATTCACGAATCAGTCAAATTGTTTCTCAAATGACTCACTGACTAATTGAACCGAGCTCATTTCAGAAGGTCCGATTCGCATAAACTGAAAGCGTGAAGCTTATGCTATGGCCAAGTGGAATTGGTTTTATTCATAGCATTTTATTCAAAATAGCAAAACTTTTTTAGCAGAATAATATGAACTTTAGTATTTTTTATTGTAAAGGTGTTTTTAAATCCTAAATTACTGTTTTTATGATGAATCTTGGCTGCAAATTGCAAAAACAAACTGAACTGGATGCGTTAGATTAAGTAAAAATACTGCGTTATTATTAAAAGCTTATTTATAAATCTTAAACGAAAGCCGTGCCGATATGTAACTGTTTGTTTGAATCGAACTGTCCAAAGAACCGATTCGCGTAAATGAGTCGAACTTTTCATCAGTGACTTTGAATTAGTGATGGGAAGTCCGGTTCTTTTCCGCGAACCGGTTCTTTCGGACAGTTCGTTTCAATGAACCGGTTCAAAAAAACGGTTCATCGGTTCTTTTACGCCCTAACGTAATGACGTCATTCGCGATGACGTAATGATATCAAGTCTATCGTCCCGGGCCAGGATGAAAATACACATTCAAATATATAAAGTCAGTAATCATAACTTCAGTCAGTTAAAACATCATAATCATGATCTGAAAAGTTTATAAATAATTTTTGCAACTAAGCACCCAGATACAGTAACAGGCAGTGATGTGCATACCAGGATTTAAGTCTTGAAGATATAAAGTAAATAAATGAGTTGTCATTAAATTGAACGATTCGTTCGCGAACCGGACATCACTACTTTGAATCAGAGAAGTTTTGATACCAGTTGCAGCAATTATACTTAGGCTATTAGAATAGACATATCGCATTGACATCAAACTTATGCAAACTTATGGAAAGGATGGTTATGAACCGGTTGACTTATGTAATTGAGAGCAGAAATTTTTTTTCAGCAGGTCACTATGGATTTCGAAAAGGGCAAATATATGGATTCAGTCTTGTGTTTGGAAGCTGAAATTTGAAAGGCTCAAATTAATAAAGAGGTTTTAGTGGGAGTCTTTTTCGATGTAGAAAAAGCTTATGATATGTTGTGGAAAGAGGGGCTTTTAATGAAACTGATAAGCTTGGGAATTGATGGAAAAATTTATAACTGGATTTTGAGTTTCTTGATTGGAAGTACGATTCAAGTAAGAGTGCGGTCCGCTTATTCTCGGATTCTCCCAATTGAGAATGGAACTCCCCAGGGAAGTGTGAGGAGCCCTATTCTTTTTAATTTAATGATTAATGACATTTTTCATAACATTGATACTGGAATATGAAGATCATTGTATGCAGATGACGGAGCATTATGGAAAAGGGGGCGCAATGTTTAATTTGTAGAAAATAAAATGCAAAATGCTGTGAATGAGGTGGAGAAATGGGCGAATAGTTGGGGTTTTCTGTGGCAAAAACACAATAAGAAAAATAATCCTATCTTGAATATCAAAATGTATGGTCATCAGTTGGAACAAGTAAATGTACAGTAGTATATTTCTATGTGGATGGACTCTAAATTAAACTTTAGAATTCATATTCAGAAATTGGTAGAAAAATGCAAAAAAGGAATAAATGTATTAAGGTGTTATGAGGAGCTGACTGGGGGGCAAGCTGTCACTCACTGAAAATAATTTATTGTGCAGTGATTAGGTTCTGCGAACAAAAACTTACTTTAGGGGTTAGTTCACCCTAAAATGAAAATTAGTGTTTTACTCACCCTCGAAGCATCCTAGGTGTATGTGACTTTCTTCTTTCAGACAAATCCAATCGGAGTTATATTAAAAATTGTCCTGGCCCCTCCAAGCCTTTCAGTGGGGGTAAGCAGGTGTTTGTTGTCAACAGTTCAGAAGATGTGAAATAAAGTGTGCGCATCCGTAATAAAACGTCCCTTACACGGCTCCGGGGCATGAATAAAGGCCTCCTGAAAATATCCATATTTCAAACGTAATAAACACTTTTTTTATCACTTCTGCCATCTGTCATACGCGGAAGGCTTTCCGGTGGATGATGTAGGACGTCGGTGTTGTGTGATTAGTGACAAGCGTGGAGAGAAAACAAAACAAAACGCCGTTCACAAATTAGATGCACAAAGCGAGGATTTGTAAAGAAAAATGTCGGAGGATTTCAATAAGCCAAGAGGAGACTGGTTTTCCTTTGCTAAAGTAAGGAAACTTTGTTTCTTGCGCATTGCGCATGGATTCGCAGGAGGCCTTTATTCACCCCCCGTAGCCGTGTGAGGGACGTTTTATTACGGATGGTTTATTTCACGTCTTCTGAACTGTTTATAACAAACACCTGCATACCCCCATTGATAGGCTTGGAGGGGCCAGGATAATTTTAATATAACTCCGATTGGATTTGTCTGAAAGAAGAAAGTCACATACACCTAGGATGCTTTGAGGGTAAGTAAAACACAGGCTAATTTTCATTTTTGGGTGAACTAACCCTTTAAAAAGATAGAGGTTATACAAACCTCTTTTTTGTGCAGGCACTGCAATCTGAATTTGTTGTGGAGCATTTAGAACTTCTCTGGTGGTATAATTACAAGTTGAAATGGGAGAATTGCCTCTAGAACCACGTAGGCTTCAGTTGAGGCCTTCAGTTGAGGTACTGGTCCGGTGTAAAGGGACACCTGGAAAGCCATCCAGTTAGACTACCGCAGGGCTGTGTGTTAAGTCCTTTCTTGTATACACTTTACACAAACGACAACATTAGCCCGTCACCCAGCATAAAATACTTAAAATATTCTGAAGACACAGCCATTCTTGCCCTGCTCAAAGACAATAACTCCATTATGGACTATCACACCACTGTCATGCACTTTGCCCAGTGGTGTGAGGATAACCACCTGAATCTCAATGTCAGCAAGACAAAAGAGCTGATAGTCAGTCCCCCTTCACCCCAGCACCCTATTGTTATTCATAATCAAACAGTTGAAACAGTGGACAGTTTCAAATATCTTGGAGTAACATTGGACAACACACTTACCTTTGATCAGCACATTACGGACATTCAGAAAAGAAGTCACCAAAGACTGTCAGTCATTCATAAACTCAAAGGACTTAATGTTGCTCCTCGATTATTATTGCTACTTTATCAAAGCATCATTCAGCCAATTCTGTTGTATTGTTCTATCTGTTTTTTCAACATGCTCTCTGTTAAAAACCTGACCAAACTCACAAAGGTGTCCAATATTGCTGCGAAAGTTATAGGTCTTCCAACACCCAACCTCATAGAACATCGCTGAGTGTTATCTTAACTGTTCTTTTTTTTGTATTATGTTGGTTATGTTGTGTGTGTTAAACAAGTGCAGTGCTGTGGAAAATAATTTCCCCCTTGGGGACAATAAAGTTAAAGTTAAAGTTACTTCTGAAAGATTAGTGGGAATATAAGTACAAAGAAATAGCAAGCTTTGGTTGGGTAGTAAGGAATGAGGCAAACAGTTTGGGATTGAAAGTCCTTGCCTCTTCTGTTGCTATACCAGCAATTCCCCCTTGGATGTTCCCTATGATTGATTTACAAACAGCGGCAGCTGGTGGAAAATTTTCTAGGTAGGGCGCCACATCCAACAATTTTAGCATACATCCCAGTATGATTTATCCCAGTATAACAAAAGGAAAAGTATTAAGACTTGAAACATATAATACTAATTGTTTTACCAAGTTCAAGATTGAGGATGATTCCCACAAAACTATATTTCCTGCAATCATTTTTCAAGATAAATTAAAACATTTTTTAATTTTCGTAATTCACAATTTATGTATACAGTGCAACCCCCAAAACTGTGAGGAAAAAATAAATGTTACATTTTATTATGGATGCTTTATTTCACGTCTTCTAAACTGTTTATAACAAACACCTGCATACCACCATTGATAGGCTTGGAGGGGCCATTATAATTTTAATATAACTCCGATTGGATTTGTCTGAAAGAAGAAAGTCACATACACCTAGGATGCTTAGAGGGTGAGAAAAACACAGGCTAGTTTTCATTTTTGTATTATGTTGGTTATGTTGTGTGTGTTAAACAAGTGCAGTGCTGTGGAAAATAATTTCCCCCTTGGGGACAATAAAGTTAAAGTTAAAGTTACTTCTGAAAGATTAGTGGGAATATAAGTACAAAGAAATAGCAAGCTTTGGTTGGGTAGTAAGGAATGAGGCAAACAGTTTGGGATTGAAAGTCCTTGCCTCTTCTGTTGCTATACCAGCAATTCCCCCTTGGATGTTCCCTATGATTGATTTACAAACAGCGGCAGCTGGTGGAAAATTTTCTAGGTAGGGCGCCACATCCAACAATTTTAGCATACATCCCAGTATGATTTATCCCAGTATAACAAAAGGAAAAGTATTAAGACTTGAAACATATAATACTAATTGTTTTACCAAGTTCAAGATTGAGGATGATTCCCACAAAACTATATTTCCTGCAATCATTTTTCAAGATAAATTAAAACATTTTTTAATTTTCGTAATTCACAATTTATGTATACAGTGCAACCCCCAAAACTGTGAGGAAAAAATAAATGTTACATTTTATTATGGATGCTTTATTTCACGTCTTCTAAACTGTTTATAACAAACACCTGCATACCACCATTGATAGGCTTGGAGGGGCCATTATAATTTTAATATAACTCCGATTGGATTCGTCTGAAAGAAGAAAGTCACATACACCTAGGATGCTTAGAGGGTGAGTAAAACACAGGCTAATTTTCATTTTTGGGTGAACTAACCCTTTAAAAAGATAGAGGTAATACAAACCTCTTTGTTGTGCAGGCACTGCAATCTGAATTTGTTGTGGAGCATTTAGAACTTCTCTGATGGTATAATTACAAGTTGAAATGGGAGAATTGCCTCTAGAACAACGTAGGCTTCAGTTGAGGCCTTCAGTTGAGGTACTGGTCCGGTGTAAAGGGACACCTGTTTTTTTCTGGTCATTTGTTTAGTGAATTTTTTATACATACAGTATATATATTTATAAGTCAAGCTGCAATACCAAACAGGACCACATGGAGATGCCAACAGACGCTATACCAGTTGCCTTAACCTGACTGTATATACAGTATAGATATATACGGATTTATTCAGAATTATTAAACAGAGGAAAACAAATTAAAAAAGCAAATAAAAACATTCTGAATTTGTCAAATGTGGCGATCTGAAGGCGGCTCGACATCACCAGTGAACAGTTCCTCTGTCAGAGTGAGTGTTCGTGTCTGTGTCTACATAAACACCACTGGCCATTGCAAACTCCGTTAAAAACACGCTTCTTCAGCGAGGGTCCATTATAAAAACACGCCAGACATGCTACCATACTGAAATGTGCTCATGCAAAAAGCTAACAAAGAGCACACATACACGGTCTGTTTGTTTACACATTAGGCCTAATAATAACGGACTTGCACGTCTAATAGTGTACGATTACTCTATGTCACTGTAATCGTCTTTACCTCCATTACAATCATCATCCATCTAAACTTTATTGGTGAGATACTGGTTTGCTTTATTCAGCCCATACCGACTTGTCCTGACTTCATATTTCTTATAGGGTGTTTTAACGACATGTCACCAATCCAGAAGTCAGCCATGTTGCCAGCACTGAATGTAAACAATGCCACTGAACCAAATGGAACTCGTGTATGGGCTTGGCGAAAAAATTAAGTAGTTCACTATAGCTGCGTTTCCATTACAGATTTGCGCAAAACTTTTGCGACATTTTATAAATGTTGATATAAAAACTATTGCGAAATGTCGTTTTTTCCATCAACCGATGTTATGTGACTAAAACGTAATTTTTTCCTTTCGCGATAAGTCCTAGCGACGAGTGTTGGTAGGTTTACTATATCGCAACCATCACACTAGCCATTATTTTTAATCGAAGGAGATGTAGATGTGTATCTTCTGAAATGTGCTGATCATGTGACTTTTACATACGCCAGGTGACCTGTAAATGCGACAAAACTGTTTCCATTGCAGTTTTGTGAAATATTCCTTTTTTGAACTCCCTGAAAAACCACCTCATGCAAGTGTACAAACTTTTTTGCAATATATGGGAGTTTTTGCAAAATTGACCTTTCCATTGGACGTATTTTCAATTTTCAATTTCAATTTGCGCAGTTTGAAGGGTAATGGAAATGCAGCTTATGTCGGGATAAAAAATAGAAGGAAGAATTGTCGGGTCGTCAGTCCACGACAAAGGAGCCAGCTTGTACGGATCTTTACCACCTATTAAAGGGGTCATATGATGCGATTTCAATTTTTCCTTTCTCTTTGGAGTGTTACAAGCTCTTGGTGCATAAAGAAGATCTGTAAAGTTGCAAAGACTAAAGTCTCCAATCCAAAGAGATATTCTTTATAAAATTTAAGAGTCAACCACGCCTACCTAAAATGGCTCGTTCTAACACGCCCCCACATGTCTACGTCACGATGTGGGAAGATTTGCATAATGCCGCCCAAATGTTCACGCAAAGAAAGAATGCGTAACTTTGATTCTCGCTGTAGTATTGCTGCTCCCGCCGCCGCCGCCATGTTGTGGAGACGCTGTGTTTCGTTGTGAAAGTGAAACTACTTTGTTTGGCTTTCCAAAAGAGGACGATTAATGTACATTATGTGGAAAATAATGTGTTTTTTTAACCTTAAACCGCATAAACACATTGCATTACACCAAATACACAAAATAATGTTCTTTTTAGCAACGTCATATGACCCCTTTAACTTTAGATTGTCAAATTGTTGCGCCCTTTCCTGCTTACTAAGTCCTTCTCTATATGATTTAGCAGCTTTCACACATTTCTTCCGTGGTTTAGACATCATAAATCAGTAGAACAACATCTTCAGTACATTAGCAGTGCAATCCATGCTGTTGTTCACATCCGAGTATCTCCAATATGGCCGCACATCCGGGTAACTGACCAAACTGTGACGTAGGTGCAAACGCTCAATTAATAGAGGTATGTTTGTTCCCACCAATCTCTGCACAAGTTAAGGTTACATATGATGAGGAAAGCACATTGGTGCTAGCCCTCCTGGAACTCATAGAGATTGTATTGCAGTGCCTGCATTTCGGACAAAAAAAAAAATCTTTGTATGGAAGTCTATGAGAACACTCGGGAGCGATTCTCGGCCAGAGTAAAATCGCCCAAAAAGGGGCGGTACTCCACAGAACATGACTTGACGATGATTGGACTATATATCCAGAGGCAGAACTAACAGTCTACAGTGACAGCTGTGGTTGAATGTGAAAGAAAAAAGATCCCTCCCTTTCGCACTTTGGTGGTGCGTCGCCCTAATGAAGAGACTACCCCTGTTTACAAATACACAAAGTAATAAATAAAACTGAAATAAACATACCAACTGATATAGTAGTTCAACAATATATAATTCAAGAGTATTATTCCGTATTACAGGTATTTACAGATGGGTCAAAGGAGCCAGACTCTGGTAGAACAGCAGCGGTAGTATACATTCTTACCTTTAAAATAAAAATGGTAAAAATAATATCAGATCATGTGTCAGTATTCACTACCGAGTTATTAGCTATTATACTAGCTCTACAATGGATTGAAGAAGTACAGCTGTCAAGAACTGTGTACTGACTCAATGGCTGCTCTCACTAGCCTATTGAGTGGAAAATCTGAAGCACAGCAACATTTAGCATTTGCAGTTTTACAATGTTTGTTTAGAACAAGGCAGTAAGGGATATTGTTAAACTTCCTCTGGGTGCCGGCCTATGTGGGTGTGGATGGAAATGAGGAAGTAGACCTGCTGGCAAAGAAGGCCTTGAATCATCCACAAATTGAAGTTAATGTACCTTTAAGCAAAGCTGAAATCAAGAGATTGATATCAATTGAAATAAGAAAAAAATGGCAAAAGTTATGGAATCGTGGATTTAAAGAAAGACATCTTTACCAGATTCAGGAGTGTGTTGGAAATGAGAGGAAAAGATATGGAAATAGGAAGAAAGATGTCATTATTTTGAGATTAAGAATTGGACACACAGCATTAAATTATAGTCTTCACTAGGGAAGCATGATTTGTGACAAATGTGGAGACCCAGAAACAGCGAAGCATATTCTTTTTGAGTGTGCTGCATATGAAAGGGAAAGACTTCAGTTAATTCAGGAATTTGGATGGCTGGGAATTGATAACCTTTTGCAATCACAAGTTCATGATATATTATTTAAGTATCTAAAAAATACAGGAACAATAGATAGAATATAGGTATATAATGCACTTTTTCTGTTGGCTTGCCAAACCGCCATAAAAGCACCAGAAGAAGAAGACGACAAAGACTTATTGGATTATTTGTGTGAATTTTGGTTTGTGGTATCAAGTGAAAACATGTTCACTTTTTAAAATAGCTCCTTCTTAAAAGAGGGGTAAAAATCATAGTTCCTCTTTTAGGGTGGTTTAAAATGAATAGTAATCAGTCATATCAACAGGCCTATTTTCACCCAGTTGCAAACCTGCAATATGTAAATCTGTGAATATAAACAATTATATAAATTTTATTAAGAACTAAAACTATTATTTTTCCATAATGCTTAGAAGATCACTGGTTAGAAAGTTACAAACTGCTTAATAGTTACAAATATCATAAAAATCTAAGAAACTATGCTTTTATATAACCCGTGTTTCCTCTCTACAGACCACTGGATGAAAACCTTGCTCTGCTGTAATCTATTTAGGTTTGTCTATTTAGGTTCTTAGTCTGTGCAGTCACAAGATCTCAGGGTCCACTATAAGGCTTCATTAGACATTCAAGTTAATAGGCCTACTAATATTTTCTGATCATCAGAATCTTAAAAGGGTAACCTGAGGAGAAATGAGGGATGTCTAGTTTGCCTATAACAGAATGTACGATCAGAATGTGGTGATATTAATTTGGTTATGGTTTTCTGTCAACAATCTGTCAGCACTCCACTGTTTCCATGACAATATGCCTATTAACCTGTGATGTGATGACTTTATCTATATAGCCCTAAGATGACAACCTGCTGTGTATAATAAGAAACAGGAAATTGTCTCTGTTTGCAATATTGTTGAAATTAAACCGCATGTCTAAATGCATGTCTGTTCACAAATAGCCAAAAAGGAAATAAAGTTTCCTATATTGATTTAAGTTTAAGATGTCAAATTATTTAGAATAGAAGTGCAGTGCTAGCTTTTGTCTGCACTGTTGTTTTACACGTGAGCCACTGTAAGGATCTCGGTTGCCTGTTTTCTGTCTTCTTGTTATGTGACTTATGTTGCTATGACCACGGGTCAAAAGCCCCAGTTGCTGTTTAGGTATAAGGCTGATCTGCAGCAGATAACAAAACTGTAGACCTCTGATGATGAGTCAGGCCTAAAGATCTGCTTTTCTGTTTCTCAGATTACATAGTAATGTTATTCGTAGGTGTTTCTAAAGACAGAGTCATGTGGATCACAAGTGATAATTTTTGTCTTTTGTGCATCTACTCTAACAATTTCTCTGTGATTACAGCTCAGTAGAAGCATATGGCCAGTGCTGAACTCTAAATCTGGACAAGAAGGTGAACAAACATGAAGATGACTTTTTGTCAGTCTTCACAGTGTTTTCCTCTTGAATGTGTAAACTGCTAGCTACTGTATCACTCGTTCTCCTCATTCTTGAACATAAGAGAGTCTAGAGACATCTAGAGGACATAAAACGTCATTACAAGCCGATGTATGAGCTAAATCTTACTTGTTGCTCTCTTTCTCTCTCTCTCTTTCTCTCTCTGTGTGTCTGTGTATGTATATATGTATATATATATATATATATATCTCTCTGTATATGTGAGAGAGAGAGTGTGTGTGTGTGTGTGTGTGTATATATATATATATATATATCTCTCTGTATATGTGAGAGAGAGAGTGTGTGTGTGTGTGTGTGTGTATATATATATATATATATATCTCTGTATATGTGAGAGAGAGAGTGTGTGTGTGTGTGTGTGTGTATATATATATATATATATATAATGTAGACATCGCAAATCAATGAAGCATATATCTGTAATACTGAATTATGTATTCATTGATATTTAATATATGTTATACATAATTATGTACATTCTCTAGAATGTCAAACATTGATCAAATTACATACTTGAATTTTTTTCAAAATCAAACTAAGTACATTCATTAGTAAAGTATGCAATTTTAATCAGATTTTACATGCACAATTAAGTATTTGAGCAGTTACTGGATACTTTTGTGGTATAGGTTTTGCTCAGTCACACAGAAAAGTAACTTTTTTAAGAATTTGCATTTGAGTTCCAAGTTCAAAGTCAATATTTTCAGTCAAATTTTGGTTACTGCAATAACATTTCAATAATAACCCAATTTCACTGATGAGTTCTGATAACTTTAATAGGTAATTTCATATTTAATAATATGAAAACTAAACTATGAAAATTAAACAAATGATAAAAACTGACCACTAGGTGTCAGTAAAATTATACAAGACCGATTTCTCTCTCTCTCTCTCTCTCTCTCTCTCTCTCTCACTAACAATTCTAAATAATATAATTAATTAATTCAAATAAATGCGATCTTACCACACTGCATCTCTGTGTCTGATTTAAAGCAGGCCGAATGCTAACGAGCCTTAACTGACGTTTCATATTTAATAATATGAAAACTAAACTATGAAAATTAAACAAATTATAAAAACTGACCACTAGGTGTCAGTAAAATTATACAAGACCGATTTCTCTCTCTCTCTCTCTCTCTCTCTCTCTCTCTCTCAATAACAATTCTGAAGATTTAGATGCAGATGTTTGGAAAATGTACCTGATATTTTATAAGAATCACATGAAACAGTCACCCGGCTTGTATCATTCCTTATTAATAATTAATACTTGTTATTGTGAGATTATGTGCTGCCTATTATAAATATGACCTTTGAGGTGCCAAAAGATTAAAATCAACTGCAGTTATAGATCCATAAATGAACATATGGTTACTGTTAATTGGTTGGCAAAAGTCATTCATTCCAAAGTTCACTAATATGTTGTTTAGCAACTTTTTCAACTTTGGACAGTTAGGATTTCCTCTTCGTCCTTTAGAGAGTGCAGCTGTTTTGACCTCAGATAATTGCCTATTGTTAAGTGATGATGATCCAGCTGTAAGCAGTACTGTGTATGATATTACTCTGCAGAACAGAAGGGACATATTAAATTAGAGATCCATAAAAGCAGTGCAGGCATAGAGGGCTGCGAACAGATGTCTGCTTTTTTTTCTGAGATAAAAAGCGTTGCTGTTGCATTGTGTTGATGCTGATGACACACAGGTGGGTTTATTGTGAGAGCTCTGCACAGAGACGAGGAGCCAGTAGTTGACGTTCAACAGCTGGAGACAGAATATTTTTGGACATTTTAGCACAGTTGAGGATTTGAAGTGGCAGGCGCTCAAGTGTTCTCATTATGTGTTTGTGTGTGTGTGTGTTTTCAATGACTTTAATGACCTCAGTGATATAATGGTAGCGGTTGGTTTGTGAAATCCTATTTTTTACAGTCTACAACTGCTTATATTATTATTATATGAGATCTTTTAAAATGTCAAGTTTCTTGTGGATTTACTTGTTGTATTCATGTTGGTTTTATATGGTTTTCTCATACCATTTTAAAAAGAATACATTTAATGTCCAAAAATGCCATGTAATGTAACCAAAGTAAGAAGTTTCATATTTCCTTACACCTTAAAGGGTTAGTTCACCCAAAAATGAAAATTCTGTCATTAATTACTCACCCTCATGTCGTTCCAAACCTGTAAGACCTTTGTTCATCTTCGGAACACAACTTAAGATATTTTTGATGGAACCTGAGAGCTGTCTGACCCTGTATAGACAGCAACGCAACTGAAATGTTCCCAATTCAGAAACGTAGCAAGGAAATCTGTAAAATAATCCATGTGACATCAGTGGTTCAACCGCAATTATACGAAACTACGAGAATACTTTTTGTGCGCAAAAGAAAAAAAAAAACGACTTTATTCAACAATTCGTCTCCTCCGCGTCACCCTGTAGCGCCATTTTGGAGAATATCCGCTGGACGTAAACAGCGTATGCTGTTCTGTGTCAGCTGCGGATGAAGCGGAGTCCAGCCCGGGCTCGTCACATGTGGTTGCCGCAAGCCCGCTGGCCTCTCCTTCGAATCTGCCAGCCACACCGTTCTCAAGCCCGCCGGCCGTTCCTCACTCAAGCCACTGTGCAGCACATTTTATGGAGGACTGTTTCCTGATCCTGGTAGAGTAGACTACAATCCTTTAATAACTATTTTCAGAGAAGTTGTAAAATATATTTTTCAGTGTTTCAAAGTTTTTTTTTAAAGCATCATGAATTATTAATACATTTTCGGAATTAATAATTAAATTGAATTATGTGATATTTTATCTTATTGAGTCTTATTAACCTTGACAGTCATGAGGGTCTACAGAGGTCCTTTCTATTATATAATTTCCCATATTACGTTTTATGTTTCTGAATGTTGGTGACTTTAACTTAGATTTTGGACAAAAGCTTTTCCAAATATTATTTATATGTTAGAATAATTATAAAATTAGTTATAATAATAATAAAATAATTTGCATCTCTAATGCATGTTTTAAAAATACAATAATACAGTTCCCTGTCGATACTACACTCGTACTGCGTCTACTTAAGACGCTATGGGAAAAAGCCTTTTTTCTCCTGAACTGAAGCCTTTTTTCAATCACGCAGTGAAACTGCACGGCCATTGGTTCGTGCAGTGTATAAAAAAACGAACCAATGGCTCGGCAGCGGAGTTACATGAGCCTATGGCGACAAAGCCCGCCAGAGCCCACCAGAATGGGCGGGGCTATCTGGCTATATAAGCGGGCGTTCGCCACAGGATTCTCAGATTTTGTCTCCTTCAGCGACGACTACGCTCTACGCTGATCCGAAGCCTGCTCGCCGTTGACATGCCTTCGCAGCTGGAGTTGGGACCTCTCAGCTCGGCTGACCTGCTTCTCCGCCGCCTCAGCGACGCAGCAGTTCCGGTCCATTTCCCCTGCCGCCATCCGGCGATTCTAAAAGAGCTTACTAAAAGAGCTTGGCGTTGTTGCAAATGCCACGCAGTTACTGGGGTTCTGCACGCCGATAACGCCCACACGGAGTGCGTTTCCTGCTTGGGGAAATCTCACGCGGAAGCTGCGCTCACGGGAACTGATTGTTCTCACTGCGAGAACTTCAGTGTCACCTCTCTATGCTTGTGGATCGCTTTCTTTTCAGAGAGAGATTCCGCCCCTCGCACCCTCCCATTTTCTTCCTCCCAAGGACCTGTGAGGAAAAAACAGCAGGGCAGAGGACTCGAGCATCCGGCTGCGAGTGAGTTCACGTCGGCCCAGATCCCACGTGCCTCGCCCTCGCCCCAGAGAATGAGTTCTCCCGTCCTCTTCTCCCAGTCTGACCAGCATCCCTCTGCCTTCGCGAGTGATCTGGTCTCGTTTGGGGGAAGTGAGGATAAGCTGCCTGATGACAGCATGTCATTGACAGCCTCGGACGCAGAGGAGCTGTTGTGCTCGGTGACCGACCCCACCCCCTTGCCGTCACCCTTGCCGTCATCCACGCCCAGTGCCGCCAAAGATGGGATGGATGCCGAGCTTCTCCGTTTCCTCTCGAAAGCAATCGAACAGCTGGGTTTATGGTTCCTGCTGGGGCACCACTAGGCCCGTCGTCAGCTTTCCTCTCCATTCTTCCCGGAGATCCACGACGAGCTCACCAGATCATGGCGTACTCCCTTCTCCGCCCGCCTCCGTACTTCCACTTCATCCGCCCTCACCTCTATCGACGGCGCTGAAGAGAAGGGGTACGACAAGCCGCCTCCCCTGGACGAGTCAGTGGCCGCACACTTCTGCCCGCCCACAGCTATCGGCTGGAGAGCAAAGGCCGCTCATCCGTCCAAGCCTTGTAGGACCATTTCAGCTCTCGCTGGACGTGCCTACACTTCAGCTGGACAGGCGGCTTCAGCGCTTCATTCAATGGCGGTCCTCCAGGTCTTTCAGGCCAAGATCCTCGCATCTTCGGATGAGTCTGGCCTGAACCCCGCGACCCTCAGGGAGCTGAGGAGTGCAACCGACCTGGCTCTGCGCGCCACCAAGATCACCGCTCAGGCAATCGGGAGGTCGATGGCCAGCCTTGTGGTGCTCGAGCTACCTCTAGTCGCCCTAAGTCTACGCCGACTCAGCAGCCCGTGAAGCCAGCAGCTGCTGCCCCTGCCGTTCAGACTGCTAAGGCTCAGCAGACGCGAGGGCACTCCCGCTCGGCCAGACGCTACCCCCTTCCTAAGCGCCAGGGACCCCGACCCAAGATAGAGTTGGACCCGGCACCTCAGGCGTCTTCCTGATCTGCGGGACAGGAAGAGGATGGGGCCAAGTCTCGCTACGGCCGGATCGCCTCCCAAGCTCTTCTCTCTTGGACCTCCTAGCACCCCGTTCAACCCTGGGTACAGAGGAAAATGTGTTTGTTGCAAACAATGGGCCCGTTCAAGTGCCCAAGCAATCAGCCGCTGTTATAGCGGGAAAAATAAAACACAAACATTTTCAAAAAGAGAGCAAATTTCCTCTTCCATTTCTCACGAGTATTCTGCCCCCGTGCGGCCAGTCACTCGAGTTAATCCAACCACTCGCCACGCGGGCCGAGGCCTGGCAGGCCATCCCCGGAGTGTCGAGATGGGTCATGGGGATAATAAAACGAGGATAGGATGAATCTGCTGGCAAAAGGAGCTGTAGAAACTGTTCCTCCAGCTCACAGTGAGTCGGGCTTCTACAGCCTTTACTTCCTCGTCCCCAAAAAGGATGGTGGCCTCCGGCCCATCCTCGATCTCAGACCACCTCGACGACTGGCTCGTTCTGGCGAATATCGCTCCTGGGAACAATTTTTGACTCAGCTCAAATGAGAGCTGTAGTCGCACCGGAACGGGCTCTGGCTATACGGAGACTGGCGGCCTCCTTCGAGATCGGTACCACTCGCCCTCTCAAAACGTTTCAGAGGATGCTGGGCCTCATGGCCGCAGCATCGCCAGCGCTACAGCTGGGTCTGCTTCCAACCCATGCGTGGTGTCATGGACGCTTGCATATCAGGGTGAATCAGGCCTGTATAACAGCCCTGGCCCCCTGGAAGAACTCTCACTGGATGGAACAGGGCGTGGCCATGGGAATGGTTTGCAGGAGAAAAATTGTCACGACAGATGCCTCCAACACACGTTGGGGGGCGCTGTGCGAGGACATACCGACTTTTGGCCACTGGTCGAAGGCGGAGAAAGGCTTCCACAACAACTGCCTGGAAATGCTAGCAGTCTGTCGGGCCTGTCAGTTCTTCCTGCCAGTCCTAAAGGGGCACCATGTGCTAACCTGATCGGACAACATGTAGGTGGTGTCCTACATAAATCGCCAAGGAGGCCTCCCCTCGAAGCGCCTCTTCATTCTGGTAGAGTGCCTTCTGGAATGGGCTCAACTCAACCTGCGCTCGCTGAGAGCGGCGCATATACCGGGCAAATTGAATCAAGGAGCGGACATGTTATCAAGGAGCAATGTCCCCTCAGAGGAGTGGACGCTCCATCCACAGACGGTTCAGAGAATCTGGGAGGTCTTCGGCGAGGCCGAGGTAGACCTCTTTGCCTCAGAAGACAACTCTCACTGCCCAATTTATTATTCGAAGAACAGGGCTCACGATTGGCCCAACCTCCTTCTTTATGCATTTCCCTCGATTGCCCTGATCCCACAGGTAATCAGGCGAATCAGGGAACAAAAACACAAGGTTCTCCTGGTGGCCCCTCTCTGGAAGGACCAGCTGTGGCTATCAGAGCTGACTCAGCTGTTGGTAGCTGCCCCTTGGCCCATTCCGTTGAGACGAGATCTCCTCTCTCAAGCGGATGGGACAATATGGCACCCTTCGCCCGACCTGTGGGCCCTACACCTCTGGCCGCTCGACGGGAGCCTTCCAGCCTCCCAGAGCGAGTTTTAAACACAATATCGGAGGCTAGAGCCCCATCTACGAGATGCCTCTACGCCCTTAAGTGGTCTATTTTCTCCGCTTGGTGTCTAAACCGCGGCAAAGACCCTTCTACTTCCGATCTGTCAGAGGTGTTGTCATTCCTGCAAGAGCTGCTGGATAAGGGAT
>NW_015650373.1:191506-199450 GCF_001515625.1 Sinocyclocheilus rhinocerous
ATGCGAACGGGACAATATGGCACCCTCGGCCCGATCTGTGGGCCCTACACCTCTGGCCGCTCGACGGGAGCCTTCCAGCCTCCCAGAGCGAGTTTTAAACACAATATCGGAGGCTAGAGCCCCATCTACGAGATGCCTCTACGCCCTTAAGTGGTCTATTTTCTCCGCTTGGTGTCTAAACCGCGGCAAAGACCCTTCTACTTCCGATCTGTCAGAGGTGTTGTCATTCCTGCAAGAGCTGCTGGATAAGGGATGCTCCCCATCCACTCTCAAGGTTTATGTAGCGGCTATAGCGGCGTCTCATGCCCCTATTGCGGGCCAATCGGTGGGCAGAGACAGCGCGGTTGTCCGCTTCTTGAGGGGCACCAGGAGGCTGAATCCGCCTCGTCCCCTAACTGTCCCTTCATGGGATCTACCCACTGTGCTGAGGGCCCTGAAGGGGCCCCTGTTTGAACCAAGCTCTCTGGTATTAATTTACTTGTCAGCTCTCGACCCCTGGGGTGCCAAAGTTGCATGAGTACTCTCGAACGATTAACCAGGCCGGGTATGACCTCAGGGAGTTCAGCCTGTCTTAGCCTTGGGTTATTGTTAACTTCTCTATGGGCATTGCTTGCTTATGGAAGTTATAATACTTTTATAGTCGTTCCTCTACCTTAGCACGGTGTGATTGTACTGTGTTCCCATAGCATCTTAAGCAGACGCAGTACGAGTGTAGTATCGACAGGGAATGTACTCGGTTACTAACGTAACCTCGGTTCCCTGAGATATGGGAACAAGTACTGCGTTGCTAGCCAGGCTGTGTAGCCACACGACTCAGTCGTCGCTTCAGTTGAAGTAACCTGAGAATCCTGTGGCGTACGCCCGCTTATATAGCCAGATGGCCCTGCCCATTCTGGCGGGCTTTGTCGCCATAGGCTCGTGCAGCTCCGCTGCCGAACCATTGGTTAGTTTTTTATACACTGCACGAACCAATGGCCGTGCAGTTTCACTGCGTGATTGAAAAAAGGCTTCAGTTCAGGAGAAAAAGGCTTTTTCCCATAGTGTCTTAAGCAGACGCAGTACTCGTTCCCGTATCTCAGGGAACCGAGGTTATGTTAGTAACGAGTACGTTATCTTGATTGCTAACAATTCACAAACATTTCACACAACTATAAACACAATCTCAAATGCACTAACTTGCAACCTCAGTGTTCCATGTCCAAATCAAATATTTTAGTCAAAAACATATTCTCTTTTGTCAAAATCAAACTTTAGTCTTATGTGACACACAACCTAACAAATACTACCTAGAGAACACTAGTGAGATCAGTTAAGAACATTGTTACAAAAAGCACCATATTACAGTATACAACATAAATAGAGGGATGCAGATACAGTGAAATTCAACAATAAGCTTTTAGAAAAAATTATTTTCATTACGCTACTGTAAAAAGTAATTTTACAGCATGAAAAGCCCCAGAAAAGAAAAGTTCAAATACAGAAGAATTGAATATGAACTCGCTATGCAGCACAATATTCTGTCAGTACAGTAAAAACGAAATAATTTCAGCATTCTAGGCCAAATTGCATTACAATATTGGTAACAATCATTTCTGCCATACAATAGCAGTTTCTTGGTCTTCTGACAAAAGACTTTCTCTACCTACCCTAGAAAGGCATCTCTCAGATATAGTACATAATACAGTACATGTCAGAAATACTTGGCAACAAATCCATTTGACAGTTACGTGCTGTAGTATTTCATTTAGTGCAGTAGTTTTGAGAAATAATTTTCTCTTATTTTGCCTTTGTTTTGAGAACCGAATGAATAGTTTGGGAAATTGGGCCAACATTTTCTATTTTTTTTTTCTTACATGTTTCTGCATGTTGGTGACTTTGACTTTGCTTTTGTTGACAAAAGCTTTTTCAAATATTATTTATATATTATGATACTTATTATATTAGTTATAATAATGATAGTAGTAGAAAGAAATATAATTAAATAATGATGCTAAACAACTAAAACTAAAATAATAGAACCACACCATTACCCATGTAATATTGCTAAATGGTTAGTAAAAGAAAATATTTAAAAAATATATTTTTTCTCCCATTTTACCAAAGTGAACTTTGTTGTTCGTTCATCCTGACTAGCAGGGTTCAGATTATAATTTTTGTTATTTTAAAAGCCCCACATTGCAACCTATTTATCGAATAAAATTGTCCTTTTTTTTGTTGGTCTTTTATAAAACTGTTAATCCTTCTTTGGATGGATGTGCTCTTTGTTTCCAATTCTTAAAAGAAAATAAATCCACTAGCATCTTCTTTTACTAAAAGCAGCCCATGTGAGTCCCAGGAGGACTTTTTTGTGTGTATCACCCAACCCCCCCCCAACCCCACAAAAGCTGCTTTTGTGAAGAAAGCAGTGCGATAAACAGCGAGTGAGAGCGAGAGATTTGTCTTCCACCACAAGGCCACTGAGGCTTAATCCCAGATTTTAGTAGTTTTTCCTGAAATGCTTTGGATTATGGAGAAACTGGAATGCAAGAACAGCCGCCGCGTGCCTCTAGCAGGAGAAAAAGAGAAGGATTAGGTACACGCGTAGAATGAGAGGATAAGGAAAAGAAGGAAGGATGCAGCTTTGTAAGGATGAGACAATCGAAGGATGGATGGATGAAAGGAGTGATATTAGGAGATTAGTCTCTATATGAAAATCGTTTTGGAGCGGAAATCCTGTGCAGGGATCATGACTAGGAAAAATTGTTGTTTCACTGGCAGCATCATAACCTTCGGTTGAGCAAAACAATCTGTCCTTGAATGAACAAAAACAGTCGTCTTCATCAGGATTGTTAACAGTCTCAGATCAATAATTTCAATTTATTACATAATTGAGCTGTGTCTCTCTGACCTTTCACATTTAAAGCCTTCTGTAAATTGGGTGCTCACTCAGATGGTAAAGCTGCAGAGGAAACCTCTCTTCGCCTCTAATAAGCTGCTGTGAATTTGTTCTGTACAGAGAACTTCCTTTCAAAACCACCAAGGCCTCATTGTCTCCATTTTTTCTCTTTCTCTCCCACTCTTACTTCCTGTCTGATTAGTGCTTCTAAAAAGGCAGAAACATTTGGAAAATATATAGAATTTTGAACTATGTCCATCTGTCTGTGTCCCTCTTCGGTAACAGGTGTCTGTTTCTTGAATATCTCTTCCTCTGTTTCTCTGCAGACCACCACAGTAATGGCCCTCGCTCATCTCTGTCGCAGCACCACCTACTCACACATTCAGAGTACAACTATTAGTGTGTGAGAGAGAGAGAGAGAGAGAGAGACTGGATGAATATAAAGAGGTCTGTGTTTGACAGTGTTGAGATAGTTGACTGAGGGATTATGGGTAATGGAGCAGTAGCGCTAGGCAACAGTATAACTGGTTAACAGAGAAGTGGGGTGTGAGTTTTGATATGTATTTTACATTTTATAATAACATGAAAAAACAGTAATGTTGTCAAATATTACTACAATTAAATTTTTTTTCTATTTTAATAAATTTTAAAATGTAATTTATTCATTTGATGGCAAAGCTAAAATCTTCTGAATTATTATTATTACTGTTGAAAACAGTTGTACTGCTTAATATAATTGAAATATTTTTTTGGATTATTTGATTAATAGAAAAATCAATGGAACAGCATTTATTTGAAATAGAAATGTGTAACATTATAAATGCATTTACTGTCACTTTTGATCAGTTTATTGCATCCTTGCTGAATAAGTATTAATAAAAAAAAAAAACTAAACTTTTGAATGTTAGTGTATATGTATTTTTAATTTTTTAAAGAATATAATAAATGATATCACTAAAATATGTGTAATTGGATTTTTGCCTTCATTATGAAGTTATATTCAGTAAAATAATTTAAAATAGTCTATAAATATATTTCTGTTATAAAATTCATATTATATTAAATAAGAGACTACATGGAATATTTGTGACCTGCTCCATCAATCAGAATCAGAATCAGAATCAGAAAGAGCTTTATTGCCAAGTATGTTTGCACATACAAGGAATTTGTTATAGTGTCACAAGCTTCCAGTACACGGAGACAACAACAACACACAGATAATAAAAATAAGATGTGAATAAAATACACATGCATAAATATAAACCACAAAAAAAGAATAAATTGTATGTACAGGTGTGCTATAGATAGAATAGGATGAGTCACTTTGTGAGCCACTTTGACCCAGAAACTAATTTTGATTTTCTTTGCAATAAAGCAAAAAGAAAATCTTTGTCAACCTTTAAAGGATGAAATCTCAACATCAATTTGCATTAGAAAGTAGTGCCATGAAATCTGAGACATTTTATTTTAGTGAATAAAACTCAAAATGTGTTTCAGGTTCAAAGTGACTCAAAATAATGGAGCAGGTCACATTTGTGCTTTTAAAAATCCATTTGTCACATCAGGTCTGTAAAACGTGAAGAGATTATGACCAGTTAGGGCACCTAAAAATGCACAAAAAGGAAAATTTGCTGATAATTTACTCACCTTCAGGCCATCCAAGTTTGCTTCTTCTGGATTATTATGATGAATTTATCAGCTGTTTGGAATCTTATTCTCATGGCAACCATTCACTGCTGTGAATCCTTTGGTGAGCAAGTGATGTAATTCAAAATTTCTCCAAATCTGTTCTGATGAAGAAGCAAACTCATGTCTTGGATTGCCTGAGGGTGAGTAAATTATCAGCAATTTTTTATTTTTGAGTTAACTACTCCTTTAACCTAAAATACTAATGAAAAAAAAACATTCTTATCATTCCCTGATCAGAAAAAAAAACACACTATGCCATTACTGCAGGTAGCTCCTGAAGAGTTTCAGCACCACAGTACAGTGGACAGCTCCAGCTACTGACTCAAGAAGGCATGAATTACATGATCCTGATGCCAGAATAATTGGATATAAGCCTGGTTTGCTGATGAATGTCTATCCTCCACAATTGCCCTTTTGTAAGGCAGATGTTGGCATGGGTAATATGTGTGAATGTGCGAGCGGGCCGGCTTTTGAGGAGTCCCACGGGACATCACCTTTAGCTCACTGTGACTCATGCGCAGCCATGTTCAGCCCAGAGTAGAATATCACTACACACTCCACTGTGCCTCATACAGCAAACCACCTTACACAGCACAGACACGCAGATGCAGCTTTCATATGCTAATGCTGATATTTTAGCAGTGCCAGTCTCCCCCTCTTGCTCTGTCTGTCTCTCTCCATATGTGTGTGCAAGAATGCCATTATGTCAGTTTTTGGATGCGGTTTGTTGAATATCAAACAACATGTGTCATATAAATGGAGAGAAAGATCCTTTTTCTGTTTGTTAGAGCAGAAAGGAGGCATCACACACACAGTGATATACTTTCAGACTTCAGATGTCTTTTAAATTGTCACACCTTGTTGCATCATAGCGTATAAATGTGTAAATGGGACCAGATGAGACAGGATATCAGCATGAACGACATGAAATACATAAACGACAAAATTCATAAATATCCTTTTCTCTTCTGTCTCTCTCCATATGTGTGTGCAAGAATGCCATTATGTCAGTTTTTGGATGCGGTTTGTTGAATATCAAACAACATGAGTCATATAAATGGAGAGAAAGATCCTTTTTCTGATGTTTGTTAGAGCAGAAAGGAGGCATCACACACACAGTGATATACTTTCAGACTTCAGATGTCTTTTAAATTGTCACACCTTGTTGCATCATAGCGTATAAATGTGTAAATGGGACCAGATGAGACAGGATATCAGCATGAACGACATGAAATACATAAACGACAAAATTCATAAATATCCTTTTCTCTTTGAGTTATGCAGCTCTGTAAATGTTCTTGTGGACTGGGGTCTATGAAGCTGTGTGTGCGCATTACTGGGCTTTATATGGCTGTTTTATTATAGTGTGGTTTATCTTGACATGCACATGGTGACTGTCGGCAGGAGCTGGTGAATGTTGCTAATGAGAGAAGAGTGAGCTAAAAGCAAGTCAGGGAACTCATATGCTACCTGTAACTGATTTAATGCATTAATGATCAGCTATCAGACAGAAACACACACATACAACCGCTCGTTCTTTTCTTAAACGCACACACATAGGCTTTTAATCTCACACCTGATGGTATCTGTGACATTAATGAAATCATTTCAGTTTCAGGCTGTGTGTGTGTGTATGTCTGAGACGCTGTTTATCTTGACAAGCAACTGGTGAAGTAGATCCATCTGAGCATCACCTCATTCCTTTATAAAAGCACTCATCTTCACCTGCCACACACACAGATCTGTTTGGAGAGAACTGCTTTTAGTGTGTGTGTGTGTGTGTGTGTGTGTGTGCGATTTTGCCTACATTATACTGTAGGTACCAAATGTCTGCAAAATATATTAAATGTACTGTGGCAATAAAGTAGTTTTATGTATAGTAAATAAATAGAACTGATTGTGAAACACCAGATGTGGAATATTCTGCATGATGATCTTATTGATGTTTTTCTCCGTCATTGAGATTGAGGCCATTACTATATAGCTATTCTTTATTTATTTCCTTTCAATAAAATATACAATAAAAAATCATCAGTTATTTTAAGAGAAAATGGATATTAATGTTTTAACTTATTTCACCTATTTGTTTTGTCAGAATTTAAAAAAATGTAATTCGGTGTGCCCACAAATGAACCTTTCAGTTCATCAACTTTTTTTTTTTAAGTCTGATCTATAGCATTCAAAAGTATGGATTTTTTTAAGGAAGTCTCTTATGCTGAACAAGACTGCATTTATTTGATCGGAAATACAGTAAAAACAGTAATATTGTCAAATATTATTACAATTTAATATAACAGTTTTCTATTTTAATATATTTTAAAATTTAATGTACTTTATTCCTGTGATGGCAAAGTTGAATTTTCAGCATCATTACTCCAGTCTTCAGTGTCACATGATCTTCAGAAATCATTCTAAAAATGATGATTTGGTGCTCAAGAAATATTTCTTATTATTATCAATGTTGAAAACAGTTGCGTTGCTTAATATTTTTGTGGAAATCATGATGCATTTTTTTTAGAGATTCTTTGATGAATAGAAAAGAAAGGTGTATGTAACAATTTTAAAGTCTATACTTTTACTTTCGGTCAATTTAATGCATCCTTTCAGAATAAAAGTTTTTTCAAAAAAGTCTTCTTTTAACCTCATGTTGTTCCAAACATGTATGATTTTCTTACTGCTGTGGAACACAAAAGAAGATATTTTTAAGGATGTTTTAACAGTTTTTGTCCATATGATGGACAAAAGTCAGTGGTGTCTACACTGGACCACATTGACTTTCATTGTATCGAAAGTAAAAAAAGAGACAGTACTCAAAATATCTTCTACTATGTTTCACAGAAGAAAGAATGTCATACATGTTGGGTTTCCATATTTTATGGGGACATTCATGGGCATAATGGTTTTTATACTGTACAAACTGTGTTTTCTATCCCCTTACCCTAAACCTACACCGAAACCTACCCCTCGCACAAAACTTTATGCAGTTTTAGATGTTCAAAAAACTTAATTCTGTAATGATTTACAAGCTTTTTTCCTCATGAGGACCAAAAAAGTATTTTGGATATTGCCATATTTGTGGGGACATTTTGTCCCCATAACGTAGGGTATACCTGAACCAAACCACCCCCCACCCCCACACACACATATTTAGACAGGCGTGAACTCAGCACCCATAACTCAAGTCTTGTTTCTATAGCGTGTTTCACAAATCACATTGTTTGTAAGCAGCTTTACAGAAAAGAGAGCTTTAATATCTCTAGTGAGCAAACCACAAATGGCTGTAGTATGGGAAATAAATCACATGTACTGTACAATATCACCCTGCAGCCCAAGACTGGTTGCCCACTGAAGCTAAGCAGGGTTGAGCCTGGTCAGTACCT
>NW_015650373.1:199578-204899 GCF_001515625.1 Sinocyclocheilus rhinocerous
GCATCATCCAAGTGGATGCTGCACACTGGTGGTGGTTGAGGAGAGACCCCCCCACATGATTGTAAAGCGCGTTGGGTGTACAAAAATACACAATAAAGCGCTATATAAATGTGTCATTCATTCATTCATTCATTCATTCAAACCACACACACTTTTTTGATTTTGTAATATTCTTATTTACATACCTAAATTTCAGTTTCTTTCTTCCACGGTGTGTGTGTGTGTAAGAGGAAGAGGATAAGACAGATGGCAGAATGGGATGTGCTGAGGTTTGTTAAATTGTTCATGCCAACACTGGATTATTCTGGGCTGGAGTTGCTAACCCTAACAAAGGTAAATTGCTAAACAACTGCTAACAGTCTGTCCTGAAACTCCTCTCTGAAAATAACAATGTATCAAAAGAATGTCTAGAACCCTAAAAATTAGCTCTTATTAGCACCAACTTGACTCAAATTCCTGTTTAAAATTGAGCAAGCCCAGAAATCTCTTTCTGAGAAATTAAGACATTTGAATTAAAGCTTAATATAGAAATGTTTTGAGATATTGTTGCTCATGAAACCAGACAACAGGATATTGAAAGCTAGTAAACATTCAGTGTAATACTTTCTGTATTAGCTTAAAGTCCGATGCTACTTGAGTGGAGTGAGGTTAAAGGTTTATTATCAGTAAAATCAAAGCTTGCCATTTTTCTACTGAGCAATGCCATTAATAAACGAAACAAAACATTGCATTGAGCTATTTTTAAGCTTTTAAGACCTTTTGATCGGACGCCATCTGCTATTACATTTTTCTTATTTATGTAAATGTGGAACCATGACTTAATGAAAGAGAACCGCCTGTTCATTACTAATGAACAATTGACTGTAAGAAGTGCATTATAAATGCAGGCTTTTGAAAGCAATAAATAAAGTGTCACACTTTTTTTTAATAAAACTATTTTTTATTTTTATATATTTAAAATTTTTATTTTTTCCTGTGATGGCAAAGCTGAATTTTCAGCAGCCATTAATCCAGTCTTCAGTGTCACATGGTTTGGTGCTAAAGTAACATTTCTTATGATTATCAATGTTAAAAACAGTTACATCAAAGATGCAAAGCTATAGTTTTTTATAACTGCAAACTTGTGAAGTATGTGGTAAAGTGAAGAATTTTCTGTTATAACTCTTGTGACAGTTTGTGTGCACACCACACTAATTAAATGCATCTGCTTTCACTTTAAAAAGTTGCTCAGATGCATGTGAAAGCACACACACATGCTGTACACATCATCTGATCTATGAATTACACAAACCACCCCATCACATCTGGGGATACTGCAGCCAAACAATGCAACAGATTCAGTTCATCTCACACTTACACTGGCATATGTACAGCTGCTCTGCAGAATAAGAGGTAGAGCTGCTTGGTTAATGTGTAAGAATACAACAGTCACTGGCACTGAGAAATGTTTTTACAGCACCATTTGAATTATTAATTGTGTGAAGAACTTCTCTCTCTTCTCCTCCTCTCTCTTCCTCCCTCCCTCCCTCCCTTTTTACTTATTGACTGGGTGATACAGAAATACAACACTGTTTTCATAGCTTGGTCTTTCATATACATTTAAAAATAAAGATTAAAAAAGGGGGGTTTCGTAGCGATGCAGTCGATGAACCATTTTGGGTTTCCAAAGAAACTTTCTGTGAACAGATCTTAAAAAAATCCTTAGAATCCTTTTTCTTAGAGTGAAGAATATTTTAATAGTATGAAAAACCTTTAACTGCTATAAAGAACCATTTGTGCAATGGAAAGGGATGTTAAACATTTTTCATGGAACCGGATGCCAGTTAAGCGTGTAACTCAGGAGACTTAATGGAGTTATATTATATTAAGTTATATTTCATATATTGACTTTGTATTAGATATTTCTCCCCAAAAAAAAAAGAAAAAAAAAATAGACAAAAAGAAGATAATTTGTTGACATATAATGAGAATTTAGCTCATGTGGATAGCATAGCGCAGTTAATTTGGTAGTGAAATAATACAACGATTTCAAACTGAAATCTTAGCTCCATTTGAGATGCTTTGAAATCTCTTAAACACATGCAAGATTATTGGGTTCTTTGTCTCAGGAGATGCATTTGAAAAGCAGGATGTTCCCTTTGCTCTCAGTTTTATCTAATTTCTTTCTAGATGAAAAAGCTGAGGTATTAAAAAGATCTCTTTTGCGATTTATTTCTTTGGTTTGGGATTAGTTATTTCAGCATGGGTATAATTATTATTACTGTGTGTATAAATAGTTTGAGTATGTAATTCATCAAATGACTGTAATTAAACTCTTTGAAACTGAGATCACAAACACAGCTTTGCTCTGATGATCCCTGTCAGACCTGTGAAATACACAAGGGCAGAAGGCTAACTCAGAGAGTCTGTGTGGTTAATTAATTGTTGTTTTGAAGTGTGTTAGACATAGAGGTGTTGAGATTTTGTGTTGTGGAAAGAGCCACTGACCCTGATGAGTGTTGACAGATGAGCTGACACCACCAACGACACCATCCTTTACTGTCTGCAGGGGTAAAACTGTCTACCACTTTCTCTTTGTTCTTATGTTTAAATCAGATTTCTAAGCTGGGTCTGCCAATGTTTGTTTGATCTCAAACTATTATTTTTATTACAATTTGTTTTTTTGTGTGTGAATAATTCAACCTAAGCAAAGTTAGAAGCTAAATGTTTCATTGTCCCTTCCACAATCATTTATTAAGTAAAATTAAAATGTAATGTACACGTATATGACTACGGAATTAATTACTATTTCAAAGGCTTTACAATGTAAGCATCATAACAAAGTTATATTGACAGTTATATTCATGGCTCTCTGGAATATTCAACGGATCAGTTGTGGCATTCAGCAGTTTGATCAGCAATGTTCCTCTTGTACAAAAAAAAATGTTATGAACTATATTTTTAAAGAAACAGTTCACCCAAAAATGGAACTTTACTCTAAATTCATTCATCCTCAGGCCATCTGAAATGTACATGAGTTTGCTTGTTCATCAGAACAGATTTGGAGAAATTTAGCACATCACTTGGTCACCAATGGATCCGCAGTGAATGGGTGCCGCCAGAATGAGAGTCCAAATAATTTATGAAAAACATTGCAATAATCCACAAGTAAACAACATGACTCTAGTCCATCAATTCTTGCAAAGTGAAAATCTGCAATCTTGTAATAAACAATTCAATCATTGAGACGTTTTTTTTGTTGTTTTTTTTTTACTTAAAACCATTGCTTCGGTCTAAAATATGAGTCCTCTATAACATTGTTTTCTCCAGTAAAAAGTTGTTTTGTCTTGAGTCAGACTACTTGTGGATTATTATTCATCTACATCTTCCATGGTCTGAGGGTGAATAAAATTTCAGCAAATTCTTGAGTGAACTATTGCTTTAAGTAGACACAATGAACATGTTAGGCAATGATTACAGCTTGTGATTATAATGATTACATTATAATAATAGACAGTTTTATATGTCGATCCAAAGTTGGCATCAGTCTCTCTGCTCTCTCCATTTTTTACTGTTGTTTTTATGCTTCTACTGTTACTTTTATGCTTCATTCTTGCCCCAGACACAGCTGTTAACCCAGTGCCATACCCCCTGTTAGCCTTTAGCCCAGTTGTGTCTGTCTAGCAGCGCTCCTGCTGTGAAAGGGTCTAATGCAGAGCAAACAAACATGTCAACACTACATTCACTCTTTCACACACACACACACGCACACGCACACGCACACACACACACACACACACACACACACACGCACACACACACACACACACACACGCACACGCACACGCACACACACACACACACACACACACACACACGCACACACACACACACACACACACGCACACGCACACGCACACACACACACACTGGTCTGTATGATAGGAGATGCCACTCACATAAGATATCAACAGTAAAAACAGATATCTGTTTTGGTCTGAAACACACGTTAGCTTTAAACAATGGCTGACAATTTATATTTTCTCTCAGATTCTGGTCTCACTGGCTCAACATGTCAGACCAGCCCATAAAACCCACTTTGACCCAACAGATGGGTTTGATTTTATTGCTGATCTGAGAGCTTTTGGCCTCATCTAATGCTATTACATGAAGAACATTCACAACTGATCTTAGATCAGACCAAAGCCTCAGGGGAAGAGAAAGCGAGTGAGAGAAGAGACAGTAAGATGTCTCTGAAACGCTTTGCTTTGAAGTGTAATGGAAAGCATTAGTTACTTTCAGGTGTAATAAACTTGAGCCAAATGTATCGACAACAGCAAATACCTTCTGAAAGGCTTTTAACAATGTCTGCCAAATGTCTTTCTCTACTTCTCTCTTCCTTAGTCTGTTCCTCTCTCTCTCAATCTCATTCCCCTGTCTCCCTGTTTATCCTCCATATCTCTTTCACTCTCTCACCAAACATTTCTATGACTCTTGGAAACTTGTCCACCCTACACACTGCAAGCGTTATACATCACTTAAGAAGTCTAACACATATGTATCACTCTTTGTGACTTCTATTGAATTTCAGCTGTGGGGGAGGCACTCAGATCAACCGAGCCAAGAGTGCTCAATCTTCATCTGTTGAGGGGGGTTCATTTTGTCAAATGCCTCTTTGGTACCAAAATGAGACCCAAGTGCAAAAGTACAGTACAGACTGAGAGACATTTTACTCGATTCAATGGCAATCATTTCGAATAGTATATTTGGCTCAAGGAATCAATAAAACAGTCATGTATCTCTGTGACCCTCAATTAAAATACATTTTGTTATGGCTTTTAGTTTCCCACTAAAAGCACTCACTGTGAAAATTATTTTTGCAATATATATAATACTTTATGATTTTATGTGTTATTCACATTATTTCTCAAAAGGTAGGTTCCTGTGAAAGTGTAAGACTTCCAATTCATTAGCGGCAAGGAGAATAACAAAGTGCAGTAAACCATTAAACTCTTTGCATTAAAAACCAGTGTGTTTATGATTATGAGAATACATTTAAATAATATAATAACAAATACCAGTTTGCATCATCAGGTAGCATTATGGATTATTTCTGAATAGCTTTAATAACTCATTGAAAAACTAAATTAAAAAACCTTGCACAGTCAAGGTAAAAATGGCTGTGCCCACCCTCACATTTAAAATAAGGTGGATACTTTTAAACCAAATCCATTACTCATTATTATAACAAGTTATTCTATATATGGTAATTATACATCATTTAACCCAATTACACAATTTTTTATTGAAAAAATAACATTTTATAAATTTATTAATTTATA
>NW_015650373.1:205028-213340 GCF_001515625.1 Sinocyclocheilus rhinocerous
ATATATACTTAATATGAAGAATACATAATTGTTTTATATTTTATTTTCATATATTTGGAAACAGGCATCCTCGTGGAAAAAGTGTTTCTGAATTTGTGTTAATGTTTTAAGAAAATGCCGTTTATTGACACATTGTAAAAGTAAATGTGTTAAAGTTATATTTTATTGGTATGTTCATAAGACACTTATACACTTATACACATAAGACACTCATAGTCGGACAAATCTGTTTCCTGCCACCTTAAACACATGTGTAGTTATCAGGTTTTGTGCGTTTAAATGGCAAGTTTAGCGAAGGCTTATGCCACTCAGATGAACCTGTAAAATATAAAAAAACAACTAATAAGCACAGAAAGAGTAGAACCGACAGGATAGCTGTCACGGACGCCGCTGAGTGGCGCTGATTCACTGTGCGTTGGGTTCTTTCTGACATCCCTGGAGAGCACACAGGGAGCGAGTCAGCGCAGCACAGCGCTCCAGACCTTTGCCTTCAGCACCAGCAGATCCAGATCCTGCGCAGAGCGTCTCCAGCGCGGACCAACACCGTGAAAACAAGCCCAACAGGATACTACGTGGGGTGATGGCTCCGTTACTAACATCTGTGTGATTTTTAAATCAGACGCGAAAGCGCTGATGTGAAGTTTAACGCCGCTCTCATTTGAGTTGAGATGAAGATCTGAGACGCCGCGAGAGAAGGAACTTTGCGTCTCCGCGCGCCCGGACGCCCTGCGGGGACATCGGGCGCTTTTGTGATCAGAGGACTGAACTTCTTTTTTGTGTTTGTGGGTTTCTGACTCTCTCTGACAGAGTAGATATAGGAGAGATCATTTGGTGCGGATTGTTCAAGCCTCTCCGATTCGTGGATGGAATAAATCATAATGGAAGGGCAATGAGACCCGTCTCTGCTGCTGGGCAATAATCCGGACCACCGCACCAACAGGTATGCAGCTTTTGCTGTTTATTTGGTTTGACACTTATATTTTACATGTGCTTAAATAAAAATTTCACAACGTAGATGTCCAGAGAAGAGCAGGATGGTGTTTAGTAGCCTATTCCACATAGTCAAAAAAATAATTAATCCATTTTAAAATAAACGGGTATCGTCTGTTTTAGTGATCCATGACAGTTCGTTGCTTTAGTGAGTCATGCATTCTGATCGTGACCGGACGCGGGTCACTGAAACTTAATAGGTAGGCTATAGCCTGTGTGTAAACCTGAGAATCATCCTGGGAGCTATAAAGCTGGACTATTTTGTGTCAAGCGTGATTAAGAAATAATATCATAGAGTAAAAAGGGCAATGAGTGTGATGAGTTTGCGTGTGCGCGCGCGGGAGAGCAAGGGTATGTGTGTTGACGGTGCTTCGTCTTCTTACCGCATTAACAGTACATGCCATGTAAAAGACAGGCTTACCCCAGTAAATCAGCTTACCCCGGTTGGAAAGGGTGCAAACAGAGTAAAGGTATCTGGTTTCATCAGCACACGGAGCCTAGCACGAGCATCTAAGATGTGCCGTCACGCGCACATATACGGCCACCAACTCATTCACTTCAAGCAAGTATGATGGGAAGTCCGAATCATTTTTGTTACTATTTCTCTCTCGCTTTTTCGAACAGTTCCTTTAAAAAAAAATGTATAAATGTTTTCATCATTTCCAATTTCGTCGTTTGCAATTGTTCAGTGTCTTCTAGCCCTGATTTACCTCATAAAATGACACTTAGAACATAAATAGGCATATAATTTGCATTTACATTAAACACAACATTATATGAGTAACTAACATTTATTTACACTGGCTAAAAAATGTTTATTTTTTAAAAACTCTATTTCTCACAGTTCATAGGGTTTCAGATCATTTTTTATGAATGGTTGTCAGTTCAGTGAGTCGCTGACTCGAGAATCACTGGAATCGATTTTATTCATTTTATTGCGCCTTGAACAAATGCTTCACACTTATTCGTTAGCGAATCATTCAAATAGGTTTTGTGATCCAGTTTAATCACTTCATTACAAAAGATTCTACTGAACTGAACCATTACGAGACAAAAATGCAATAAAAGTGGGTTTCACACATACATCTTAACTTTCTTCTTTTTAAGCTGTTTTTGCATCAGTAAATTGCACCAAATGAGATAAAGCGTTTTATAAATCCTCCAAATCACTCTGGGAGAGAGATAAAAGACAGGAAAAAAATGAATATTGCAGAATATGGCCATATGAATTTGTAGTTGGAACTATAATTTCCACAGTAATTGCATTGCCTTGGCTGCTGTGGTTGGCTGATATAACTCCCTTCGGGCCACAGTGCGCATTTATTCTCCTCCTAACAGAGCTGGTTATGTGTTCGCTATGAGGGAGGATGTTGTTGGGAGCAAAAGGCTTAGGAACACACAGATGCCCCGCTGATACTGGCTGCTGAAATAATTCTTTGTGAATCACCACTGAATGTAGTAGTTTATTTGATTTGGCTCTTTTGTGTGCAGGTCCTGGATCTGCTGTTAGAGTCAAAGTGGTTTAACCCGAGCACTGCATGTGAGACGGGCCTAGCTGTACTGATACACTCATTCTCACTCACTGGATGCATCTGGAAGCTTTTGCCAATGTAAATGGTTGAAAAGGGGCAAATGCAGTAATCTGCCCATCCTGAGACCCAGAGCAAGTTTAATTAGCCTGTATATTGACAGGAAAGAGAGAGTCGCTTTATAAAAATGATTTACTAATCAGAGAAAGAGGGATAGAGAAAGCGAGAGAGTGTGCTAAATTATATTTGACTTGTACCATCTGAGGTGGAACATTTGCAGGCCTGTAAGAATCTGGTGTATTTTTAATGCACTAAACTTGGTTTTAAATATTTCTTTCCGGTCATAATCGCTCTCCTTTTCTCTTTATTGTATTATAGCACTCTCTTTCGGCCAAGAATTTGTTTGTAATGCTAATGTGTTGTTTAGCTGCTAGATGATGCTTATTTTCCTCTCATTATCTCATTACCAATTTCATACACTCGGAGCGGCACGTGTATTGTGTGTGTTTGTGTTTATAAAGATGTTTGGCTGCATTATTGTGTGTGTTTTCACAGGCTGTTAACTGTGACAAATAACTGTTACTTGTTGGAATGGCTAATGTCTGGGTCAGAGCGGGAATCTCAGGTTTCTGCAGCTGGTTTGGGTTTCAGTTAAAATGATTTGAGTGTAGTCAGCTGACCAGACCCTGTTCATTCAGTCCCACTAATTTATCTAGTGTGGTGTGAATAATTCATCAAAGCGTTCACAGAGAGCCGGTGTGTGTAATTATGTTTGTGCCATTGTGTGTGTGTGACTCTCCATTCACAGCAGCAGAATACAGCTGTCAGTCCAGTTTTAAAGTGCTAAATACAGATACATAGCCTACATTTGGTGTATGTGTGTGTGTGTATATGTGTATACCACACTACTGGTAAAAGTTTTGGAATTATTTTTAAAAAGAAGTATCTTATGCTCACTAATGCTTCATTTATTAGATCAAAAATACAGTAAAAATACTAATATTGTGAAATGTTACTCCAATTGATGACTGTTTTATTTTTTAATATGTTAATATTAATATATTTTAATATTTATTCCTCTGATAGCAAAGCTGAATTTTCACTAGCCATTACTTCAGTCTTTGGTGCCACATGATTCTTCAGAAATCATTCTAATATGCTGAAACTGCAAATTGATTTAATGTGCACCTGTTCTCTTCACGTGAGATGATACTTCACACTTCACAACATTTGTTTGTTTGGAGTGCAATGAAAAATTAAATGAAGAACATGATTACTTGATTGTTTTTACTATATGGTGTCAATATCTGAAAGGAAATTATGTAAAATAAATGACTAGCAACTATTAAAGAAACATGACAATGCTGTCATAGTGTTGGCAGAACAGTGGAAGATACTGTGGATCTGCAGTTTATTGAGTGTGATGACTATAGGTAGAACTGTGGAAGTGTTCAGTTTAGTTGGCTGATGCGGTGTGGTTTTGTTGGCAGACATGGATTATTAGTATAATGAGGTTTTTTATGCATTAGTTTTCCCTTAATAGTGAATTTGCAAGTTTATATCCGTTGATACGCTCTAAGAAAAGTCTATAAAAATAAGGCCCAATGCACTGTTAATATGATGAAATTTCTGTATTGATCTCTCGCAGGTGTTTTACACATTTTAAATTACACATTGAATTGTGTTATCTTTTAGAGTTAGAGGAAATGTCTGTAAACTTGACGTAAAAAGTATTGGTTATTTTCTTCCAGGACATTATATGTTTTTGCACTGATATTTTTTCTTACAGCGTATACCTTCAAAAACATTTTGTGAATGTAATGGTTAAATAAATGATTTATACAAAATTAGTTGTGTTTAGAAGGTAATTTCGCAATTCGGAAGAAAGAATGGAGTTTTAAACTTCTGAATATTTATGCATGAAAGTTTCATGGCCCTGATATTGATGATTGGTTATTTTCAGTAAATTGTTTTGTGTGCAGAGTCGTCTGCCAAAGTGTTGATTAATAAGAGAATAACAAAACACCAGATTGATGAAATCTGCACCTTCAGAAAAACGAACAGTTTCTGCATCAACCTTATTCTACTTTTTGATCCCACCATGTGGAATCACACAGAGAGGATCTCCCAATGAGAAAATAAGAGCAGTGATGACCACAACTTCACTCTTCACCTCAGAGTTCAACAGACCTTGGCTGAGAGAGAGAGCACTTTATTACTGCAGTCTCACCCTCCTTTCTTTCATTCAGTCATCATTTCTGTCTCACAGGACAAGATTAACATTACTGTCATGACACTGCCTCTGCAGGAATCAAGAGATGGAGAGAAAGAAAGTAATAGAGAGTAAGTGACCCCCAGTGTTTCCCGAGGTGAAGCGTATAAATGGATGACTTGCTCAGTCACAGGGTGAGCTGGGTGGAGAGGTTGTGTGTGAGCATGTGTGTGTGTGTGTGTGTGTTTGTAGGCTGAAGTATTTATTTATTTGTTGAAAGAATCTTTATTTTCCAGTGAGAGACAGCAAAATAAGTGCCTAAAAAAGAACAGGTAAACAAACACAATAGAAATACCCACAGAAGAATGCTACTCTTTTAACGCTCAGGAGACTTGATGTTGCACTTCATTTAAGTATCAACTTTGTCCAAAGTGTTTCTCTTAAAACGTACATGGTATACGTAGAGTAAAAGCATAGAGCTTTAAAATGAAAGAGGATAGCATTGCTCAGATAAATTGGTCTTGGGAGAATTTGATGAGAAATAATTGTGTTCGTACTGAAATATCTGGCATTTCATTGCAGATTTGGGTATCTTGGCACAGTGACACGTGAGATTATGTGAGTCTTTCTCAGGAGAAAAATTAGAAGCAGGAGACTTAACAAAAGTATCCATTTGATCTACTTTTAATGACAATGCCGCTGTTTTTATAGTAAATATGAATGGTATAAAATTGAGTGAAATCTTTGGCATAAATTGAGTAAAGTGAATAAGAATGTAAAGTAAAACATTAAATTAGCAATCAAGAGCTAATACTGTACATTTCGGAGCATTTACAGGTAATTTTGAGTAGGAAAGGTCACAACAAAACAACTAAACTAAACATGACAAAATGCACTTTTTAAAAATGTATTTACACCTCCTTAACACATACTTTATTGAATGTTTTAAAAAGAAGTATCTTATGCTCACCAGTGCTGCAACTATTTGATCAACATTACAGTAAACCAGTAATATTGTGAACTATTATTTAACATTTAAAATTACTTATTCTATTTTAATGTATTTTAAAATGTAATTTATTCCTTTTAGCAGCCATTACTCCTTCAGAAGAAAATCCTTCAGAAATCGAATACGTTGAGTTGGTGCTCAAGAAACATTTCTTATTATTACCAATGTTGAAAATATTTTTATCTTTTTAATGAATTTTGAGCTCTAATTATTACATGAGTAGTAATGAAGAGTTTGCTTAATCTTTTCAAGTTTGAACTAAATAATGCAATGTAGAAAGTACAAAATTAATGTCCGCTACTTATTTCACAACAAAGTATTTTCTCATTTGACATATGAGTGAGGTTCACGTCAGCACACCTTACATACGATTGCTCAAGTGTTACCACTGGGCGCATCTTGTGATCTAGTTTGTGTTTGAGCGTGTGTGACTATCATAGTGGGTTTGCATTTGGTACTTCTGGCTGAGTTTCACTCTCCGGGTCCCTGATGTCGTGGCTACTGATCTCGTTTGCCAGAATTCAGGCAAAACAAGCACCTCGGAGCCGAATTACACCCAACTCCCTGCCTGATGTGAATTTTCACATAACACACATGCACACACACCTTGAGGATCAGCCAGAATGAAAGCAAGCAGTGGTGAAGGCTTGCTGAAGGATGATGGATAAGAACGGATCCACCGTTGAGGTTTATTTTGGGACAAATGCACGTGGGTGTGAGGGCCATCAATCATTCAGTTTGAGGTTTTTGCAGGACTAACCTGGACTCAGTCAAGCTGTAATAAACTGCAAGGAAGCGACCCGCTGTACCTCCCTTTTTAACTTGTTTGTTTGCTATAATACTTCATTGTTTCCTTCTGTCTGTTTTTCCTGTTTTCTTTCTTATCTTTCTCCCAGTCCTGTTTTCTCCTCTCATGTATCTTGGTGTGAGACAGCTTTCACTCAGAACAATTTGTTTTCGGTGAACCACTAGGTTTGCTCTTTGTCTCTTACTGTAGTTACTCAAAAAAAAACTCTAGTTTTTAATTTTCTCTCTCTTTCTTTCGGTCTTCTCTCTGTTTTGAGGGTGTTGGGAATTGACGCCAGAAAGAAGACTTTCTGCTTCAGGGCTGAAAAAGCAATCAATATCATCAATCAATATTTTTCTCTCACCTTCTTTTTTCTTTACATTGAGTATGTTTTCCTTTGTCTTGTGTATGCATGATTCCAAATGAGTCAGATATGTTTTTGTTATATCTGTAGTAACATCACTGCATGCTTGGATAATTTTAGTTAAGTGAGTTCTGACACTTCAGTTAATTAATTACATACACAAAATGGCTTTTATCTCTTGATCTGGCCTTAATTAATGAATCACTTGATTCATTATTTGATGCTTCTCTCATTCAGAGTGACTCAGAGTACATCTAATGGTGATGTAGCTGATCCCCCTGAGAAACGTAGGGTTAGGGTTCTTAATTTAAGGCAGAATGGTGATAAACTGGGGCTTGAACCTGAAACCTTTCTGTCATCACCATAGATCCTTAACCATTAGGCTTCCAACACCCTTTCCTGCTTGGGATCTGAAAGTTTTCTTAGTAATGGAGCTGATCTATCTTCATGTTAATGTGTACACCCTCTGATCTCATTATAAAATGTGAAGTTTGTAGATGTGACTAAATATCTTTGGGTTAGTATTTGAGTTCAGATGACTTGATTAATTTATTTTGTTCTATCTCTCATTGAGAGGTCTCTGAATGATGTATAACATTCTGGGGTTGAATGACTCAAGCTTGGGGTCGTTCCGCAGAGGGTGCTCATGATTACCAGCACATAATTAATAACACACATAGTTAATAAAACAAAAGAAAACAAATGAAATTGTTTTGTTTTGTCTTTGTCACGGTTCATAGATGCGTCGGCCCCTTCTGGTCGTTCGGTGTATTGCTGTTGATTGATCACTAGGTTCAGCTGTGGCTCGTCAGCTGCCCTATATCAGTCTCAGCGTTTGGTCTTGTCTTTGTCAGATCGTTGTCTCATGTCTGTTTTCGTTTCAGTGTCTCATGTGCTGCTCGGTTCCTGATTCCTGCTCTCTGGTGGATTTACTGACCGTTGTTCGGGATTATTGGACTGGTTTCCACTTGTTGTCTCATTGGTTGAGGATTTGTGCATCTTGCTCACTGCAGCCTAGCGTTACCGAGGAGGCCTGTCATCACTGCATCCACGACCATCTGTTTGCTGTGACTTTGCTTGTTTTGTTCACGTTTAATAAATTACCATCTAACCTCGCATTTGAATCCATCTTGTATTACCTGACAGTCTTTGCTAGTGTGGACTGTAAGTCTCTTTGAAGGTCTGTTGATTTGAAAGTTTGCAAAAAAGCATGGTGAAGTGATATGTATGTGTAATGTGGCCAAAAGCTACTTCATTGTCATTCATAATTACTGTATAGAATATTAGTCAACACTCATGTCTGTCAGTCAATCAGAATCAAGCTTTCAAATATATAGTGACTGTTTTTAAAGTCCATGTAAAGCAATAAAAAATATGTTTTCAATTTGTTATTTACCACCCCAGCCAAATTTGACAAAAAA
>NW_015650373.1:213500-216417 GCF_001515625.1 Sinocyclocheilus rhinocerous
AAAAAAAGCCAAGTAGGGCTGTCACTAATGATTATTTTGGTAATCGAGTAATCGGTCAATTATTCTGACGATTAATCGGGTAATCGGATAAATATAATAATTTTTTTTGTGGTAATAAAAATAGACCTAAGTGAACAATAGCCTTTAAAATGACTTAAAATACATATATAATAGCAATGAGGCAATAATAATTAGTTCAAATAAAGTATGAAAAGCAAGTAATCATATGACTTAATTGAACAGAAATGGTAAAATACATAATGTATTATAAACAATAGAACTAGGCTAATGTACATTACGCATTATAACAAATGCCTGCAAATGGCGTTACTCGACACGGGCAAAATGCAATAGAGGACTCTTTTTTTTAAATTGAGTACTCGAATTGAATCGAGGAATCGTGACGGCCGTACCGCCAAGTAAATAAAATAAGTTATCAAAATCTTGGTAATGACAGTAACTCGCGATTGAGCGGGCGACCCACTGATGCTAATGTGCTCTAGTTATTAGATGTCTGCGCAGCGCTGCTTCAATACAAACATACCTCTTAAGGGCCCTAAACAAAGTTCCTTTTCGTTCTTCGTTTAGGGGTAAAACAAAGTTCGAAATACGTGAGCAGCGGTATATTGTTAGCGAACATCCCGATGCCGCCCTCTCTGATGAAAGCAAAGTTTATATGAACATTTAAATAGGTTCTGCGCGCTTTCCACTAAGTAACAAAATAAACACAACAAAAATGGAGAAAACAGCAAGAATTTTTAAAAATAAAAATCTGATCACAGCAACAGGGGTATGTTTGCACGAGCTCTGCAAATTAGCACTCCCATGAAGTCACGTCACATGGCACTTCATTCAATATATTGCTTAAAAGCAATCAGCAGTATTAAACATGAAAAACAGTGTCAGTGTCTCATTTAGTCAGAAGCACAACTTAATTTGCTACTATAAGGGGCTGTTCAAATGTCGCGCCTAAAAACGCGTGGAAAACGCTAGCTGTGCCGCTTTCTACTTCTTTCCAAAGTGCTCGGTAGCTTGCATTCCCGTTGCGTCTGCTGTTTGCTAAGCAACCATGACCTGTGCTCTCCATGACGACGCAGACGTTTCAGCAAAGGATCAATGGATTTCCAGCACTGAAAATCGCTTGCAGTAGCTCTGCTACTAAATTTAGGCCTTTATAGTGTTAAGGGAGGGGCCATACTCAGTGGCTGTAGTGCGTCATCGAGACATGATTTCAGCCCCGCCCAAAAATCATGAACACAAAAATGTTGAAAAACTGTTTAACTGGCTAACTCCACAATTCAGTACTACATAGTTCACAGTCTTTGTAACGTGTTTTCAACAATACATTTCTAACATTTATAATGTGTTTAGAAACAATTCTCTGGATTGCCTTTACACGGACTTGAATTAAATTTTTCTAACTTGTTTTTGCCCCTAAACTCTGCGGTTTAATTTTGCATGAGAATCAAGTGACAAAGTTGACAGACTGTTGCAGATTCCTACAAATCTCCATAGACAATTTCTCATTCTCATTTGACACACCATATTTACTGCCATACAGAGATACATGTTGTTGTGTGTGGGTAGTTTAAGCTCTCTGAAATGAATTTGGACGATCTCGCGCTGCAGTGCTCTGACGTTGCTCAGATCCCTGGGTAGAGTGAGATGATATCCCATCATCCTCTGCTCTCAGGCTTCTC
This sequence comes from Sinocyclocheilus rhinocerous, assembly GCF_001515625.1. Taxonomy (NCBI): domain Eukaryota; kingdom Metazoa; phylum Chordata; class Actinopteri; order Cypriniformes; family Cyprinidae; genus Sinocyclocheilus; species Sinocyclocheilus rhinocerous. Next base: position 215,201 of record NW_015650373.1, read on the forward strand.
AGCGCATCTGCAGCCGTTTGATAAAACCACCATGTATCTTTCCAGTCTTTTCTGATTCTCTGACATGTCACACAGCAAGAGTTGCTTTGACTTCTCTCTGACTAGAGCGCTCACGCACATCAACAGAAAGAGCACCAGAGGAAATGGAGAAACATTTTTTTCCCCCGTTGTCTATCTTCCATTCGTCTGGTGTGTCGCTGAGAAGGTTTGTTGGATGGCCTACAGCTATAGTGTCATGACATGACAGTATGTACATCACAGAATATCAGCTCTAAAAAATCCGGCCTGTGAGTGAAACAGCAGTCAGAATATGGAAAAATTAATGATAATTTACTGGACAGATGTTTTTTAATTCGTTGTGTCCTCATCATTTTGTGTTAAACAGCTATAGAATACTTCATCGGGGCAATTGTTTGGCATGGTGGGAATGATACCACAGCTGTGCACATAACTCATCATAATTTAATTATTTTGGTAACATTTTATTTTACAGTGTCCTTGTTACACATATTACATGTACTTACTATAGTAATAATGGTAAATTATACATATTTACATGCAATAACCCATGCAATAACCCTCAGTATTTAAATGTGCAATTACACTGTAACAAGGAATAAAATAAAATGTAACCATTATTTATTTATTTCGTGAAAATTCATATTATATTTTCATGTTCTATCATTCTATCTCTGTCTGTCTGTCTGTCTGTCCGTCTGTCTCATTTTATTTCAGATTATATTTAAAGATTTAATAATTCATATTTTTAGGATAGATCATAATATCTTAATGAGGTATAATATTTTTATGGCGTGATAAAGAGTTATCAGGACAGTTTTAAATTGGCTAAAAATTTGTAATTTAATATGTTCTCTCTCTGTAAGAGGTTCTCATGTAGCGTAGTCAGACTTATAATGAGGATAAATGCTGACTTTGTCATCTAATCTTGAGCTAGTGTTTGAAAACTAATGCAGATACATATTTCATTTCCTGTTTACAATGGCAAACTTCCTGCCTCCTCAGTTTTAGGGGCACTCAGAGAGTCTTCCTCATGGAAACACACAGAACACCCCCTACGCCAATTCATTTCAACTTTTAAAACTTCAATTATTTATATACTACTGTTGCCAGTCGAACACATTTCTTTTCTCTCTCTCTCTCTCTCTCTCTCTCTCTCTCTCTCTCTCTCTCTCTCTCTCCCACACACAAACACCGCC
>NW_015650373.1:216944-220826 GCF_001515625.1 Sinocyclocheilus rhinocerous
ACACACACACACTCTCTCTCTCACACACACACTCTCACTCTCTCTCACACACAAACACACTGCGATGAGTTATAGATTTGGGTGGACTCCAAACTCAACTCATTAATTGATGCATGAATCCCTGCTGGAGACCTGCTATCTCCTCCTTTTCTCCAGCACTTTCTCTGTCTTCACTCTTTCTTTTGGGTGTGTTAGCCAGGGAGGTCACAGAGGGAAATGTGGAAAATAGGTTTCCGCTGCACTCAAGAAGGAGAGATTTTAGGAATGGAAAGAGAGGGTGAAGGCAAGAGTTTTAAGCTTTTAGTGGATTTACGAGTGAGAGTGAAAAGGAGAGGACAGTATGTAGCAACGCTTCAGTGCGTTAGCCAGCCTCTCTCACTCTTTCTCACTTTCAGCATTCACTCTCTCTCAGTTTTTCAATTCAATGTGCTTTATGGCCATGGCTGGCTTCCAGACAATATTGTCAAAGCACTCAGTCAATACAGGAACAGTGTTTGGAAGGAAAACAGAAAACAATAGATGTCGGTAAACTATATAATAAACAATGGAAGCTGGGTGGAGTTCATAGAGTTAATCATTTTTTTAATTAATTGTACTAAATCAACACAAGAAATTGTGTGATTTTAGTTATTATAGTACAATTAATAATTAAACACATTAATGTTTAATTATATATAATATATATTATATATAATGGTTTAAAATGTCATTTAAAAATGTAATTTTTCTAAAGCAAATTATTAAAATATCTGGAATATTTCTTCATCTCATGATTTCCCACTATTCTTTAGAAATCAAAAACAAACAGTATTAATTAATTTCCTGAGTTAACAGCCATGTTGACAGCCTTAAAAATACATGATGTAAAAAAATTCCCTCAAATTTTTAGCAAACCTCCAAGCATGCTTTGCAGACCCCTGGTGGTCTCTGGTGGTCTCCTGGGGGTTTGAAAACCCCTGGTCTGTTCAATGTTTTACTCGTCTAGCACAATTATGTCTTTATGTTCATTTGGGGACTTTTCTCAGCAAATCTGAACATATGCGATTAATATTGATTAATTTGATTAACATTTTTAATCCATTGAGCCCTTCATCGAATATGAAATTACACAGACATAAACATCTAAAAAATATCCAAACTAGCATTCAAAGTAAATTATTCTTCTCTCTGCTCCAGAGGATGTATATTATTGTAATATAAATGTACTGCAGTGCTTGCATAAGACTCTTCCCTGGAGGCAATTGCAATTGTTCATTTTAAAAAATGTGGTATAAGGCTAAAACGTTTCTCAAAGTATTTCTCATTGTGGTTCAGTCTCTTAGCTTTAACAGTCTTGCAGTGACCCATGTTTTAAATTTTTTTAGAACCCATGTTCTCTCCGCTCGCTCACACTCTCTCTTCCACACAGTGTGTAGTAATCACATTTCCTCCTCTCCTGTTTTCTTCTTTCTCTTCCTCTCTTCTCATTTTAAATAGAAGAGAATCTCTTGTGCAGGTAGGTGCAATATATTCTGATCTTGATTTTGATACAGATACTGTCAAGGCAGAAGATCAAGGCATTGATCACTGGACGGGGGCCTACCGAATAATGAGGTGTGTACGCTTAAAAAAATGATGTCCACCTCTCTCCACTGTTCTTTCTGATGTAATCAGATTCAGGAATCAGGAATACTTTGGGTTCAGTACAAGTTAGAACTTGTTACAACTCAGTCGAAGCTTTAAACAGTCTTGCAGTGACCCATGTTTTAAATTTTTTTAGAACCCATGTTCTCTCCGCTCGCTCACGCTCTCTCTTCCACACAGTGTGTAGTAATCACATTTCCTCCTCTCCTGTTTTCTTCTTTCTCTTCCTCTCTTCTCATTTTAAATAGAAGAGAATCTCTTGTGCAGGTAGGTGCAATATATTCTGATCTTGATTTTGATACAGATACTGTCAAGGCAGAAGATCAAGGCATTGATCACTGGACGGGGGCCTACCGAATAATGAGGTGTGTACGCTTAAAAAAATGATGTCCACCTCTCTCCACTGTTCTTTCTGATGTAATCAGATTCAGGAATCAGGAATACTTTGGGTTCAGTACAAGTTAGAACTTGTTACAACTCAGTCGACAGCATAGCATTTGTGCCAAAATGTTGTTTACAACAACAAATAATTTTGACTTGCACCTGTCACAGTCTGAATTACAGTGAGGCACTTACAATGGAAGTGATTGGGGTCAATCTGTAAATGTTTATGTAAACAAAAATATAGCCACAAGACATAAACAATATGAATGTAAACATGATTTTAGTGTTACAAAATAACTTACCTTTATATGTATCTGTTCTTTTGTCTTAATTTGCATAGAAGACGTTGTGACAATTCAAAGGTAGTTAAAAGAAGTCAAATTAGGTTACTTCCATAATTTTGTATTTGGATTCGGTTTCTGATAACATTTTTAATCTACGTAATTAGTCATTAGTACTGGAATACATTTTTAAAATAGCCCTCCCAAGTCTATTCTATTTCCATCTCTGTCTACCACATCCTCTCTCTCTGTCTGCCTCTCAAACTCCCTGTCACTCTCTATCTGTCTCTGCAGCTTCACTTGTGTTTTTGCAGTTAACTTCCATGGGACCTAACAGTTTTCAAAAACAAAAAAGCTCTGAAGGAAAGGCCTCCCAAATCCATAATGTACTCTAAGTCATAAAACATTGATTTGGCCACATTTTTCAGAAGAAGGTGTCAAGCGTTGCTTTTTCTCAAACTGTACAGACAGCTTACCATACAAAACTGCTCCAGGGGCCATTGACGAGGAAGAAGGAGAGGGAGCGGGAGAGAAAGAGAGTGAAAGAGGGATGAGAACTGAGTGCATCAGAAAGATTCCATTAGAGGATCATCTGTGATCAAAGACATCTTGCCAACAGATATTTAATCACGATTGGATTCATTAAAGCAGTGCAGGCAAGTTAATCAATGCGGATCAGGAGGAGTCCTCATGTATCTGAGGATAGAGCGCATGAAATGAGGAAGGAATTAAATTACAATTTGAACTCAAAGTGTCCAATTTACTTGTGCATTTAGATGTATTATAAAGAACACATCACGTTACTCCTCAATGATAATTACCAGGGGTGTGGACTCGAGTCACATGACTCGAGACTCGACTCGGACTCGAGTCTCAAATTTGATGACTTGCGACTCGACTCGACATAATTAAAGAAGACTTGAGACTCGACTTAGACTTTGACAGCAATGACTCGAGACTTGACTTGGACTTGAGCCCTGTGACTCGGAAAGACTTCATGATCAAGTCGTTACAGAGGCGTCCCTGCAGCGTGCTTGCGCTTGACTGGCAGTAAGCCAGAGACTGCATTCAGGGAGCGCTGGATTTATAGGTTAGTATACATTAATGGAGTAATAACATAACTTACGACAAAAGAGCCGAGATAAGAAAAAAATTAAAATAATTACATGATTCGTCTAGTGATCTCTGCTCATGAAAAGCTCCGCCCTGTCCGTTTGATCGCCGCCCAGCAGACACGGAGCGGGCATGAGCACGAGAGGCGCGGCCGTGATCACTGGTGCTCGCCTCATCATCACCGTGACCGCTGCTGTTAATCATTAAATAAATTGCATTTCTGACAGTAAGTAATAGTATAAATCACATGTTTCAGTGGTTAAATGATTATATATGTAGATACTCAATAGTTGTCTGCCCATACATCATTTTAAATATAACAACAAACGACCCTTTTCACATTTCTGGGGTTCCCAGAAACAGAAGTTGTCATAGTTTGATAAATTTCTATAGTGGTGAAAGGAAACTACAAAAAATATATTTTTGCATTTTCATTGGCCCCAATAGCAAAAAAAAAAAAAAAAACCCCCCACAAACTCTC
>NW_015650373.1:220891-221329 GCF_001515625.1 Sinocyclocheilus rhinocerous
TTCATTGGCCCCAAAAGAAAAAAAAAAAAAAAAACACCCACAAGCTATGCCTTTCCAAAAGAGGAAAAAATATAGTGAGATTGATTACGTTGGTCAAAAAAGAGAAATATGTCCAATTTGATATCATTTCCTCAGCCTTTGTATTAGAAACACTCACACAGCAGCGTTAAGTTTTATGTAATGTAATGTCAAGGTAAGAAAACATTTTAAAAGAGGAAAATATTGAAACTTCGCTACACTGTAAAAAAAGGGCACCATTTTTACAGATAAAATTTTAATAAAATGAAGGAATTTTCCGTATTTATTTTCCACAGGTGTTTTACCTGTATTTTGAATTTTGCACTTCATTACATTGTGCTTTAGGGTTAATGTAAATGTCAGTAAAATTAGTGGATAATGTCTTGGCCAATATATATATATATATATATATATATTAGT
>NW_015650373.1:221901-243754 GCF_001515625.1 Sinocyclocheilus rhinocerous
ATGTGGGGGCATGTTTGAATGAGGCGTTTTAGCCCGGTCTGGATCAGCCTTCTCTTTTAGATAGAATAAATCCTTTTGTGGGAGACTTTGAGCTTTGTAACTCTGCAGATCTTATACATGCACAAATAGCTACATAACACACTAAAGAAAAAGAAAAATAGAAATCGCATCATATGACCATTTTAACTCTGGAAACGTGTCATCACAGTCTGTTAAGATCTGCTTTGCTCAGGGGGGAGGGGCTCCAGTTGCACCGCCCTAAGGACGGCCCTGTTTGTAGGTTCCATGCAGAAGTGCTATTGAAGTGAAGAAAGAGTTTTTCTAATAAAATGTATCTTCATTGTTGATACTGAACCACAAGAGCATGTTAAAGGGGTCATATGATGCGATTTCAAGTTTTCCTTTCTCTTTGGAGTGTTATAAGCTCTTGGTGCATAAAGAAGATCTGTAAAGTTGCAAAGACTAAAGTCTCAAATCCAAAGAGATATTCTTTATAAAAGTTAAGAGTCAACCACGCCTACATGCACTAACTTTTTCCTTACAGAGTGTTTAATATTAATGAGTGAATCAGAGTGATATGGTTTCTGGTCACATCCGAGCAATTTTCATGATGCATTACTCACAGAATTTCAACATATACCCTAAATAACCCTCTAGTACAGAGCTGAGCCCTACAGCAAGAGAAGTGTTTGTAGATTACTTATAATGCTGTTAAAACCAAGAAATGTTGGGTGAAAGCAGGACAGCACAAATGAGGAGGGTAAAAATGTAACTGTGTGAAGAAGAGCAGCTCAAACAAGCAAATGAACAGCTCTGTGAGGCTGGACCAGACCACGGCCCAGCTGTGCACGGCTGTTTGTGTTGCCAGATTGAGTGTCTGCTGTGCCGTTTTGGGTTGCCAGATTGGGCAGGTGGTGATGAGAATCCTTTTCTCTGGGTGGATTATGCTCTTGTGTGCCCCCCATGTGCCTGACTGTAAGTGGAGACGACAGCACATGAGCACATGGATAGAATAGCCTCACACAGACACACTCCGTTATACAGCTGAAACTCAATTAGTATTTTACAGAAGGGAGAATGTTCATTACTACTGATGTAATGGCTCTGAGACAGGACTCTTTTCTTTTTGCACATCTGTGCAGTTTTTTTTTTCAACCTGGTTGGATGCATGAATTATAGCTGGGCCTCAAATGAAATATATTTCATAAATCCACATAGAACATAGAATGCTTTTCTACATACAATTGAGAATGAAGCCTAGGGATGTTCATCATTAAGAATTTAATGATTCTGGTTCCAGTTTCTTTTCAGATCTGTGAATGTTTTTGATTCCTTAAAGGCTCCATTTAACAACTCATTTAGTACATTTAGTACTGGTAGCATGTTTTATACATTAATATTTAAAAAGATACTACTGACAGAAATGCATAATGTGTATTTTAGCTAGATACTGTCAGTCATTACTACACTGATTTAAGTCTCATGGTTTTTACCGCTGTTTGTTTTTCATTCACCAAAATGACTGGCTCATAAGAGTTATTTGTCCAAGAATCGGACTACACAGGTTGTGTATGTTCTGTATTTACTAAAAAGAGCTGCCTCATAAGAGTCATTTGTTTGGAAATTGGACTTCACTAGTTGCACTGTATGTTTTTGATTATCTTAAAACAACCAGCTCATAAGATTCATTCATTTTGTATTTGGACTACACTGCTTGCACTGTCTTTGTCATGCTGTAGATTCAGTTGCAATGTTGTGGTGGCACTGAGTAAGTAGTGCAAGTAGTGATTCATTCTCACCAATGGAGAATTGCACATGATAGAGCCATTAACGGAATCAAACATAATTCATTTTCATTTTTTGTTATTTTTATTATATTTTTTTCCATGGAACAAAGGCAGTTTTCGATTCACAGCCCTAATAAGGCCCACTTTACTTTAGGTTCATGACTGGTGGTTTTGGTTACTTGTTGTGCTGCCACTGAAACAGAGGGTAAGCCAGATACATTTCTGAACATTGCGTCATCATATCAACCAGAGGTTATTGCACGACACTTTGTGCTTCAGGAGAGCAAATGTCTTATTTTTCACTGTCTTATTTAAATAAAATGAGAGATTCTGTGTCACACGTGAAGTTCACAATCTTCGACAAGATCAGAGCACTGATGTAATAATATACTAGAACGTCATGAAGTTTATGATATTTTAAAAGATGGAGCCCAGGCATTGATTGCTTCATAATATTCTGGCACCTTTCCTAAATATGTCTAAGCTCCCCATGAGACATCCCTGTTCTATTGTGTTGCCATATGTGATTGTGTAACACAATGGATCAAGGAAATAAGTACTTAAAATGCTGTGAAAAAAAATGCAGTTTCCACACAATTTAAAATTGGTTCACTTGTGAAGCATTATGCTCAGGTATAATACCTTTTATTTAAGGTGTGAACAGAAGACTTATTGTTTATTCTTAAGGTTTTGTTTACTTTATTTGAAAAGAACTGTCAGCTAAAGAGCTGTATTTCTGTTCGAGTTGTCACTTGATATGAATTGGACTGAAAGGAGGATTTTGTTTATTGCAATTCAAATAAATTCTGCATATGTTATCAGTTCAGCAAAATGGACTTCAACTTAACTTCTTAGATGGTTTACTTACATTTTTTGGGCCCCATTTTGGGTCCCCAAGGCTGGCGATTTTCAGCCATGGTTAAATTATTACATACTGTATACTTATATAACAAAATTATTACAGTTTTTCTGAATTGCTAAAACACTAAACCCCAATCTCTGAACCAAATTCTCACTAGCTTAAACCAATTTGTCGAATAAAGCACTCCATACATACATACATAATCTATTTTAAACTTCAATCACTGATTCCTAATATCATCTAATGTTTATAAAATAACTGTAGCCCCTGTAGTTAAAGTAATCAAGTATGAAAGTTGCTATGACAACATCTGCCAAATGCATTTTATTGGAAATATGCATCATATGATGTGTCTGTGATAACATGTTTATTGGCAATGAAATGTTTTATTAAAAATTACATTAACAAATTACGTGATTTTTATTATTCTGCTTTCTTAGATTTACAAATCAGCATCCTATTTGCAACCTCGATTCAAATTCAGGAAATGCAGTCTCATATCTCGTCATTTTTCTGTATTGTTTCAATTGTAATGCTTTGTAGTGGAAGTTATTAGTGTTAGTGGTTGGTGTCGGTTTAGGGTCGGTCAGTACATTGATGTGTTGGTTGTTGGTTTGATGTGTTTGTTACAGTCAAGCTATAGTGAGAGCAGCACATCTATAATCCTGTCACCACACACCATGAAGAGCATCTGCTGAATGCTAAAGTACCATCTTTAGGAAAAGTCTTTAGGAAAAGCCTTAGGAAAAGTCTTCTGCCATCCTCTCCTTTTACCCTGTTTAAGGATACCTGCAATACACACACACACACATACACCTGCAACTGTGAGGATGGTCTTGCATTCTATTAATTCTTAGAATGCAAAAAGAGTTCCACTAGAAAGTGGAAATATATCTAATAGTTGGAGATCAGAAAGCTCCTGGTTTGTGTTATTCTTTCCTTTAAGACACCTTAAAGGGAATTGAGTTTGTGATTCCATTGTTGGAATCTTTCCCTTTGGGTTCAGAGCTCTGAAAATGATGAAATCTCTGTTTGATTTAATGTGAGAAGGTCACTGAAGCATCTAATAACACTATTAAGAGTGGAAATAAGGGGGAGCTGCTCTGTGATTTGTTCCATAATTCACCACGTTTAGTTGGCAAGGAAACCATTGTGTTTTTGTGAATATGAGGTTTCTGATACAATGTTTTGGTTCTATAAGATTGAGGCTGACATGTGGGTTAAACATATGATCAGTAAAAGCATGCCGGCTGATGAAATGGAGATAGGTTTGTGCCCTCAGCTGCATGAGATCTGTCAGATGTTGGTTGAACAATGTCCTTGAAAAACAATCAGAAGCTCTTTTTTTTTTTCTCCATGTGGCTGTTATGGGCAGGTCTTGTGGCTTCACTTTCAGTTGATGTTGTTTGGACAATTTTCTTGATGTTCTGATGCTATATCTCACAACATGGAGCACTAGAGTGATATTCAATGTTTAATTAAAACTCCTTACAACTGAATGAGATAAAGATGTGTCACAAACTAAAAAACAGAAAGGAACACAACTGTCTAATATCATTGTTTTCTCTTTCTTTCTCTCATGTGCTGCTTTTCATGTCGTGCTGCCAGACTTTTGAGGAAACTAGTTGGCAGTTTGTGGAGATGAATTGGCACATCATTTCAACTCAGTTCATTTAGATTAAATTCAGTTCCATTTAGTTCAGTTCAGTTAAATTCAGTTCAGTTACATTTAGTGGAAATCAGTTCTTTTCAATTTAATTCCATTCAGTTCAGTTCATTGTAAACAATAATACTGCAAAGTAAAAACAACAATATTAGAAAAGCTAAGACTGCATATAACATGAAGTAGATTTTTAAATTTAAAGGGACAGTTCACCCCAAAATAAATACAGATTTGGACAAACATGAGAAAACGTAATTATGACAGCACTGATTCTCCTATGGAAAATAAAAGGTTAGTCTTTACAACCTATGTGCTATATTTGAAGTCTTCCCTTCCAGCTGCAACCGAATCAGGGAGCTGAATTAAAGAAATGGATTTATTTTGATTCATCAAATCGATTCAATTTGTCCCAACAAATCATTCAGAGTGGTTTTGTGAATTGGATCAACTGATTCATTGAGAGAGCAAACTCAAAGTAAAAATTTGTTCACTTTTGTATTTGATGTCCACACAATTTTCCGTGAAACTGATAAATTGCCTTCTCTGTTTCTCCTGTTTCCTGTGTGTTGGTTTGAGTTATTAATGAGTTTCTAAGAAAATCTAAGAAAGAAAACATTGTGCATCCTTCTCTGGCTCCCATTTGGTGTGTTGTTTATGCTAAGGTGAGATTGTTTTTCAGTGTTGCGGGAGGTTCTGTATCATCCAGCCAGACTCTTGTGAGATTGTCTTGAATTGCTGTTCTGGCAGCTGCTGTTGTTTTTGTGTTTCTGCACAATGTTTGAGATTAGATTATACTGAAGCATCAGCCAAACATCCCAACAGTGGAGGAGCTGAGAGGCTGCAGAGAGGCTTTCAGATCACAGGATCAGAAACTCAGAAATGGATAAGCAGCTCAGAAATGAAAACAGAGGCTGGTGTAGAATCCTTCCCCAAGTGTCTATTTCAGCCTTTTCTCTTGTATGCTTACTGTGTAAAGCTCTTAATTCTTCTGCAAAAACACAGGAAATGGAAAAAGGTGAGGATATTTACAGAAGTGTGAACAGAAGCTTTGCAGTTGCTTGCTGCATCTTTCTTCAAGTTTAAAAATGGTTTGTCTGATTCATTTCAGTGTAGCGGTGTGTACCTAAATGTATTTTGTGTGTGTGTGTGCTGGGTAAAATTATATGCTAAGTATGCACTATTGAGTGATAACCTCCTCTTTCCCATCACATGTGGCATGTGTAGCTGTTGATGGAAACCAAAGTCGTCTTGTACACATTCATTCTTGTCTCTTGAAAACCTGAAATAAATAAATCTTTCTTCCCTGTTTTTCTCTCTCTAATTCATGTAGAATTCTTCATATTTTTAGCCTCATTGTCTTATTTTTACATCTGAAAAATTGCATTTAATTAGTGTTATATATATATATATATATATATATATGTGAAGCAGTGAGAAGGACAGAGCTGAAGTAATATGTTGAAAATGAATGACCAGATGGTCTTTCTGCAGAAAATGGGGACAGATGTACAGAGAAGAAGATGGAGGAGAAACACTATGGAAATTAAACACTCTTCCACTTGATTTCCTGCTGTTTAACTGTGGATCGCAGCAATCAATAAAAGTGCTGAAAACGAAATAATAGCACGACAGGTGCTAATGTTTTGCCGCTGCTGGTGGGACCAACAAGGCATTAACAAACACATTTTAGACTAAACATGTTAATTGTGCAAGTGACAGCATGATGGTGCTCTACGGACTTTTTGAATGCACTAATGTTGCTTGAGCCTTGTAAATTCACCTATGTATAGTACTAGTGTTTAGGCTCGGTGATACTGTATATTGGAATTTTTAAACAATATATTTACAATTATTTCTGTTGGTAATACAGTATAAAAGCTTGAGATAATTACAACAGTTTTAAGGTGGCTTTTATTTGCCACTAAGTTTCCGAAAAAGATTGTAGAGTAAGTTTGTGTTTTTTCCTTATATAAGTATGATAGCATTAAGAGCATCTTTGATTTAAACTTCTGTAGGAAAAATTATGTGGACTTTCATTTAGTGAAAAAACGTGTAGGAAGCATGCATTGATTATTTAGTTCTGTGTACTTGTTTTACATATTAATATTAATATCCTAAGGTAACTTTGCAACAGTGACTGTTTGGTTGAATTAAATTTATACTTTAAACTGAGAGTAGCATTTTTTGTGGAACACCTTAGACTTTTATTACATTTTTCTTTTTATCTGTGCTTTTGTTTGTCCCCTTTTTGATGTGGTTTCCAATGAGCCCTGCCATAACAGTACATGGTAGAGCCCTAAGCAGACTGTGCTATTGGAGCCTCTGCCCTCTGCCTCTCTGGATCTGACCTGCTGTCACTGCTCTACAGAGGGGCTGCAGTCAGAGAATACTAATATAATATAGTTTATTGCGCCAAGAGTTTACAACAAAGACCAGACTCTCTAGCTGCTGTAAAGCCTGTCTTCACATGGAGGATGAGAGAGAGATGAGAAGGCGCAAGAATCACTGTGCTTATGTACATTCTTACAAGTATTGGCATCTTTTTCTTTACCCATCTTAATTACTCATTTAATTACTTCAGTAATGTATTCCTTTATGTTTGGTTGGTATTGTTTTAATTACTTTAATTTCATTACCACATTATTATTATTATTATTATTATTATTATTATTATTATTCATTTTGTTGACACTTTTATCTAAAACAACTTAGAAATGAGTACAAGAGGTTCATTTTAAGAAGTGCTAGTTGTTGTTAACAACAACAACAATAATAATAATTATTATTATTAATAATAAAATAATAATATATAATAATTACAATAATAATAAATGAAAATGAAAATAAATATTTAAAACAATAATTTTAAAAAGCAACAAATTACTTTTTATTACTTATTTATTGTTCTTTTTGTTGTTATTAATGATGATGATAATGAGAATGATTATCACTTCTTTCTGGGACTTTTCCAAACTCCCTGAAAACTGCAGTTGTTTGTATCTGTAATGTGATTTTCTCATAAGCACAACAGCAGAAAATGTAACAGAAAAAAATAAACATAAAATAAAATGATAAAACACCAAGCTTAAATAAATACATACACATCACTGCATAAAATTAAATATGCAGTGATGTGCATTTTATCTTTATACATTTTTTATGGCTCTATATATTTTTAAACTGCTATACTGCATATTGACATTGTAAATATACCGCTATTGTTATGCCATGCACTGAAGCTCACTAAATTAACAACTCAAATTTAATTTGAAATAGAGAAAGATGGAGGGAGAGATGGTAGTTTGCCATGTGCTCCACTGGGGTTTTCTAACAGGTCGACAGTTTGATTCTCCTCCCTCACTTTCACCTATAATGCAAACCAGAGTTTGATGAGGTCCGGACACCTTCAGAGAGTCATTTACAGATACTCTTTTCTACAGTCCAAAATTCTTAACCTTGCTTTATCCTGTATGGCTTGTCAGCATACATGTGTTTATCAGGTCCATCTGGTGATCACTATGTGCTGTTTAACGGTGACTTCTGTCACAAATCTGCAATAGTGACCTTGGAACACAGGCAGTGGTCAAAGCTCTCTTTCTCTATCTGTCTCTCTCTTTGAATAAAGAGGATTAGAGCAGTACTGGACATAAGCTTCCACTTATGTAAATACATGCAAATAAGCTGGTGCTATGAACGGATTGGCTATGATCCAGAACAACTTGTGTTTTTGAAAGGATAAAAGTGCAGAAGACAAGTTGAGCCACTTCGCTGCTCTGTGTGTGGATAAATGTTTCTGTGCTCTCAAATCCGTGATTACAGTTTAAGCTGTAGAGCCATCAACCTGGAGACGGATTCTGGAACTGGAACAGCTGTAGAGATTCATTAAAAAAGCACTGCTCAGGTCCTGAAAGCCATTAGGACAGTAAAGTGGCAGGCAGAGACACTGACACACACACACACACACACACACACACACACACACACACTTACAGTACTGGTTGTTACTGTGGACACCAAGATTATATTTTTCTGTTTATTCATGATTAATGTAGAATCAACATAAAGGAAGTAATTTATAAAAATTATAAAAACTGTCAAATCTCAGTTTGACAGTTTAACAGCTGAGCCCAAGTCTCCATTACTAATTTGAAAATGTCACTTTAGAACTAGAAATGAAGGAACGTTGAGTTGCTTCATTGAAAGCTTATTGTATTACTGTATTAAAAGCTCACTGTAATATGTATAGTATTGTGTGAGTGAGATGGACTGAGCGAGTGTGATTACCTGCATCTGATACAGTATTCATTCTTCAGCTCAATCTCATATTCACAATAAAACATTAGTTTGAATGTCCGCTGAGGAAAGCGATATCTTTGTCATACTATCATTTAATCTGTTAAGGGTGATTTCAGATGACAGCGCTGCTCAGTACATTTAGCTGCGTCTTACAAGGTGTTGTTGAAAGCAGTGTTGCCAGATCATGTGAACGATTTCTAGCCCAAAAGCTTACCAAAACCCACCCAATCCAACAAAACACCGCCCAAAACTTTAACTGTCAAAATAATGTCATAGAATTTTATTGCCATATCAATCAAGGTTGATAGGGACCATTTTTAACTCTTAAAACAAAATAAAGATGACAAAAAATATAAAAATAATATAAAAAGATAAATTTCTCAGGAAAACAGATCAAATCTGGGCAAATACATTAAAGAGAATTACGAAAAATGTTACATAAATGTCCAGGTAGACACCAGCCTATGTCAAAATGGCAATCAAGAAATTAACTGATACCCCTTGAAAAACATGCATCATTTTCAATGTCAACAATCAGAATAAGCCAATTTAAATGGAAAAAGTGCACAGTATAAGTGATCAGAAGCAACATAAGTAGCAGGAATTTTACACATGTTCATGCACACACCATAACATTCAAAACTGTGTTATTCATTGATGCACACGCTCACTGCAGAGCACCAGCCGACTCTGCAGTGGGCGTGTGTGTTTAGTAACGTCATGGTGACTGATTAGATGCAGTACATGCACACTTGGGGTTTGTTTTTTAAACAGCTAGCCTATACCGTTTAGATGTTTGAAAACCGCCAAACTGGCCCCAAACCAGCCCAAATTTTGTCCACCCGCACAATCTGGCAACACTAGTTGAAAGTAAAAATAACTTCCTTTTTTACAACCCTGTTTCAGTCTCTTTCAATATAAAATTCTTTGACTTTTCTGCTGACTCACTCATAAAAACAGCCTCCTGTCACCTTCTAATGGCAGAATAATGTAACTAAAATCACTATCACGAACACACACCGTTTCTCAATACTAAATATATTATTAAATACTACTATTATTTATATAAAATATTATTTATTGAATAATAATATTTAATAAACAACAACAACAGCCATCATAAAAGTTGCTAGGCAATTCAGTCAAAAGTACAAAGGCAGTGCTCTGATATACAGCATTAAATTTATATAAAATATAACGTTATGAGACTTTGCCCTCAGCCAAAACTATTTGCTCTGGAACAAGTAATGGATTAATGAGACCAAAGACTGCCCTTTGGATTTACCCAAAACAAATTATATCTTGTGTTTAACCACCATAGATACATCAGAGCCAGATTCCAAACTGCCGAATTCCAGAAGAACTGGCTGAATTGAGGCCGCTCTCAGCGGACGCCCTGGAGCTCACATCTCCAAAAATGTTGAAGCAAATTTTCAAATAGATGTTATCTTTATTAACAAACCGCATATTTGAAGTCTAAACAACTACGTTATCACCTAAAAAACTCTTAAAACTACATTCTGTGACACAAAAATAGTATTATTTAAAACATTATTGTGGATTTGGCCGTCCGCCATGACACTCGCTGTGAGAAATACTGCAAGCAGAGTGAGTTCTGTTATCACTAGAATATTGCACTACTTTAAAAGGCTCTCAGCCAATCAGATTTGAGGACCAGGAAGAACTGTTGTGTTGCTTTGACCATTACATGTTGTATGTTTAAAGAAAGAAATACAAAAAAAATAAAAATAATAATGATGTATGAGCAGGGTATAGGGCAATGGTAACATATTAAACTGTAAAATGACTGTAAAAACATGATTTACAGTTGAGATAAAGGTTTTAACAAAAACAAAATAAATTATAAAATGAATCCGAAGTATAAATTATTATATTAATTTAAAACGGTGGATTTTCGCATGGATCTGAACAAAAACTACAGACAGGCTTATTGAATACGCAAATTGATTCTCTGCCAGTGGGAGGCGCTTTGGGAATGGCAGAAATAGCAGTTGGTAATGACTGGAAACAAAGCAGCGCTGCGCTCATAAAGACTAAAATGAAAATGCCATCGAATCTTTTCTGAAGACAGTCGGTTCCCTTCAGAGATTCATTCATATAAAAACACCCGCACTGCATCATTGCTTGCATTAGTGAGAATGAGAAAAGTGTGAGAAAATATAGCCTATATTAATCTAATTAATATAAAACAAAATGTTTTTTTTTTTTATTATTAGCAGGTTGGATATATAAAGATAACCACAGGAAGTGGGTCAAAAACATTTAAACATTTTTTAAACATTAATTCATATTTAGGGTGTGTTCACACGTCATGTCATGTTTGGTTCGATTAAAACAAACTCTGGTGCAATTGCTCTGTTAGTGCGGTTCATTTGAGTAAGTGTGAATGCTGCCATTCGAACCCTAGTGCGCACCAAACAAGCGGACTGAGACCGCTAAAAAGATGGGTCTTGGTCTGCTTCCAAACAAACTCTGGTGCGGTTCGAATGAAATATGAACGCAACATGGACCAACTACTTCTAAACGAACCAAAAAAAGGAAGTAATGACAAGATGCGATGCTATGCGACATGATTTAATGACGCGGAACGAGCGGTACCATCCAAAACAAAATGAGCAGAGGGCAAACGTGGAGCAATGAGGAGGTAAAGTGCCTTTTATGAGCTCTTCGTGAGTTCGCAGGTGGTGAAAATAAAATAATAAGTACATGCAACAATGAGTGCACAGTCCAGCAGATGGCATTAGGTGTATTCGACTTTAATTAAAAGTTAATGACCAAACGTATCATTATAAAGTTCATAGTGTTGCTGCAGATTAAATATAACATGGATAACATTAAATAATTTCTATTTGTGGAAATATATCCAACAGGTTGGATATTGATTATTTATCACTCAAACCCCTTTCTCTGCCTGTCTGTCGGTCTGGAATATCCGTCATGTTTGTAATTTTTTTAAACACTTTTCATGCGTGTTTGTAGTTCTAATCGAATCCTTGTCCACCGTGCAATGTGTTGTGGGCAATATTAGCCGTTAGAGTATGCATGGATCTGCACTTCGAATTTCTACCGGAAGCAGTAAACCATCCGGGTACCTTTGGAATACTCATTTCACATACTACGATTTGGGACATACTAATTCTAATTTCAAATACTATTTAGGACGGATAGTATGCGAATTGGGACGCACCATATGCCTTTAGGTTCGGTATCTTTAGGTTTGCTGTCAAAAATGCCAATGTGAACACTAAGTGGACCAGGACCAGGATGTATCATTTTCTTTTTTTGGTCCGGACCAAACGAACCAAGAGAATCGAACTGCAAGTGTGAACGCACCCTAAGTGTATTTTATCTCTCTATATAAAAACAAAAACAGTACTATTTCATATTATAAATAATATAGAATTTTTACTAAGACTGTAAGTTTACTAAAACTTTATCACACATTTTTCTGTGATTAATTTGGGATTTCAATTTGTAAATATTTTTTATGGTTAATAATGATTAATGTAGAATCAACGTTTTAAAATAATATGTTATAATAATAATACCGTATTGTCCCGAATATAAGACGATGTTTTTTTTCTTGGAAATACATCTGAAAAAACGCGGTCGTCTTATATTCAGGGTCTAGACTTTGACATGTCAATAATACACCCACAACAATAGGTGGCGCCAAATACGCATAAAACGAGTGTGCCATGAAATACGTAATGTAATGCGTGTTGTAAAGATCGCGAGTAAAAACAAAAGAGAAAGAAAACCTTACAGCTGCATGAGTCGTGACTGTCACGTTAGCCTGATGGGACCAACTCTACTTCTACTGTTAATAAGATTTTGGTAGGCTACTATTAGATGGATAGCCTAAATGTCCTAATTCAGATGGGCTACCTGTTTTTTTTTTTTTATGGTATATCAAAAAGTGTATATTTTTTCAATGTGATTGTTGGTACATTTTACCAGTTTTTACCATACTTTCAAAACAAAAATTAAAATAGGAAAAATATGCAATATGAAAATAATTGAAGACAAAATGTGTTTTACTGAGAAAAAACAAGATTTGGTTTTTAAAAAGCCTTTTTCCAAAAGGTATATCTGGAAAAAGGGGGGTCGTCTTATAATCAGGGTCGTCTTATATTCGGGCCAATACGGTAATATATTTTTATATAATATAATATAACAGCCCTGCTGTTTATCAGTAGACATGCCAATAATGTTTCAGTGAGCTATGAACTCAAACCACTCTTTCAACTCTTCTTCTCTCTCTTTCTGTTAATTACTTACGTTTAATGAGATATATTATTGAAAGGGGTCACATCAAAGTACATCACTTCTGTAAAACAGCCTCAAGGAAAGAGAAAGAACTGATGTTTTGTAACTTATGATGATGGGGTGTCTAAAGTTAATACTTTTTTTTTTTACTGAAAGTTCATCATGTGTTTCATAAACACTGTATTCTAAGTTCCCAGCGACAAGTAATTTGTCTGCCCACACCGAAAAACAAAAATGTTATACATGATGCACTGATCACAGTCAATTGTTTTGTTTAATGTACACTGTAAATGTACACTTTACAGGAAAAAAAAAACAGCAGCTGTGATTTTAACAAAAAACAGCGACAAACTAATGTATGTTACTAATAACAAAAATGAGAAGAAACTAAATTATTTCTATAAAAGAAAATTTTTTAATTTGAATATTTTAAAGTAAAATTTAATATAACCCAATGTTAAACATGTACAGTTGTTCCACTGTATATAGTAAAGGAAGTTACAGTTAACAGGTTTTAACTGCAACGTTTTTTTTCTCTGTACAATTTACAAACATGTTTTACTGTATACAGTTATGTGGTTACTATATGTGTTTGTGTGTGTGATTGACATTTTTTCCCTCTACATTTCATCGTAGTTCCACTGGTGCAGTTCACAAACGGTCACCATCAACTTTAACTGAACTTGAGCAGTTCTGCAAAGAAGAGTGGGCAAATATGGGCCCCTGGTGGACACGATATGTGTTGTTTGAAGAATCAAAAATCATCCATTTCTCTCTCCCTCATGTCCATGTACACACATTGTTCTCTCCAAATCATTTCCCCGTCTTTTCACAGATCTTGACAAGCATCATCATCTGTTTGGATCTGTTCCGGCTGGATAGTCTTGTTAGTTAGGGTACACAGCTGTTAGCCTCTCACACTTTGTGAGTCAGTGGCTGCTAAAGTCGTCTGCTAAAGTCGTGGTTGGCTGTGAAAATCAGCATGGTCTCCGTACTGTAGACTCACATGAGCTGGGCCGTCACTTTACCGCTGACTCAAATATCTCCCCGTATCACCTTCATCACATTCATTTGTATATATTTCATGAAGCCCATTTACTCCACAAGCTGCACAATTATATATAAACTGACCCCCAAAAACAACATTTGGATGATTTTATACTCTAGCGTTCAAAAGTTTGGGATTGTGAGATTTGTGATGTTTTTGAAAGAAGTCTCTTATGCTCACCAAAAGCTACATTTATTATTGTGAAATATTATTACAATGTAAGTAACCGTTTTATATTTTAATATATTTTAAAATGTCATTTATTCCAGTGATGGCAAAGCTGAATTTTCAGGAAATCATTCTAATATTCTGATTTGGTGTGCAAGAAACATTTCTTATTAGTATCCATGTTGAAAACAGTAGTGCTGCTTAACATTGTCATGGAAAATTTGATTTTTACAGGATCCTTTGACGAACAGAAAGCAGTTTTTGTTTGAAATAGAAATAAATGTAGGCATTTCATTGCATTATATGAGTCCATGACAAATAAAGGAATAATCCGTTTTAAAACATGTGCCAGATTCTTAGAAATTTACTCTTTCTTTGTATTCATATTGATTTCATTTGGTTCCAATTTATTGGAATATAGTTATTTTTAATTAAGTAATTCATTTATTTTATAAATAAATTGTTGAAACTTAGATTAACAATATGTGACATCATGTGTCATCATAATATTGTCATCAGCAGCTGATCGTAGCAGGTTTATCCACTTGGCCTGCAATTATATTGCATTAGCAGAGTGTTTCTATTGTTTAGGGTGATATAAAGAGCTCAGATGAGACAGGAAAAGAACCGACAGAACACTTTTTCACATTTCCGCCATTAATGACGCCTTAATGATCAGCATGAATAAATTATACAGCTCAGACACAGACAAAACACTATAAACCTCTCTATGACAATCTAATGCCAATTCCTGTTATTGGAACTGGCAGCTTCAGGGGTTGCACAAAAGTCACATTAATTACAAGAGCCCAAATTATTTCATAGAGGGATGTGGGATGTTGCTGATGTTGCTGTGACTCTCCTCTGTTCTAATGAGACTCTGGAGTCTGGAACCAGAGAGCCACATCTTCCTTGATCTTAGTTTCCCTCCCTTATTAACTCACTCCCGTATGATCGGATGTGTGTGTATATTTGTGTGGCAGAATGGGTATCCTAAAAATGTGTCTGATTTATCATGCATAGCAAAAGTGTGGCAGGAATTATTCAAGAGACTTACGAGGACCCCTGGTTAAGTGCGAGTGTGTTATCGCGCGAGTCCTTCTTTTAAAGCTGCCACGCCTATAAAATTAGCATGAAAGGCGATTTAGTCTTGTGCACACTGTTTCATTAAGTATTATAGCAGAGACATTATAAGTGCACCATCCAGCCGGTAATAAAACCCAGCAGCGTTAGGCCGGGTTCTGAGAGGTGGGGTGAGGGATCTCATAAGCTCTCTGCAGGCAGGAGGGCAGACGGACCAGGCCATAACACAGGTAATTACGCAAACTCTAGTGTCAAAGGTTCACTGTGAACACACAGGAAGAGAGAGAGAGCGATACAGGCATAAAAAGAGAGAGAGGGGCAGAATCACACCTGGTTCACGCAGCATGCTAATAAACAGCTAGGGAGTGATATGCAGCGCATGTGGAGAGGGTTGGGTTTATTGAGTCCATGCAGTCTTAAAAGCAGGTTTAATATAACTCGGCTCTGCGAGGTGAGAGGTTGCTGATGTTCTGGCTTTTTGCACTTCTCTTCTTTGCAATTTCTGCTTCACTAATGCTGAGGCGCAGTGTGTGAAAAGAAGCAGAGGAGAATTTGGATCAGGACACTGTTATGCTGTTGGTAATGTGCTGGTGGGAGCAGATGAAGGGATGGACAACTGGGGACAGATTTATGGATGATTATTTACTTAAACAGAGGCGGCTCTGTGGCAGTCATTCAAGTGAGCTGAGTTAACATGCCACACAGTATTACAGAATTATATTTGTATTATACTATATATATATATATATCAAGTTTTATATATATGAAAAAACTTGATTACTGTGTATTTTTTGCTAATTTGAATGAGAGAAAGATATGACGAGAAGGATGTTTGTGTTTTTGTTTTGTATTTGTGTATGTATATGTGTGTGGGTAATCTCATGTGCTCATATCTGGAACCAGAGAGCCACATCTTCCTTGATCTTAGTTTCCCTCCCTTATTAACTCACTCCCATATGAACGGATGTGTGTGTGTGTGTGTGGCAGAGTGTGTAGCTTAAAAAATGTGTCTGATTTATCATGCATAGCAAAAGTGGGGTAGGAATTATTCAAGAGACTTACGAGGACCCCTGGTTAAGTGTGAGTGTGTTATCGCGCGAGTCCTTCTTTTAAAGCTGCCACGCCTATAAAATTAGCATGAAAGGCGATTTAGTCTTGTGCACACTGTTTCATTAAGTATTATAGCAGAGACATTATAAGTGCACCATCCAGCCGGTAATAAAACCCAGCAGCGTTAGGCCGGGTTCTGAGAGGTGGGGTGAGGGATCTCATAAGCTCTCTGCAGGCAGGAGGGCAGACGGACCAGGCCATAACACAGGTAATTACGCAAACTCTAGTGTCAAAGGTTCACTGTGAACACACAGGAAGAGAGAGAGAGCGATACAGGCATAAAAAGAGAGAGAGGGGCAGAATCACACCTGGTTCACGCAGCATGCTAATAAACAGCTAGGGAGTGATATGCAGCGCATGTGGAGAGGGTTGGGTTTATTGAGTCCATGCAGTCTTAAAAGCAGGTTTAATATAACTCGGCTCTGCGAGGTGAGAGGTTGCTGATGTTCTGGCTTTTTGCACTTCTCTTCTTTGCAATTTCTGCTTCACTAATGCTGAGGCGCAGTGTGTGAAAAGAAGCAGAGGAGAATTTGGATCAGGACACTGTTATGCTGTTGGTAATGTGCTGGTGGGAGCAGATGAAGGGATGGACAACTGGGGACAGATTTATGGATGATTATTTACTTAAACAGAGGCGGCTCTGTGGCAGTCATTCAAGTGAGCTGAGTTAACATGCCACACAGTATTACAGAATTATATTTGTATTATACTATATATATATATCAAGTTTTATATATATGAAAAAACTTGATTACTGTGTATTTTTTGCTAATTTGAATGAGAGAAAGATATGACGAGAAGGATGTTTGTGTTTTTGTTTTGTATTTGTGTATGTATATGTGTGTGGGTAATCTCATGTGCTCATTCTGACCTTTTCCACACACATTTTCTCTGTAGATGCCATTAGAGTTTTTACTCATTACCATCTATTCACTGCCCCAGATATGCAGAGCACATACGGATTGAATAAAGCCAAAGATGATCTGAATATTTAGATAATAATGTTTAGACTAAAAGAGATTTGGGGAAAAAATAGACTTCTAAAATAGTAATATAATCATTAGTGAAATTGTGATCTTGAAAAGGTCTTGGAATTTTTTATAGTAAATATACATTTTTATAGTTATGCTGTGCTTCAAAATATTTCACTTTGTGGGTGTTAATGTAGATGATCAGGATGTATTTGTTTTATTAAATATATTGCATACTTAATAATGTACATTAGTAAGTATATTAATAGTAACTCCACTGCAGCTGAATGATCCCCTATCCATTCATCATGAAAAGTAATGGGAAAGTCAGTGTGGGTGTGGGAACCTGGTGTGACCTGGACTTTTTATTACTGTCACAGAAGTAAAAACTCATTCAGCTTCACAGTCTTGCGTTGCACTTTTGGCACCCTTCAAGTGTTTTAGTGCTGATGCAGAGCTTATTAAGGAGGAAACAGTACTGCACATTTCTAAACTTATGCTTGTCAAGAAAAATGGTGCATTAAATCCTCCTGAGGTTGATTATAGGGACTGTTACTGTATGTGGGTTAGAGAGAGAAATCCCTTCCAAACAGATATAGTTAAAACCTCTTTTACATCACTGTTTGATCTCTTGTGTTTTAATAGGCACCTCGGTGTGAAGATTTATTGAATAAAAGATTTATTATTGCTATTTAGTCTCTTTTTTCATTAGGCAAATATTGAAAAATTGAAGAAAATGATCCTCTCATTTCCTCTCATCTTTTTTCATGTTTCATCTCCTCTTGTCTCCTTTCCTGTATTTTGTCTGCCCTCCTCTCTTCTCATTTCCTCTCCTTTCATCTCCTCTCATTTTGTCTCATTTCTTCTCATATCATCTGCCCTCCTCTCATCTCATTTTCTCTTCTCTCCTCTCCTCTGGTCTCCTCGCTTTACATTTCCTTTCATCTCTTCTCCTCTTATGTCATCTCTTCCCCTTTCATGTTGTCTCATTTCCTCTCATTTCATCTTTTTTCCTCTCATCTTGTCTCCTGTCTTCTTTTTTTCTCATGCCATCTTCTTTACTCTTCTCTCCTTTCATTTCTTCTCATCTCATCCTCTCATTTAATCCTTTCATCTCATGTCCTCTTTTCTCATCTCAACTTCTCTCCTCTACTCTCGTCTCACTTCCTCTCATCTGGTCTCATCTCCTCTCACATTGTCTCATGTCTTCTCGTCTTGTCTTGTTTCTTATTTTCTCACATCTTGTCTCCTCTCATCTTGTCTCATTTCCTCTCATCTCATCTCGTCTCTTCTCATCTCATTTCCTCTCATCTTTTTACCTTGTCTCATTTCCTCTCATCCTGTCTCCTCTCCTTTTGTCTCCTCTCCTCTCATCTCATTTTTCTCATCTTGTCTCCTCTCCTGTGTGCAGTGAAAGTTGGAATGCTCTCCCATTGGGATGCTCCTTTCTGTTCTCAATAATTCAATTCAGTATTTTTTTCCTCACCAGAAACAGACACTGAGCTGCTCTAGCATAAATGATTCAGCGCGCGTGCACCTAGCCCCACACAGTGTCTCATTAACTTTTAAAACTACCCAGAGTCCCATGTTGTTGCTTTTTGGTTCTTGAAAAAACTCAATTTTAGGCTTTGTTCTTGAAATGTTAGGCTTTGTTCTCAAGCTTAGTACCTTCAGCACAAGCAAGGCCTATTTTAATACTTCAGTGGAGTCATAAACCTTTAGTGCATATTTCATCTATAGTTTCTATAGTGACCAAGCAAGTCTGCCTTAAATGCTCAGAGTGAATATGTACCTGCATATTAGTGTGTAGTGTGTACCTGTGTAGTGTGTTTGTGTAGGTATGTTTCTTGTGATGCAAATTTACCAGGTGTAAACTGGCTCAACAGCTAATATGAATTTCCTATTGGATAGCTGTAATGCTAAAGTATGATAATCGGAAGCAGAAGAAAATAAAGGAACAAGAGAAAGATAAAGATGTAAGAGAGAAAGCAAGATGTTCCTAAGATATTTCATCATTACTGGCGGAGAATTCCTCTAGGAGGCATTTTGACTCAGGCCAAGACACAGACAGAGTTCAAAGTAACACTTGGTCAATCCTATTTGAATCCATGGGACTCATTTCAAACAGAGTGTGGATTTAAAGTGGATTAGAGCCTGTTTGGGGGCAGGCTGAGGGGTCTCTGAGTAAACCTGATATTGGTGGTCTCTCTCCACCTCTCCCCTCAGTCTCCAACGCTGATTGTTTTTCAAAGACTTCCATGCTGTGCTATTTGCATTTCAGATATATTTCTTAAATTCCCAAACATGTCCCGGAACCAATCCTTCTTGAGCTGCTTTGGTTCAAAGTGTTGGAGGGAGTTTTCTGTCCCTGTAAATCCTGAAAGATTAATATGAAGGCTGCAGATGCACCGTGCTGCTTCACTTTGATCTTGTTTTATACTTTTTATCTTGCACAGAGTCTTCATTTGTGTAAAACTCCTCACACTGGGTTTGAGAATATCAGCACTTAGCTGTGCTGCATCAGTGAAGCTGCTCCATCACGCATACACAAACACACGCATGCAGTGAGAGAGAGAGAGTTTGGAGATAGTTTGAAAATTGCAAACAACTGTTTGTGTGTGTGTGTGTGTGTGTGTGTGTGTGTATGTGTGTGTGTGTGTGTGTGTGTGTTTTGAGCTCCTGTGTTCTGCTGTATGAAATATGAGGGTTGCATATACACCCTTCATGGCTGTGTCATGACAGTTAAATAAGAATCTCATTGCTCATGGTGAGTGGGCAGAGCTGTGGATAGGTCACATATCAATACAGTGTTGATGTGTTTTCTGCTTCCTTGTTGTACACGCAATACTAAATCATGTGACTTTTTCAAAATCAAGTTTTTTAAATACGGTTTTACAAGTTTTATAACTTTAATTTTATTTTCTGTTTTTAATAGTTTTATATATTTTTTTTTTAAACACAAAGACCCATTTTGATGAAAGAGTCAGAGGTTTCGTGAATTTAGTTTGAGTATTTGGATTTGTGTTTAAGGTTTTGAGAAAATGAGTGATGGTTTCAAGAAATATGTTTTAGCAATTCAGAAAAACTGTAATTTGTAATTCTGTAAATTGTAACCTATTATTTATTTATTTATTCTTACACAATTTTCTCTTTATTTTTCCAAAGATTCTCTTGCGTCCTTCGGGGGGTCATGCACCCCAGGTTGAAAACCCCTAAAGAAATTAATTAATTAATTTAATTAAATCACCATTACTTGAATAATATGGCTGTTCTTTTCCGCTAGCTAGACCATCAGCTTGTACCAGTTTGGCAGTTCAGAATTGTCCTTCTCAACTGGCTAAAATTTTTTATTTCTGTATTCACGTTCATGCATTCATTAGGGGCCAAGCACCGAAGGTGCGATGGCACCTATTGTATTCGTTGGCATTCTTCTTCTTCTTCTTCTTCTTCTTCTTCGTCCTTTTCTTCTTCCGCTCTTGAGTCTATGGCAGCCCATAGAACCGCTTGCGGTTTATGTGAGGCTATATCTCCGCAACAGTTTGGCGTATTTAGACCAAACTTGGTGTGTTATAACAAGCATGACCTGAGACTATCTGCAGTGTTTCGGCACTGTGCCACCTAGTGGTCAGGAGATATGAAAAATGCATATTTTTGCTTATAACTTCTGAATGGTTTGGCCAAAAATCACAAAACTGGTCTTTTTAGATTGGGTGCATCATGCTGAGTCGAATGATACTCAATTTTCCCATTTCAGCCATTTTGGGCGTCGGCCATTTTGAATTTTGTAGTAAAATGCTATATTTTACGAACACAATGACATATCGTCATGAAACTTGGTATGGGTCATCAGCACGATGCCCTGAAGGAGCCTGAGAAGTTTCGAGCCAGCGCCACCTAGTGGTAAAATCAAATATTCACATGCTTATAACTTTGGGTGTGGTCGACTTATTTTCACAGTAGTCACCTTTTTAGACTCCTGAATCCTTGCCGAGTCCAGCCATACCAAACATGGCAGGTTTTGCCTTATGGTTTGTGCAATGTTGTATTTTAGTGCTTAAAAAACATTTGCCAATATCTTAGAAACCGTTACTCCGATCGACACGAAACCACCGTAGGAAATTCGGAAAACATAGCGTGCCAGCTATACGCTAATGCTCAATTGCCAAAATTATGATAGTAAGTGGCAAAAAATGCAAACAAAGTCGGCAATCAGTCATTTTTTCTATTTTCATATATAAAAATGTCTATAACTCCCAAACAAAATGAGATATTTTCACCAAATTTGACACACATATATATGGGCACACTCTAAGGAAACATACAAAATTTGGTTGAATTGTGCCTCTTGGTGGCGCTATAATTGAACAAAACATGAAATTGCCATTGACTACAATAGAGTATTATGATATAAAATGCTATATTTTACAAATGCATTGGTGTACCATTACGAAACTTTGTATGTACCATCGAGACCATGACTTGAAAGTACTCAAAATGTTTTGAGACAGTTATAATTCAATTTCTAATAAATGCTAATATCTTTCTGTGAATTTTGCCTATTGTAATGAGACTGGT
>NW_015650373.1:246504-252903 GCF_001515625.1 Sinocyclocheilus rhinocerous
AAAATTTGGTGGGATTGTGCCTCTTGGTGGCGCTATAATTGAACAAAACATGAAATTGCCATTGACTACAATAGAGTATTATGATATAAAATGCTATATTTTACAAATGCATTGGTGTACCATTACGAAACTTTGTATGTACCATCGAGACCATGACCTGAAAGTACTCAAAATGTTTGGAGACAGTGCCACCTTGTGAAATTTCAAATAAATGCTAATAGCTTTCTGTGAATTTTGCCTATTGTAATGCAACTGGTATTAATAGATTTCTTGGGTCATGCTGAGAACAGTGATACCAATGTTACCATAGTCAGCCAAACTTCCTGTCCGCCATTTTGATTTTCTTTAAAAACCTACTTTTTCGAACTCCTCCTAGACCGTTGGTCAGATTTTCACCAAATTTGAATCATATCATCTTCAGACCATGCTGACAAAAATTTATGGATTTCGTGTCGATAGATGAAAATATTTTCATACAGCGCCGCTACAAATTTGAGGCATGGTGCCAAAATGACTCTAAGGCTATATCTCTTTGCTAAAAGAGAAGCTTTGACATAATGACAACAAACTTTGTGTGTGCCATTGTCACCTCACACAGAACACACCAAAATGATTTGATTACAGCGCCACCTGTTGGTCAAAAGTGATAAGCCATTTAATCATATTACTAGAGGTTGTATTTTTGTCATACAATCATCCTAAAATTGCTTTTATTACTCATTGTTGCATTTGGTCTGATGCTCCATGCCATGCTTAGCTCCTCATTTTGCCTTTGGAGTGCTTGGCCCCGTAATTGCTGCTTGCAGCTATATTTTTTCAGTATTTTCCTAAACAAGATGCCATGTTTGTTTTAAGAATAATGACTGACATTGTAGAGTCCTAATGAGTATTTCTTGAAGCGTGACTTCATTAGGAAGTCTTCCATTTTGTTATCCAGGAGCTTCTCTCTTTCTCTGGCTATGCTCTCCTGTCTGGTGTCGATGTCCTGGCAGCCGTTTTCTCATTTTTAATTGGTTGTCATTTCTGGTGCCAGTGTGTGATTGAGATCAGGTGTGTTGGAGGGATTAAATATCTGATGTAAACCATCATATTTATTGCTGGCCAGGTTTGACCACCTGTTCGGTCCACTGGCACAGTAAGCGAGTCACCCTTTCTAGTTCAGCTCTTCATCAGATGCCCGTTACTTGACAGAATCTGCCACATGAGAGAGAAGGGATGCCAACTCATGGTCATTATTTTCACCAGCGCTGTCTCTGCCAGCCACACTGGCCACAAACACCTTTCAGACGAATAAAAATATCCCTGTGAAAAAAAATCCTCAGCCCTCTCGCTCATGATGTCTGTCTTTCTCATCCTAGTGAGTTGGTTCAGTCAGAGGCTGATATCTGCCAGTGTGTTGGACATGATTTGTGGCCATATGAGTAAACTGATACACATGAACTGATCTTATTAAACAACCGTGACATTGCATTTTAATGTAGGGGTTATACAGATTACACACACATACACACACTGTAAAAAAAATTCCGTAAAATTTACGGTAAAAAAACGGCAGCTGTGCTTGTAACGGTTGCAATGTTTTAGGTTATATGGTTTTAACTTAAATTTACAGTTAAATACCGTAATTTCATTAACTGATATAATGTTAATATACCAACCTATTGAAGTACTGAAATCTGTTTTGTACCTTTGTAATACACTGATAACCACCAAATGCAGGTGGTGATGAGAAAGTCACATGATGAACCAAAGCCCATCACAAGCAGCTTTTAAATAATAACATATATAGAAGGTGCACAGTGTCATTCACACAAACACTAAACACCATCATGGTAACACACATGAAACTGAAATAATGCAATACACATTAATTTAACAACATTAGGTGTAACACACAACCCTAATATACAAAACTGATAAGAAAAAACTAAGTAGAAACATAGTTATTTTAACAAAAAAACATCAAATTTGAAATGTAACGCAGGGAATTCTGGGAATGTCAATTTACGGTTATTCACTGTAAATTATACGGTCTTTTTCACTTCCAAAAACGGTATACTACTGTACAATTAATGTCCAATACATGTAATGTCCAATATAGTTTTTCACCATATATAGTAGGAGAATTTACCATGAACCATTTAACAGGTTTTTACTGTAGCATTTTTACAGTCTTTTACCGTTAAATTCACGGTAATTTTTTACAGTGCAGATAAAGACCCAGGAGTTTCATAATAGCTTCTTCCTTTTAAGAGAAAACTCAGATAGTTCTTCTACTGTTTTGTGACATGGTTTATCCTGAATCCCTGTTCAGTGTTCAGCATTATGGATTGGGCAGCTGTGAGAGAGTTTGGAGTCAGTTGATTTGTCCTATCTGGATTAGTATTGTGTTTTCACCATATTTGAAGAATTGCATTTCACTATGTGTTTTTATGCATGGCAAACTTTTATATTTGTGATGTATTAATGTCAAATTCTGCTGATTTAAATGCCACCAAAGAAGTATTATCTATAGATTGTGAAACATTACAAATATAAAACATTGTTTGGGAAGTCATTTTCGCAGTTTCACAATGTATGCTATTGTTTGGCATTGTTGTCAGCAAACAACGTGTGTTTAGGTGAATTTATAGCAGTCATGGAATTACTTTGTAGCTAATATTGCTAAAAATAGCTATTTAGCATAGAGGTTTTCAAACGTTTTGATGTCAAGGATACAATATAGCCTACTATTAATATAAATATATTCATATTATAAAGGCAAGATGTTTTTTTCCCCAAAATGACACTGTATTTAAAGCAAATTTTAAATATTATTCAGAAAATATTTCCGTATTACAATAAATGCAAATAAATGCATTTCTAAATTAATCTAATCAGTATTTATGAAAAAGAGGTGAATGTCTTTTAAAAACATTTGTTAATAATTTTAATTAATACTTTAAATTAACATATTAACATTGACAGCCCTAAAAATACATTTTGTAAAATTATTTTTTACTCTAATTTTTTTCCCACAGACTTGCTAGCACCGCCTTGTGGCCTTTTCATTTTGAAAACCTCTGATGTAGCAATTTTATGGCTTTGTAGACGGTGAAAATATTGTCAGGTCAGGTAAAAATCTGAACTACTGAATATTTAATCAGGCCAGGTCACTTCAAAACATATTTTTATTTACCAGCATAACCTGACATGTCAGTATTGATTACTGCACATTAGGCCCCAGAGCATCTCAACATGTGCATTGTTCATTGATTTTAAAGACTGCTGATAGATTAAAAAAAAATAAAATTGTATGAGTGCTGATGCATTAATATCTTTAGACATTCTTATGCAGCCGTGTGTTCAGATATGCAGATTGTTCCTTTAGGGGAGAGAGAGGGAGAAAGAGAGAGAGAGAGAAAGAAAGAAAGAAAGAGTAGAGGGAGATCAGTAGAACTACAAACACATTAATTCTATAGTGCACAAAGCAGCACAGCTACTAGCCTGCAGCATTTGTTACAGGACTGGAAAACCTGTCTGAATGGAAGCAGGAAGGGAAGATGAAAGGGGCTTTAGGTGATGGGTGAATATTCTTTGATGCCTTTTGGTCTGTCGGTCATAATGAGGTCTACAATGCAAAAGTTGTATGGATATTTGTGTGCGAGTGTGTGTTTATTTTTTGTGTGTTGATTCATAGCTAGTGTTTAACTTAAAATGTTACATGAAATGATGTGAGCTTTCTGACATGATATGATTGTTTCCGTCTTGGCCAACCGAATAAAGATAGAACCATTAGACCATGGTTTAAAATACTGAATGAGAGGGACACACAGAGAAAGAGAGACAGCGTGCGAGCGAGCAAGAGAGAGAGGTTTGATGTGGACATATACTGTACTTGGGGAGAAAATGAAACATGTCTGCGTGTGATGATGTCACCATCTGCAAAAATTCCAGTGGGACTAATTAAATGAATGGAACGGAGACTCCTGCCTCTCTCTCTCTCTCTTTCTCTCTCTCTCTAAATGTTTAAGATGCAGCTGCTGTAATGTGAAACATTAACTGGGTTAAAAAAAAAAAACCTCACTGCAAGTATAAGCTTAATACGGTTACACTGTGGAAACACTCCTGCTCCCTCACTCTTCAAATATTGCTATTATACCTTTAAATGGGTGCCATCTTACCTCTGAAATACAACTCTCAATACAGCACACAATACAAACTTATAACTCTAAAATACTGTAGCTCTATCTGTGACTCTCAAAATACAACTTTTAACATTCAAATACTGCCCTTTTATCTCTGAAAATCCTCTGAAATGCAGTACTGCTTCTGCTTTCTGAAATATTGCTTTTCTTCTCGTTTTCTAAATACTGTGTTATACCTCTGAAATTCTGCTGCTCTATTACAGTTTTTCTCGATTGCTAACACACTATAACTGATTCATTTGGCCCAATTTTCCAAACCATTCATACAGTTCTCGAAACAAAGACATGTTTCTCAAAACTTTTAACACATTTCACCTGTTTGCACACACATTCCAATTTGCTCAGTGTTTTCTGCAAAACTCTACACAAAAATGCCATCATTTTGCACAGGTTTAACCATTTCTCATTCAGAAAACACAATATAATTAACTCGAGCATCAAAAAATGAACTCAAACAGTACACATTTATCCATGTGTGAACATTCAGTAGCAAAACTGATGACACACGTCTTTTGTCAGAAGACTAAGAAACTGCTATAACAAATAAGGATACTACCAATACTGTAATGCAAATTGGCAGAGGATGAATGAATTAATGAATTAATTAATTTATTTACTGTAATTATTTATTTATTAATTAATTAATTATTTATTTATTTCTGTAAAGTAACTGACAGTATATTCCAATGTGTGTTTACGGTATATTCAGTTGTTTGGTCTTTGAACTTTTCTCTTGTAGTGCTTTTCATTCACTGTAATATCTCTTTACAGTAGTGTAGTGAAAGTAAACTTTTCTTAAAATTTATTGCTGAATTTTACTGTATCTGCACCCCTCTATTTATGGGTTTAGGATGCTGAATGAATGAATGGATGCATGAATGAATTTATTTATTTATTTCTGTAAAGTAACTGACAGTATATTCCAATGTGTGTTTACTGTATATTCAGTTGTTTGGTCTTTGAACTTTTCTCTTGTAGTGCTTTTAATTTACTGTAAGATCACTTTACAGTAGTGTAATGACAGTAAACTTTTCTTAAAGTTTATTGCTGAATTTTACTGTATCTGCACCCCTCTATTTATGTTGTATACTGTAACAGTCATTGACTAGCAAAAGGATTCCTATCTCCCAAAAGAAGGTTTTTGTAACAGTGTTTTGAATTGATCTCACTAGTGTTCTCTAGGCAGTGAATTGTTGAATTGAGAACAGAACTTTTCTCTTGTAGTGCTTTTCATTTACTGTAAGATCTCTTTGCAGTAGTGTAATGACAGTAAACTTTTCTTAAAGTTTATTGCTGAATTTTACTGTAGCTGCACCCTTCTATTTATGTCGTATACTGTAACAGTCATTGACTAGCAAAATTATTCCTATCTCCCAAAAGAAGGTTTTTGTAACAGTGTTTTGAATTGATCTCACTAGTGTTCTCTAGGCAATGGAGTATCATCTGAGGACAAAGTGTGAGTCTGACCAAAGAGAACATGTTTTTGACTAAACTATTTGGTTTTGACCTGGAAGTTTGAAGTTGGCACAAGTTGGTGTGTAGTTTTGAGATTGTGTTTATAGTTGTGAGAAAATGGTGAATTGTTTCATGAATTGTGTGTTAGCAATCGGGAAAAACTGTAAAGAAATATTGTCCTATACCTTTAAAATACTGCTGTTCTATCTCTGAAATACTGTCCTGCACCTCTACTATTTTGCCGCTCTGTTTCAAAAATACTGTCAATACTGTCACAATACTTCAGCTCTGTTTGTGAAATACCGTTTTATACTTCTGAAACACTGACGGTCTGTCTCTGAAATACCTCTGATATTCTTCTGCTCTCTTTCTGAAATACAGTCATATTTCTCTGAAATTCTGCTGCTCTATTTCTGAAGTACTGTTGTTTACCTGTAAAATTCCGCTGCTCTGTCTCCAAAATACTGTCTTATACCTCAAAAATACGTTTTATCTCTGAATTTTTTGTCTCTGAACGCTTTACCCAAATATATCTAATGTTAAACCATTTTCACACTCAAAAACTGCACTTCTATTTCTGAAATATTGCCCCTCTGCCACAGAATGTCTCTATTTTCTCTATCACACTACAAATTTTATCACTCAAATTCTGCCATTGTAAGAAATACTGATATTTCTATCAACAACACAGCCTTACAACTCTAAAATATTGCTCCTCTATCCCTGAAATACAAAATACTGCAAATTTAGTGTATTT
>NW_015650373.1:253375-254781 GCF_001515625.1 Sinocyclocheilus rhinocerous
ATTTATTTATTTATTTACAGTAACTGACAGTATATTTCCGATGTGTGTTTATATTCTGTTGTTTGGTTTTTGAACTTTTCTCTTCTATTGCTTTTCATCTACTGTAAGATCTCTTTACAGTAGTGTAATGAAAGTAAACTTTTCTTAGTTTATTGCCGAATTGTACTGTATCTGCACCGCTCTATTTATGCCGTATACTGTAACAGACATTGACTTGCAAGATGATTTCTGTTTCCCAAAAGCAGGTTTTAGTAACAGTGTTTTGAGTTGATCTCACTAGTGTTCTCTAGGCAGTGAAGTAGTGTGTGTATTTGGCAGGTTTGTGTGTCATCTGAGGCCAAAGTTTGAGTCTGACAAAAGAGAACATGTTTTTGACTAAAGTATTTGATTTTGACCTGGAAGTTTGAAGTTTGCACAAGTTGGTGTGTAGTTTTGAGATTGTGTTTATAGTTGTGAGAAAATGGTGAATTGTTTCATGAATTGTGTGTTAGCAATCGGGAAAAACTGTAAAGAAATATTGTCCTATACCTTTAAAATACTGCTGTTCTATCTCTGAAATACTGTCCTGCACCTCTACTATTTTGCCGCTCTGTTTCAAAAATACTGTCACATACCTTGAAATACTTCAGCTCTGTTTGTGAAATACCGTTTTATACTTCTGAAACACTGACGGTCTGTCTCTGAAATACCTCTGATATTCTTCTGCTCTCTTTCTGAAATACAGTCATATTTCTCTGAAATTCTGCTGCTCTATTTCTGAAGTACTGTTGTTTACCTGTAAAATTCCGCTGCTCTGTCTCCAAAATACTGTCTTATACCTCAAAAATACGTTTTATCTCTGAATTTTTTGTCTCTGAACGCTTTACCCAAATATATCTAATGTTAAACCATTTTCACACTCAAAAACTGCACTTCTATTTCTGAAATATTGCCCCTCTGCCACAGAATGTCTCTATTTTCTCTATCACACTACAAATTTTATCACTCAAATTCTGCCATTGTAAGAAATACTGATATTTCTATCAACAACACAGCCTTACAACTCTAAAATATTGCTCCTCTATCTCTGAAATACAAAATACTGCCAATTTAGTGTATTTGTGTATTTACACTTTTTTCATTCGTTTGGATGCAGGAAAAAGTGAGTGAAATGTTTTTGCTGAATCAACTGATCAGAAAGATGTTTCTCCAATGCACACTTCCAACCGTTCTCTCTATCTCCTTTCTTTTTCACTTTTACAGTCTCATTTCTAGTGTGCTTTTTGGCCTGAAAAATAATACTACATTTGTTGCAGATGCAGGCCTTTGTTAGTAGGCAACTGAAAAGTAAATAGTTGAAAAAAGGGAGGAAAAACATTTAAGTAAAAAGAGCATTATACCACTACAAAAAAAAAAAAAAAAAAAAA
>NW_015650373.1:255110-272928 GCF_001515625.1 Sinocyclocheilus rhinocerous
AAAAAAAAAAAAAAAAAAAATTATATATATATATAATTTACATCCGTTTGAAACTCTTTGCCTTTTCCTGACATTGAAAAAGAATTGCAAAAACTATATAGCTAGCAATTAAAGCCTTGCTGGAGATTTGCTAGAGATTAAGCTTGACTGGTATTAATGCAGAGACATGTTGATGACTCTAGGTGTTTGGCAGTGTTTACCGAGAGCTACTAAAGGACTAATGAACACACAGTGGAAGTTTAGCCATCAAAGAAGAGCAGCCAGAGCAAACACACAAACACTCAACCCAACACACACTAATACACACAATGTCCTTCTACTCTGTGATCAATCTGTTGATTGTTAGGGAGTATAATGAAACTCATTGGGTATTATTTTACAAATTTTGCTGATGACAGTCTAAATTGAATGGGACTTGACTATAAATTGCATTTCAGTTTCTATATTTTCTATTTATACAGTAGTAGTACTGATTACATAATT
The DNA here is from genome assembly GCF_001515625.1 of Sinocyclocheilus rhinocerous. Classification (NCBI taxonomy): domain Eukaryota; kingdom Metazoa; phylum Chordata; class Actinopteri; order Cypriniformes; family Cyprinidae; genus Sinocyclocheilus; species Sinocyclocheilus rhinocerous. Next base: position 255,594 of record NW_015650373.1, read on the forward strand.
AAATGTTAATACTGATGTGTTTTATATTTTTCTATATGCTAAAATACTTCTATCCCAGCTTAATATGCAATGACTTTAAGTAAACCTCAAAAAAGCTGTTTGTCCTAACAATGAGGAGATGGGAGTGTTTGGGAAAACTGTTTGGAAAAAATATGGTGTCACTAGTGGTGCGGAAATAACACACTGCAGATTTCTGGGTATGATGTGAGAATATAAATGTCAGCGACAGTATCTTTTTGTGTGTTCATGGCCATCCACCTGCACACTGTAAAACTCCCTCCAGGCAGGGGTTTTCCTGCCCACCCCTCAGCTTTAAACAGGAGAGATTTCTATTGAGCTCTGCTGGTTGAAAGATAATTAGTACGCTAAATCTGCATAATTTGACACATTCCCACAGCGGCTCATAGACTTCCCTGAGCCAGGCAAACTATTTCCAAATCACCTCTTTATGTTGTTTATCTCTCTTTCTTCAAAACATGCTTTTCCCTGTCTAACATTTCTCTTTTTTCCCCACACAAAATCTATCTTTTTCAGTCTGCTGAATAATGTGCCTGGAGTTTCATCAAGCGTATGTGTGTGTTGTGCACCATGAATGTAAAGAGGCAAATTCATTATTAAACTGATACTAATCAGAAGAGCAACTCACAGGCCTCCATTACAAAACTGCAGGGGGGATAACAGGGGAGAGTTCACTAAGAGTGAACTGTGCCCACTAATAATGTCATTTATTTGTGCATGCTGTTTGTGTTGTGTTAGCACCCAATTCACTAAAGGAATTATGCAAATCAGGTAACGGTGCAAACACGCCCCAAAATTAGTGCTGAATGCAATTTGCACAGTGCAATTCCCCATTTTGAAGGCCACTTGTGTAATGCTAGATTGTGGAGGATGCAGAAACTACTGTACAGCATTGCTCCACTATTGCAGTCCAGGCACCTGAATCAGCTCTTTAAAATGCAGATTCTCATCAATGCCTTGTTTTTGGATCTGTGCCCAGTTATAACACTCTTCTTTATCAATTGATCATCATTGGATGAGTTACCGCTGCCATGATCAATGGAAAATGTACACAAACTTCTCTTTGCAAGAGAATTCTGTTAACCGTCCTTTTCCCACAGAAGTCTAAATGATAAAAGTGTGCTCTTATTGGTTGGCTGATACTATTAAATGTTCTCACATGATGTCTTCTGAACTTCCTCTCAGAAGTGTTTTATAGAATTATAGACTAATGTTTACAGTAATAGCATACGCACACACAACTGCACACATGCATTTGTAGAGTTTATCTGCACTGTTTACCTTTCTGATGTCAATAAATTGTGAAAAAAAATTATCTGCTTTTGTTTTCTCTCCAAATGAAGTACTTAAATATGTCTGTCTGAGATAAAAGTAGTGGGAAAGAAGAAGAAAGCTGAGCAGTGCTTTTTCTTTTGCAGAGTCTAAACCAATGGTCTATGTGGTTTTACTATTTAATTTCTTTAGATTAATTATTTAATTTAATTAGATTGTCAATTATTTTCATCCAGAGTTGAATTGTAAGGAGGTTGGAAGGGAACTGACTTTGCTAGTTTAAGCTTAAATCTCCAATTGATGTCATATACTTAGCAACAGTCTTAGTTTACTTTTTTTTTTTAAAGAAATGAATACTTTTATTCAGCAAGGATGTTTCCTGAGCACCAAATTAGAATATCAGCTTTGCCATCACAGGAATAAATTATATTTTAAAATACATATAAATAGAAAACAGTTTTTAAACTGTAATAATATTTCACAATATTACTGTTTTACTGTATTTTTCATTAAATAAATGTAGCCAACAAAATCCCCACACCAAACAGACAGACAACAACATTACCAAAATCAGTACCAGCATCAACCACTAGTTGAAAGCTTACTCTCTCTGTAAGTAATTGTATAATTCAGTGTTTTGGAGCACTCAGCATTGTATCAGAAAACGTTCAAGAAAAACATGATGACATTTAGATAGCACTGAAGGAGGGAATGAGATCAGTGTAACACTCATGTGCTGATATGCTTTGTGTGTGTGTGTGTGTGTGTGTGTTTCAGAATGCAGGAGCGGGCGGTACAGAGGGTGTGCGCGTGGCTCTTGCTGGTGCTTTTGACCCTTCTGTCTCTCTGGGGTCATCTGTCTGATGCCTCCTCTCACCGCAGTCACATCGGTAAGTCAAGGTCAAGGTTCATTCGGTAAAGCTTGTTGTTATTGCTTTATTTTCATTTTAACCTACAGTGCTGATCATTTTAATGAGCCGTCTCATTAAAAAACAGCTTATGTGGATTGCATGAAGTTAGATTTGGGGCGATATTACCATAAACATTTTAATTTTGCTTTTAAAGATCAGAAGTTTGGTTCTTGTGTCTATCTGTACCAGAAATTTGAACGATATAAGCACAAACCAAAGACAGAGTGTTTTTGTAGACAGCTCAGTGGTAGGTGGATGCTTAATTCAGCTTAAAATAGTCTAGTGAATGTTCTCTATTTATGAGGAGAAGAGTTGATGGACCGCAGGACACTGACGTCTCTGGGGTCATGTAGAGGCCGCTGCAGAATGTTCCAGTAGAAAGTGATGTGTTTATTTGTCATAAGCACTTGTTTCTTTTATATAGTAATTGAAGACTACTGTATATTGATTCTGATTTATGCAACTGGCAGACACTTTCTAAAGTGAGTTGCATTGCATTCAAAGGGAACCTTTATCAGTTTATGGATTCCTGAGGATTGACCCCATGGACTTCGTAACACTACACTTCTGATTAGACAAGTAACACTACCATTCAAAAGTTTGTGGTTGGTAAGACCTTTTAATGGTTTTGAAAGAAGTCTCTTATGCTCACTAAGGCTACATGTATTTGATAAAAATACAGAAAAAAATCAATACTGTGAAATATTACAATTTAAAGTAACTTTTCTGTTTTAATATATTTTGTAATGTAATTTATTCATGTGATGCATCAGCAGCAGAAATTACAGATTGTTTTAAGAAACAAGATAAACATGAATATAGTGATTCAGTGATGCAAACAATGTTCAATTCGGCTGTTAAGCAGCTCTAAAATGATAATAGTAAACAGTCATTGTTCAGTTGAAATCAGTTCATTGTTGATTCAGTTTGGTTTAATAACTTTGTAAAGTCCATCAATTATGTCCATCGGTGACAGAAATGGAGAAAAAACCTTTGATAAATAGAGACGTTCAAAAGAACAGCATTTATTTCAAATAGAAATAATTTGTAACAGTGTAAAGCTCTTTACTGTCACTTTGGATCAATTTAACGTCCTTTCTGAATAGAAGTCTGTCTTTCTTTCTTTCTTAAAAAAATCTCATAATTTTTGTATGGTAGTGTAATTTCGTTTTGTCATTTGGTTTATTCTATTTAATTACCTTAAATCAGCAGTACATCAAATGCAAGTTTTGTTATTTATTTTGATATACGTTCACCATGTTGCAATATCTACCTGATTTTGTAGACAAGCCAATGATGCAATGCAGTGCAATTTGCTCTTTTTTTAAACTGAGTGTGTTTGTCCATTAAAGCAAAATGCTAGTTTTTTAGATGTGACAAAAATAAACAGACTATTTCCATCTAATTTTCATTTTAAAAAAAATGTTATGAGAAGGGTGGTAAACCTAACCGTCTTTTTCTGACTTGTGTAGTAATTTTACTTGTCTGATACTATTAATATGAATTGTTTTATAATTAAACACTTTGGTAAAGTGTTGAGCTTCTGCACTGCTTGTTTCTTTTCTTTTGTGGTGCGCAGATTTCATTTCTTGACAACATGACTCACACATTGTGTGAACTTCTCTCATCTGTCGCAGCAGAATGGTGGCTCAGACTATTTTTTGAAGAGGGTGGAGGGGACCATAAATTTAAATATCATAATTTCAAATAGAGAATGATTTGTGAATTCATTGCTTTTTATTGTGATGTAAAAATACATCTAATTATACAGCATACTGCTGGAATTAATTGATGTGGGCCCCTGTAATCACACACAGTGTATGTTTACAGTCATATTGGACATTAGAATATAGCCCAAATCCAGAGTGTCTATTTACACTAACTTTGCCAACCAATGTGTGGTTGGGCTAGACAACATTACAAAAGACGGGAGTCAAACATCAGCTTCAGTAGCGTAGATGGTAAAGTGGGTACAGTAGTCTTTTTGACGCGATCGACCAGAGTTCGGATCCGCCTTTTGCCGATCTCGTTCTTCTCCCTTTTCACATCTCATATCACATCGGAAAGGCTTTTTTTTTTTTTTCAATAAAAATTAATAATTAAATTATTATTATTGAAAAGTTGAAAATAAATTAAGAGGTAAGGTTAGGGGTAGGTGTAGGGAGGGCTTTATTGTCCCAGTAAGGCAGTATCCATTTAATAATTTTAATAAAAATGATCATTTACACTCAATACATTATTATTGCATACTGTTTGCAGATATCTGCCACTATTTGCAATAAGTTGTATAAATAGCAGAGAATACTGGTATTTTTACATAGTGCAAATAGAATCTACCGCTATTTGCACTTAGTGTAAATAGAATCCATTGCTTTTTGCACTTAGTGTAAATAGTACAATTGCTAAGAAAATATGCTATTTTCACTTAGTGTAAATAGCACCTAATTGCTATTTACACTTAGTGTAAATAGCATCTGAGGCTATTTGCACTAAGTGCCTATAAAATCTGTGTGCTTTTGTTTACTACAGTCTTCCCTACACAGTAATTCTTCATTTTGATTGGATAACTAGTCCAGAAGTTAAACGTGTCAGCCAATGAGAGGTGGGAAATAGTTCAGACAATTAGTTAATTACACACTACTGCTAACAGGTCAGAGCAAGGTGACTGAACACACACACACTAAACCACTGGGAGGGAAAAACTAATAACTCTCTAAACTCTTCTTCTCTATACGAGCAGCAAAAGCTTCAGGGACAGTGAGCTAAGTGAGAGTGAAGTATTTGTTTCACACACACATACACAGGGAATATAGCCAGAAAGTTTGCTGCTACTGTAGGTCATTCTTTATGAGGCTCATCCTCTCAATAAAACTAATATCCCAGGAGAGAGAGAGTAAAGGAGGGAGAAAGGCTGCCGAGATCTATTGAAGGGCATAAAGAAGAGAAAGAGACAGAAGTGTGGAAAGAGAGACAGAGACAGATGAGTGTGTCATGAGATGAAACGCAGGAAGAGACACAGCTCTTGTGGATGACTGCAGTCCTGAGCTCTCCTGCCCTCTGAGTGTGTGTGTGTGTGTGTGTGTGTGTGTGTGTGTGTCTGTCCTGTGCCCTTCTGCCCTGTAAAACATGAGTCTCGCTCTGTCTGTCTGACATGTCCTAAACCTGTCCACCCTAAACAAGACACTCAGACCAGTGACATCAAAACTATGAAGAGAAATAGTTCAATTCAGTGGGGATGGTGTGTCGCAAGGACATAGAGGGAAGAGTTTATAAATGTGCAAGAAGCTACATAGCCGAACAAAACTGTGGAGGAAAGTCTGAAATCGTTGTTTTAGTGAATTGGTTTATTGGGAAGATTCATTGAGATAAACCTGTTCATTTGAGTCGCTGTGTAGCATATTACACCTTTTTGCAATAGCAAAATATTTAGTTAAATGTTGCTTTTCATACCTGATATACATGTTTTAGACTCATTGTATTTATTCAGTGGGAAGATAAATGGAGATTAACTTGTTCAAAAAGAATTGATTTACAGACCCTTACCAAAAAGAAGTATACTTCAAGTTTATTTGATTAAGTATACTTAAGTAAAGTTCAGTCAGATATAACGGATCCATGCATTTCTTATATTACACTAATATTGTTAATAAAACAACAAAGGAAAAGCAGAGAAGCACTCATAAGTAACTTATGTAACTTTAATAGGTAATTGTGTATGCTTATTTCGTAATACAGTTTTCATAAGCACTGTAAAATACTCTTTATTTAGGAAATTTGTATCTTTGTATCTAATGGTCTCTCTGAGGGCTAAGCCCCCCTGAGGATGAAACCCTAGAACCGCCCCTACATTTAAAATGAAGACACCATTTTATTTATCTCTTTTGAGATAACATATAGTCTCTATTCCGTTTTATTTTGTGTTGTTTTGCCAAAACAACACTCAATGTTGAAAGGGATAGTAGAGAAAAGCACATTTCCAAAACAGAAAAAATATTTATTAATTATTTAATGATACAATTGTTGTTAGGTCTTAAGTAAACACATTTATAGCTACAAACTTAAAACAACAACAATATAGCCTAATAAAATAGCATAATAAGAATTATTATAATAATAATCATATAAAATAGCCTAATAATAATAATAATAACAATATGAGAAGTACATAAAGCACATTTCTGAAAAGTACATAAAATGTAGACTGAAAGTATACTTTCTTATTTTTAGTTTAAAAGAAGTATACTAATAGTACACTTGAATAAACTTCTTTTTCGTAAGGGGATTCAAGTCATTGTGTAGCATATTGCATCTTTTATAAAGCAAAATACTTGTCTCATTTTATATATTAGTTTAATATGTAGCACTGGAAAGTCTTAAAAACTTGTTTTAGCGATTTAGTTCATTATAGGATGAATCATGTGAATGAACCGATTGAAAAACAAAATACAAAATATGTGGTTAAACACTGCTTTTATGTAACTATTTTCGACTCATTTTATAGCCTATATTAGTTTGATTTGTAGAACTGGTCTTAGTGAATTGGTTCATTGGAATATTAACTGTAATTAACCTGTTCAAACATAATAAATTCTCAGAATCGCTGTGTAGACTTTTACATCTGTATAGTAAAATACTTAAAACTTTTCATAAGTATGTTTTTCACTCATTCTACATCTTAGTCTAATATGTACAGTAGCATTGGAGAGTAGTGATGTGGTTAATTTGGATGGTTTATGTACATGATTCAAGTTGGAAAAGAAAAAGCAAAATTTTTCATAAGTCTCATTTTATATATTAATTTAATATGTAGCATTGGTTTGAAAAACTTGTTTTAGTGAATTCGTTCATTGGAAGATTGGAGATTGACCTTAAAAAAAGAATCGATTCACCAATTTGAGTCACCGTTGAGCATTTTTTAAAAAGCAAAATACGCTGATTTTAGTAACGTTTGAAAAACTCACTGAGGTACTGTAACTGCACAGCATCCCAAGTCTTTTCTGTAACTAAACACTGCTGTTTTTGCTGTAAACTGTTTTTGTAAACATTAATGGCAGTTAAAACCCAGTTTTTACAGTTATTTAGTGTAAATGTATCTGTTAAAGTTTAACACTGTCACCCTAATTTAGAGTCATTCATTCAAAAAGCCTTTTTTGAGACAGATACTAACAACAAACAACTATTCTTCTAATTAAAATAATATAATCTAATATTTGAAGAGTTTTGCATGCTTACGTATCTTCATTGTAGCTACTGTTTGTTTGTAGCTTGTAGCATCGCTAACTTATTTTCGAAGAGCAGCTTGACTGTAGTTTAACACTCAATTTTAAGTAGCTTTGAGTTTTAAAGTTGCTTCCCCAACACTCATTGTGTGTTTGAGTGTGTGTGAGGGCCACATTGTCACACAGCTCGCTGACCGATGGTGCTGTAATGTGACAGAACCAAAGCGGTTGTTTTTTATGATTTCTGTCATCCCTGACCTTGTTTTATCCCCTGTCTGCCGCCTGCCTTATATTCTCTGTCTCTTTCTGTCAGTTTGAACATCAACAATAAAACCAGATATTTTTTTTGAATCACATTCCCTGTAATGTTCAAACACTGATCTTTGAGATGTCAGTCAGAATTTTTTGTGGATTATATGTTTAGAAATAGCATTTGAATGGTGACAAAGTAAATTAACACTTAGTGTTTCTTGGTATTAAACATATTTTAGATCGTTTTGATTTAAGTTTTTCAATTTCAGATCGTTTTCACAAATGAAGTAATAAAGAGAAAACACTTTTCTCACACCTCCAACAAACACACATATTCTGTTATATTCCAAAGCTGGTGTGTTGCTACTGATGTATCAGATCTCCCTGCTTATTTAACCAGTTTATGAGTTTTCAGTGTGTGAAGTCATATAACTCAGAAAACAGGCCATTTCAGACTGTCTGACAAAAGATTATAAGAACTGATTCACAATCTCGTAACTTATTTTTGCTTGAGTTCTAACTTGAACTCCATGCATGATTCTCTGATACGTGTTAGCTCTTCCTGTGACTGTTCACAGCCTGTCCAAGATGCCCATATGGCCTGTGAGAGACACAGAAGGAGAATTAAAAATGTGAAATTTTCAAGCATGCGTGCTGCTCTGTTTCATCTGTGGCATAAAACATGTAGGTCACAGCACCATCAAACCCTCCCAGAGCTCCCCAGCCTCATTCAGTTTTATTCAACCATCTTTTTTCACCACTTTTGGGCTTTAGTGTCACTATTTTTAAAATCATGTCACTTCGATAGCAAAGCTATTGTATTCAATTCATTACTTAGCAGGGAGGCATTGACAAATGTTACATTTTCTCCAAGAATATTTCAGCAATCTAGTCGTATATCCAGTGTTTTACACTACTCAAAAGTTTGGGGTTGACAAGATTTTTTTTTACGGTTTTGAAAGAAGTCTCTTAGGTTAATCAAGTCTGCTTTTATTTGAAATATTATTAATGAGCTGTTTAATTTTAATATATTTTAAATGATCATTTATTGCTATGATGGCAAAGCTGAATTTTCAGCAGTAATCGCCTACTTCATTCTTCAGTGTCACATGATCCTTTACGTGTCCACATTTCTTATTATTGATGTTGAAAACAGTTGTGCGGCTTAATATTTTTGTGGAAACTGTGATACATTATTTTCAGGATTGTTTAATGAACAGAAAGTTCAAAATGATCATTTCTTTTGAACAGTAGTGTTTTAGTGACTGTTTAGAATCAGAACTAGACTGCCCGATTCCTGAATGAGTCACTCTTTTGAATAGTTTTGTTCGATAAACCAGGTGTAGAGGCTACAAAATGTTCTGAATCAATTCACGATTGATTCTTAATCTGAATCACACTCTGAATAGCTTGGAGAGGTTTTTCAGTCTGTAAGAACTGTAAGAAGATACTTTAGAACACAGAGAATGAAAAGAGTGCTGGATGAAGTGGAACATTTATCTATAATCAATTGAAACCACTTAAATAAGCATGTATTATCTTTTTAGTATTTATTCATTATTTATTATTATTATTTAGCATTTGCCATGTAGGGTGCAGTGTAACTAGCTACTTTCAGCTTTTAGCTCAGCTTAGCAAATTTCTCTGCTTTAAAATATTTTTATGCAACCCTTGTTTCATTAATTATTAGCATTCACTTTCAATTTCATTTAGATTGTGGCACCTTTTTAAGCATCTGGCTGTTTGATTATTCAAAACAACATTTTTATATATATTGTGCTTTTATTTATAATTTGCTGAGTCGCTGACTAATTCTAGCAAGGCTGTTGCTTTAGAAAGAAGTGCCTGTGGTGGCTCTGGTCATATTTAATGCTGTCGCCTTTGATTGGTCAAAAGAGGCTTCCCTGAGTGTGTGTGTCTGTGTTAAGAGCACACTAGAGTAAGTGATTTAAAATGGGCATATATGAGTGTCTTAAGCAGGCTGCTTTGAGCTTGATGGGTGTTTATGTATTCCATCAGAGCATGGTGTTTAATCTCTGAGCAGATGGCAGCGAGCTCACACTCTCCATAAACAAAAACAGCTTCCTATCCATCAGGCGTCCTGATTACCACAGAATCAAACATGTGTTCAGGCAGAATTCTTCATGAGAAAAGGTGCTGACACATTATTCTTATAGGATAAAGAAAAACGTGCTGATAGGTGTGATTCCTGTGCTCACATTGTGGAGGTGTTATTTTGAGAGGGCTGTCGAAAGGGAACTTTTATATAACTATGCAGAACATACCCTACCTGTGAACCTGCTAATAGGATAATGTTTTTAATGTTAGGTCTTCCAGTGCAGAGAAACAGTACTGAAAAGTTGCTTCTATTTAAGAGTATATGGAAAAACAGACTGAGTTGGAAGTATTCTCTCCTCACAGTCTTAAGCCCCGTTCACACCAAGAGCGATAACTATAAAGATAACTATAAAGATAACGATATTAGCGTCCACACCAGCGAACGATATCGTCTGTTTATTCTAAGCGCACATGCGTCTGCCGCTTTAAATTCTCGAGCTCGTTACAGCAGGATGGATTCCGATTGGCTGCCAGTGTTTTATCGTTCATCTATAGTTATCGTGCTTGGTGTGAACAGGCCTTTAAAAGGATAGTTCACCCAGGAATGAAAATTCTGTCATCATTTACTCACCCTCATGTCATTCCAAACATTACTTTTTTCTTCTGTGGAATACAAAAATTTTAAAGTGTGTTTCAACTGTGTTTGTCTATATTATGAATGTTAATGGGAATCTAAGACACTAAAAGGGATTTATTTTAGGATTATGTACATACTATTATAGTATTTGTTAATATATTGAATTAGCTTTTATTTTTATATTATCAGTTTTAATTTTAATTTTAGTAATTTTATGTTTTTGTATTAATTCGTTTTTTGTTTTGTTTTTTATTCTATTTAGCTTCAATTTATTTGTATTTCATTTTCAGTTTTAGCAATTTTAGTACCTCAACATAAACCTTTAAAATTTTCATTCAAGTGTAACCTTTTCATCTAATATTAATATTTCATTTTATTTAAGATTTATTTCAGTTAAAAAAACAATTTGAATAGTTTTAGTTAACAATAAGAACACTGCAAAAGGGACATTAAGATGCATGAATTTAATCCACATGACTATTATATCCAAAGTATTTTGCATCACTTTGATGTGTAAGAACCAATGAGGTTTGACTTTTGATGTTCATATTACCATAGTTAATGTAGTCTGTGTATGCATGTTTTGATCAGTGTTTTGATTTGATCTGAAAGTGAATAAAGCCTTCGATATTATATATGCAATCAAATATATACAATCACATTCATACCATATTGACCATAGTGACCATATTGCATCAGAAGTTGTATGGATGAATCACCTATATGTCCTTTTTAGAGTTTGAAACTTTTGAACCCCATTGACATTTTTATTATTTGAACAAAAACAGCTCAAACATTCTCCAAAATATCTTCTTTTGTGTTTCATTCTTTATGACAGAATTGTCACTTTGGGTGAACTATCCCTTCACGTCAAATAAAAGCAGCCTGTTCCTACATTGTACATACAAGCTTGTGAAAGGCTTTCTGAAAAGCTTTGTTTAACTGACAAGGACAGTTTAAAATACGAGAAAGAGAGAGAGAGAGTGACGTCTCCTGGGACATTTCCCGTCACATTCTCACTAAGTGATCAGGGTTCTGTATAAATGTGCTGACCCTTTCCACAGAACCTGAGCGAGATCGGTCACACCACAAATATGTATTGCAAGATGCCGATGGAGCCAGCACTCTGGGACAGCATGCTGTCCTCTGACATTTGATGAGACTCTGGATGACAAGACGGAAATGAGGAAGAAATGAATGCGGAGGGAAGGAAGAAACACAGAAGCGCAGGATGACAGGAAAGGGGAAAGGTTCAGTTCCTCTCAAATTGGAGCCAAAGAATAACATCTTCGGCTTCAGCGGGACTGGACAGCCGTCAAAATGTCACTTTTTTCACTCTTTACCCCTCCTTTTGTCTCTCTCAAGGGTCTGAAGTGTATAGGAGAATATCTGTTTGAGAGTTGGCTGTTTGCACTGGGAGTTTGACTGAGGTGTTTAAATGTGGGTCAGCCTGAGAAGGAAGGAACACTGACCTCTGGATTATTGGAAGAGGCCTGACCACAGCAGACAGGTCGTGTGATACTCATGTCTGCCCATGTTTCTCTTCTCGTTTATTCCCATAGGCCTCTCTCTGACATTTCAGAATATTTCAGACAGCCATAGCCTATCTGCATTCTTTATACAAGACTTAAACAACAAAAGATGTGTAAGGTTGCATGGCATAGAGTATAATAAAACAATACTGCAGAATTGGTATGTATCAGCATTTTGGTTCAGGCAATGTGTTATTGATTCATTAAATTATTATTATTTTTTTTCTCCCTTTCATTTTTTGGAATTATCAGTCCAATCAAGATGGGATTGCATTATTGCAGATTTAATTTTTTTTATTGCAGTTTGAGAAAAATAGAATGTGTGAGATCAATACCACTGTCCATTGTCTTTATATTCAGTATTGTGAAAAAGCAAGTACACACCTTGGATTTTTTTTTCTTTTTTAACAAATGTGGGCAGTGACTTTGATATGTTTATTGTCTTTTATTCAACTAAACATCTGCACTTATCTTTCTCAATTTTTTTTATGTGGGAAAAGAAGTCATTTACATGATTATTGCCTTTTATCAATTAACATTTGTGATTAATTAATGGGGGGGAGAGTGTATTTTTCAAGGGGTGTACTTACTTTTTCCACAGTAAGTGCACACATTTTCTGGCACAAGTAACTAAAATAAAGTACTGAAGCCAACATTTCTACATTGTTTTCTGTTGAATTATTGATATTGAATTATTAAATCTATCACCATCATACAGTACCTGAGGCAAGTTATTTATCGTAGTGAAATGAATGTAGCGACAGATCATTTGTTCTGAATTGTGATGTACATCTGAATGAAATGGATTATCAGAAAGAAAAGAAAAAAGAAAAGAAAAAAAGAAGAAATGGGAAAAAAAACTGTAGGGCAGGGACTTGTTTCTATCCATTGGTTGTTGATTGGATGAAGCCAGATCTGAATGCATGCTTGCAGTCGATTATAAGAAAGGGGCGGAGCTTAAGCGGACAAAATGATTGGAGAAGTCCAGTATACTTCACCAGAAAGAAGTCTGTCGTTTCACTGGAAGATCCAGTTGATATTCTGATTAAGAATTATGAGGTTAAAAATGTTAGTATAGATGAACTGTTCACAATAAGATCAATAACACACATTTAGAAAATAGATAGGGTGAATTTTCATTTCAGGGTTTAAAAATGTTGTATCCATACTGAGGCTGGTGTTGTAGCGAAGCAAAAAATTGTGGTCCCAATATACTCTATGAAACTTCTCCTCTGTGTCTCTTTTCTCAGTCAATGAAAATCTCAATGTGGGATTTAAGTGTTATCCTTAGCGTGTCTCGCACTCTCAGTAAGTCTCACTCCTTCAATGTGTCTGTGTTTGATGGATGGCGCTTTTTACCTCTATTCGATGGTCTGTAATTAATGTCAATGCTGCTGATGCCCTGATAGAGATGGAGAGTGAGAGATAAGAGGGGGAAAAAACAAGCTAGGGCAAAGTGCTTGCTGGGCAGATTTTGCGCTCAGCCGTCATTTTACATGAACCTCTCCATTTCACAGTTATCAGGAAGGGATGATCTTCTGTCTCCTGCTACGGGGGGCTTAAATAATCTAACACCCCACTCTCCCAAAGAGAGTGTATGCTGGAGGACAGCATGTTTTAACAGATTAGCAGATTAGAGGGCGGTAGAGCAGATCTCTCCACCTGCAACGCCTCGCGCAGACCTCTCGCTGCCAGCCGCACACAGCTGTAAGGAGACAAGACACAAACCAGATCAGAAGTGAGAATAAATATCCCCTACATGGCAGTGATCTGAAATGTGTGAGAGAAATATGCTTAAACTGGGTTTGTATTTGCTAGTCCTTTAATATTAGAAATTTAAATAAAACACAAATGCTACTAAAATACTAATCCACTTTTTTGCCGTAACCCGACTTTAATATTACGTACTCTTTCTGGGTAGAGAGAGAGAGAGAGAGAGTTAGTGTGTGTGTGTGAGTGAGTGGGAGAAAGACAGAGCCAAAAGAGACTGTTTTGCAATATTTTGATATTTAATGATGCTTCGATATATCTGCACAGGAAGTGATGTCATTAACTGCACATTCTCGCCATCTGTCTGTATTTGTGACACATTCTGGGAACAGGATGTCTAAACGCTTACTTTCTGTGCAAGAGAGGTCATTATTGCTCTCAGCCATACAGATTTTCAAAAGTGGCGCATAATCACACACGACAGAAATCTGCTTAGGGAAAACAGTAAACAGCAACAACTGTTCAGACCGGTTCGATTGCCTGATATTGCCTGACAGATCCTTACTTTAGTCTCTTGTTTTTTTTTTTTACCACACACTGCCGTCATCTTACCTGTCTAAGCTCTTAGCGCTGTTCCTAAACCTGTTGAGCTTCTTTGCTGTCTGCTGCCTACATAGGCAACTGCTTTCTAATATATCAGCCTAACCAAATTTGATCCTCATTGACTGGTTTATTATGTATTATATGGTGTTTAGCTGTCTATAGTGCTCCTTGCGGGAAATGCACAAGAAAATTGACACACTTGACTCATAGGTTAGCATGTTGCTAAGCTAACAATGTTGGTAAGCAACAACTTTATATAAGTAAAATAAGTTTATTATTTCCCCAGGTTTTTTTGTTCTGAAACTAGCAAAAAAACAAACAAACAAACAATCAAAACAAAAACAAAAACAAAAAGACATTCAAATGGTCATTATTAAATTGCACTGAACAATTTGTCAGTATTTCCTTGGTATTAAATTGTATAAAAAATGTTTTATGTTTCATTGTTTTCTTAAATGGAAATACTTCAGAGATTGTAGTACAGATTCCATTTGGGCAATGTAGTTCTTTTTTTCATCTGTAATTTCTGATAGTAAATGCCGTTTTTCATCTGTAATTTCTGATAGTAAATGCCGTATACAGTGATATTTTAGTATTATTTATATACTACTATAGTAGTTATTCATATTTAGCTTTAGCTATTTACTACTATTTAGCTATTTAGCTATTATACTTTTTAGAATTAGCTTTTTTCTATATTTTCAATGTTTCAAGTTTTAGTAAGTATGTGGTTTTGTCATTTTTATTACTATATTTTTCATTTCGTTTTTTTGTATTTTTATTAAATTTAATACTTCTACTTATTTCAAACCTATTTTGGTACTTCAGCTTGAACTTATTTTAGTTCATAATTTATTATTGATTATTTTATTGAACTTTTTTAATTTAAATTTTATTTTAGTTGCAACATTCCTAATTTCCATGTGTTTTCTGTCTAATATTTGTATTTTAATTTAGCTTTATTTCAATTAATAAAAACAATGTTTAATAGTTTTAATTTTCAAGATGGGCAATATATATTTCAAAATCAACACTTCTCTCAACTTCCTCCACCATCTTTTTCAATTTTTTTTTCTTCCAATAGGTGCATGGCAATCCATTCTGGGATTGTCATTCATCTGAAAGATACATCGAGTGTTTCCTTACTATTTGGCCAAAAACTGTTATCTTAAAAGGAACTAGATATCTTTGGGAAAATCCTTTGTGTCAGCATCCTTAAAATGCCAACTATATAGGCAGCTCACTAAGTGTTGGAACAGAGCTATTATATCTGTAGAACTCATTAGGGACACTAGGATTCATAAGAACCATCCTGCTTTAATCGGGTTTATACATGCTCCAATAGACACTACAAAAAAAGAGCAATGGGCTTGTACTTTAATAGAGAAACAATCTCTTAATGACTGAAGAGAAAGCAAGAGAGAGGGAGAGAGAAAGAGAGAGTGCACTGGTGCAGGTGTAATTCCATTATCCCTCTCAGTAGTGCAACTGCTCCAGGTGTCTGCATTACTCCAGAGCAGCAGGGCGTTTTCTCTCATCAAAGATTCGTAATCATCTCGCTAATGAATATAATCACTGCACACGTGCAGACTGTGATTGGATGATAGCCTGAGATCAACCCCTCCCAATGATAATAAGCCTTTTAAAGTCACTCACCCTTTCTTGGTTAATGGGCCATTCAGAAGTGGCTGCTGTGAAGGCCAAGATACACACTTGCACATACACTTCCACAAACTGCATGAAGGCAGTACACTTTGGTGTATTTAATGTATTGTTTATGGAAATGGAAATCTTCCAAAGATTATGGTTCAGATTCAATTATAACTGTAGCTAATGGAGTTAAAAAAGATCAGTTAGTAGCAACTTTTTTTTTTTTTTTTTTTGAAGTTTTTTATCTAATGTTTATATTTTATTTCAGGGTGCTTGCGGTTCACTTTGGCGTATTTCATGTATTTAAAAAATAATTGACTTTTGTTGTTTTTTGTGTAGTGAGAACTATTAGGTAATAATTGTTTTGTTTTCTTAACATTAATGAAAAACTTTAAGGAATTGTTTTCATATTGTATTTTTGTTGTTTCTACAGTATTATTTGTATTTATAAACATCACAGATTTTATAAAAGGGTTGCAAAAATTGCAGTCTTGTGTCTCACTGTCTAAAAAAATGATAATAAAAGAAAGAGATCAAACCACTCTGGTGGTCCATGTGGAGAGAGCTGTAGCTGCTACAGCAGAGCAGGGTATTGTATAGGTAGTGGATGACACTAGAGAGCGGGTTAAAAGGGTTTTTAATGGGATGCCCATATTCCCAATCCATCTAGCCTCTGTTTTTAATACACGCCTCCACTCGTGCAGACTGCAGTAAAGCACACACACAGCTATGTGAAGCTAGCTGCAGACACAAACACACTCGCACACACCCACACACACACACACACACACACACACACACACACACAGGTTTGTTTTTGTGAAAAGTGGGGACATCCAATAGGCGTAATGGTTTTTATACTGTACAAACTGTATGTGCTATTGCCCTACACCAACCCTACACCTAAACCTACCCCTCACAGGAAACTTTGTGCTATTTCAGATTTTCAATACACTCCATTCTGTGTGATTTATATGCGTTTTGAAAAGTGGGGACATGGGGTAATGTCCTGAAAAGTCACCTTCTCCTTGTAATACCTATGTCATACCCTTGTCATTATACAAATTTATGTCCTCATTTGTCACAAAAACGCACACACACACACACACACACACATATGACGGAACAAACCCTACCAAAATTATCATTACATCAATACATCATTAAATGAGCATCATCAGCATCGACCTGAAAATGATTGTAGTCATTTTTCATTTGTTTAGGCTTTGTACAATATCTCTTAAGATTTACAGATTTCTGACATTGTGTATCGACTGATAGCTAGATTCTCTCTTGCTTATATACTGTATTTGTATGTGTGTGTGTGTGTGTGTGTGTGTGTGTGTGATGGTAAATGATCTGTAATCTATATGAATTGTGATATGTGTGGGGATCTGGTGAACTCTGGTGTGGGGTGGAGCTCAAATTGTCCTCTGAAATAGAGCCTGATTGAAATGGCCATAAAAGGACACA
>NW_015650373.1:273163-313395 GCF_001515625.1 Sinocyclocheilus rhinocerous
TCATGAAACGCCCCCTCACAAAGCGGGAGGAAAAATCCGCTTGTAAAAGTGAAATATGTCCCTAGGGATGTTTACAGGGCTGGATCTCTAGAGGAGATCAGATGTCACCAGCCTCACCTTTCAGTCCAACTCGACCAATCAAAGCACATATTAAACAACAGATACAATAGATTATTATATTATATTATATTATATTATATTATATTATATTATATTATATTATATTATATTATATTATATTATATTATATTATATTATATTATATTATATTATATTATATTATATTATATTATATTATATTATATTATATTATATTATATTATATTATATGGCAGAAATATTTCATATTTGAATTATTTGTGTGTAACCTAGACCGCTATTTCCTGATATCATACACTCCCTCAACACACTACAATAATACACACAAAACCACGAAACACCACACGCTACATCACATACTCCGTCCAGCCTCTGCAATCATTGTTTAAATAATGTGTAGGATTGCATGTTTGAGTGGCACAGAATATGTCTGTGCAATATGGGGAGATATTTTTAGTTACACTATGAATGACATAAGTTTGTGCGATCGCTGTTCTCAACATACATAATACAGCACAGATATTAGCAGTAAGTACGCTTGCCTGTCCACAATAGTCATGTATGAAATGGAACAGGTGGAAACATTTACAGCAGTAATAATTTAAAACAAACTACTACAAATACACACAGGCAGTCACAGTGTGCAAAGAGATTCTGCTTTACGGAATAATCTGAAATTAGGTTAAAATGTGTCTGGAGCAACATTGTTGCGATGAACAAACACTTTTTGGTAGATGAATTATTCCTTGTGAGGCTGTTGCAGGAGTGTGTTCAAGCGTACCATGGTGTTTCTTCAACTATGGACCCTTTTAGATCTGTCTCATCCATCCATCCATTTTAGAAAATATACTTATTTAAGAAAAAAAAAAAGATTTAATTCAGCTAATAACAACAATGGACATAAAATAGAATTAAGTAATTTTTGACTTTTTTTTTTCATGGACAATTTTTTCCCCCCAACAAATCGTCTTTCCACCACATTTCAAATTATGTATACTGTTTATTAATATTCTGTGAGAAAATTACATTTTTAAAACTTTTGGAATAAAATTGTATTTATTTATTTATTTATTTAAGCTAGGCTACTAGCATTTTGTGTATCTTAAAATACAAAATTATATATCATGTATTTATGTATGTATGTATTAATTTTTTTCATAATTTTACTAAATTACAGTTTTGGGATATGATGCATAATAAAAATATTCTGTTCACGTGACATTTAGCATTATTTTTCATTGTTTTGTTCTCACATCACATATTTTGCCTCAAGCATGCTCTTCAGGGACACTGTTGTCTCCTTGGCAAGCAAGTGTTGTACATTAACTTGATAAATTAATAACAAATATTGAAATATAGTTTATAATTTTTTCAGTTTTTATTATTTATTTATTGATTAGATTTTTTTTTGTTTAATGTGGCCTTCATATAAAAAAATACAATAGTTGAAATCTGCAAGGTTTATTAAAAATCAACTCACATAAGAGACACCCATATGTACAAGAATCCAAATCCCTTAAACCATGGCAAAAACAGAGCGTATTGATTAGATGTAAAATGAAAACTATAAGAAGGGGATACAACTTAAAAACATGACCAAAACACAAGACATGGCCTTGCACCCTCACATTTCCAGCCCTTGTTAAGACATTATTTCTCACTGTCACAGTGCAGTAGTTTTCTAATATGTATGTCTCTATTGCTGAGAAATATTTTCAATTTGAATGTGCTTTCAAACCTACAGATGGAGCGAGAAAAACCCATTACCTTTAGCAATGCATCTCTTTATACATCTGGTCTTATGAACAGTCAAACAGGTTAATGGTATGAGAACATGTGTCTGCGTTCACGGCATTGTTTTATAATACCTGCCTGGAATCTGCTTACAGTGTATTGCAGTGCAGTGAACAAACAATTGAGTGCATAACTACGACTACACACACACAAGCATAGTGAATTCAGTGAGATATTAAAGCCATCCAAAAAGATCGATAACGAAATGAAAGCTTAAGACCTGCTAGTATAACACAGTAACTTCAACAATAGCTTTGTGCTCGTCTCGCTACACTTCTCTGTAGTAGAATATCTCTTATCATTTTTTTATTCCCTCTTCCTTTCTCCCTCTGTCTCTCTTCTGTAGGATATGAGATATAATTTGATATAGAGAGTTATAGATATTGTCAATCTCATGAAGATCGTTCTTCCTTCCTCCAGAGTTTAGATCCAGCCCTGCAATATCACACATGATTTTCAAATATAAAGACCTTGATTCAGGTGTGTTCCACCTGGATTCGTGTACTGAACCAAACACATTTCATTATGAATATAAAAAACTTCAAAACAGTGTGTCTTTTTTTTTTAAAGTCAATTATTGGTGTATATTTCATGCTGTCTCTGCTGGCTTCGTGTGAACCTCCTAAAAGCATCTGTGCCCATGTTTGTAAAACTATTTAGCTCATCTTTCTGAATGTGTATATGAATATGTTTATGCATTTGACGGCTCTTCTTCTAAAAAGCTGATTTTAAAGCTACACCACAGGGGATGTGCCTTCAGAGACAGAATGACTGTCAGTTTCCCTACAGACATTTGAGATCTTTAAACAAGAAACTGTTTGATATATCAGTGTGGGATTGTATAATTATACAGTTAAACTGGCTCTTGAAATCTGTGTGTTTTGTGCTGGCATATCAAAAACTTCCCATCATCATCATCATAATGACCACCTGCAATTACAGTAATGTGTTGCGATAAGTTATTCAGAATTTAAATAAGAAAGCCTTTTAAATTGTAATTCCCAAATTTGAAATTAACTTTAATAGTCAGGGTAGCGTCATATTCCATTTTTGACAGGAATGGAAACGAGGCTGTGAGGGATAGAAGTACAATGCGTTCAATGGACTGTGTTGTTGTTTAACAATAAACTGATTGTTCAGCTGATGAAACTTTTTTTCAAATATAAACATATAATCAATAGATTAATAGTTGGTCAGTATTCCGAATTTTGTCCAACCCTGATAAAGTCTGTACATCAAGAAATTGCAAGTAATGCAAATCCATGTTATTAGAAGGGTTCACTGTAATGATAGCTTTGCGAAGAATATAAACCTAGAGATCTCAAAACCAGAGCAGTGATGCATGAGAGCCCAAGACAGAGAGTTTCTGGAGACTAAGTGAGCTGTCTTGGTAAATCCGGCAAACACCATGAAGATATCATTAACATACTGAGCAATTAACAACATCTCTTGTGGCTGGTAAGGTGCAGAATACAAATCTTTTTTCCTTCCATCCTGATGTTTTCTGATGCATCAAGCCTGTCTCCCTGTCGTCTTGTGGTCCCACGATACAGGAAAGCCATGGCCCTCTCATTCCGATAACACAAATATTTGCATTTGGCATTTACAGCTGATTTGGGCGGCACTCCCTCTGAGCTACGCAATGTTTCCCTCACAAATTGAAGGTTTTCCATCTGTAATGACTGAATAATATAATTCACCCTACTGAGAGGATCCAACACTCACAATATTTACATCTTGACTTTTCAATCAGCGGAGTTTGATAAGTTGGTATTAAAACAAGCAGAGGGGAAACCACACAGAAACTGAGAGAACATCTCAGTCTAACTGTAAAACAGATTCAAAACTAAAACAGGAAAAAAATAATAATAAAATAATAAAAATAATAAAAAATAATATATTTAATATTATTACATAAACATTTTAAATGTTCCATATTTATGGAACATATAATGAAATATTAAATATCTGTCTATAAATAAATGAGATAGACAGACAGACGGACAAACAGACAGACAGACAGACAGACAGACAGACAGATAGATAGATAGATAGATAGATGGAGTGAGAGAGGGAGAGAGAGAGAGAGAGAGAGAGATAAAAAAGCCAAATAGGAAACTGTTAAATACAAAATTGAAAGATAGAAATGAAGACCTGGGAAGAGAGAGGGAGAAGAAGGAAAAAGTGGGAGGTGAGAAAGCGAGAAATTAAGACAAAGAAAGAATAAAGAAACATAACTCCCCTAGGACAAACACACACTCCCAGACTCCCTGATTCGAACTACTCTCAGGCGCTGTGTGTGTGTGTGTGTGTGTGTGATGCATGATGAGAAAGAATATGGTTGAAAGAATAATTTCTCAGCTGAGAGGTTGATCTCTCGGGACGGTTGACATTTTCACATTTCACACACACACACACGCACGCACGCACACACACACACACACGCACGCACACACACACAGAGCACAGGCTGCTGACCAGCAGTGTCAGCCCCCATTTTGACCCAGTCAGGATGGATTAATTTGATGTGAGGTAATGTGTGCGGAGATTGAATTGATTGGCTGTTTCACCCTGCGCTGCCCATCCACTGAAGGACAGAGCCATTCCAAAAGCAACATAAAGCATGCTCTGTTCTGAAGGATATTTCATTCTAGTCCTTTACAACACAGTAGTTCCATTGCTTAGCCTGTTCCTCATGTTCTGTTGCCGGTCAAGGTTTGTTCACACAAGATCTGATGCAATTAAATGACACAAAAGTACAGAAAAAAATCTGTGCTGAAACTATTCGCACCAAGTCCAATTCGGATTTTTTGTACAATGCAAAAATCAATTTATTTAATCAGTATTTTTGTCTTGCTTTTAAGGAAAAAAATCCTACATTTTATACAATATATCTTGAAATAAGCTAACTGTATTTTTTTTTTTTGTTGTTGTTTTAAAAGTAAATACAAAAATATTATTTGAGATTTATTTACCCTTATTTAAGGTAAAGAAGGCAAAATCATTTCAATAGGGTAAAAAAAATATAACTTTAAGATATAGTCTTTGAAACCATTTTGCTAAATTTGCAACTAAATCTTGTTTTTATGGATGTTTAAAAAATATACTGGAAATCTAAAATAATATTACAAAAATATTTATTTATTTAATTATTTATTTACCGTGCCATCAGTAATTCTCTTACTAAATTAATTGCTCAGCATTCCAACAAACAAACCTAATAACTGAATTAATTTATTTTTGAATAATTATAGTCTAATATTTCACATTCAATGTGAAGAGAGTTCATAGACATCTAATGTTTTGTTTAAAATGTCATTATTGTTTCAAACACACCTTTACTTGTATGCCAATTCCATGTCTCTGCACTTGTCTATTCTTCATGTTTATTATTAGTTATAGAGGAAGTCCAGCAACAGAACTATGATGTCATGGTGTCCATATCCAAAACCTTCATATAAACTGACTGCACAAACAGCTGGCTTTAGAAAACTGGCTGGCTTTAGTTTTTTTTTCCTTAAAAACTAAAGCCAAAAACTAAGGGCACAACTTGCTTTCATGACAAATAAATCTGGAACAAGCAAGTGAGATTTGGAATAGAGGACCCAGCACAGATTTAGAGGTTTTATTTCAGGCGATATTAAAAAAAGCGCCCCAAAGCTGCAGTATCGATCTATGTGCAAGTCCACATAACGGTCTCTGTACTAAAACTCCCTCCACAAACAGGGATCAGAAGCTTTATACTACCTAACAATTAGAGGAGTATCCCCCGTAAACATGTCGGCTGATGCTAAAACCCGCTCCAGCCATTAAGGGGCATGTTCAAAAGCTCAGACTAAATTTCAGCTGAAGCCTCTGGTGTTTGTAGGGTGAAACCCACTAAGCTGTACTGATCCACAATAAACTGTTTTGAATGCTTCAGACAAAGTTGGTGGATTGAAAAAGATCAAGAGCGATCTTTGAAAAAATGAATTCAGACAGGTTTTTTTCTTTTTTTTACTTATTATCAGCATTTTTCTCTAATAGAACTCTGTGTTTTTTCTGTCTTGCAGTTTCAGTTTTAACGTTTCAAAGGCATGTCTACAAATTTCAAACACTCGGAAAGAGAAAAACACTTTTTCATTGATGTGATATTGAGATAGTGAGATGGTGAAGATCTCTGCCGGATTTTCAATCATTTTGACGGCCTAGCAAGTAGCCGTCGGGCACCCAGAGCGGTTCTGTTATAAATTTTTTGGTTATGTCTACTTTTCATCTCTGTGACCCTCAGAGCTTTAATTAAAGTTCTCAAAAAATACTGGGCAAAGCTTGTATGTTTTCTGCATAAGTAAAACAGGCCTAGATTCTTTGGACAGACTAAAGTATTGCTATAAAAATAGCTAGAAATTATGGCTATAAATTTAACTTTTTAATTTATTTCAATTAGCTATATAAAGAATAACACAATAAAAAATTAGCGCAATTAATCATGCCCCCTGACCTGAGTGCAAAATCCATAATAAAAAAATTATCTTATACT
Organism: Sinocyclocheilus rhinocerous; assembly: GCF_001515625.1. NCBI lineage: Eukaryota > Metazoa > Chordata > Actinopteri > Cypriniformes > Cyprinidae > Sinocyclocheilus > Sinocyclocheilus rhinocerous. The sequence goes on from NW_015650373.1 coordinate 279,576, forward strand.
GTTAAAAATTATTTTTCGTAATGTAAGTTGTATATAAAATAAAGATTATTGGAGTATTTCAGTCTTTCTACTTCAAAATGTGACGTTTAATTCAATGTGTTACCTGTCATTTGAACTGTGAAATTTACTAGCAATTTCTGAGTGAAAATTGTTTCGGCATCACATTTTTTCAGTGTACTACAACCATAGAAGTTAAACTACTTTTAACTTACAAGACATCTTAAAAACATCTTGGTCATGGTGCAAGATACTAAAAACACTGAGAAAAAATTAAATATGTCCTTCAAAAAAAAAAAAAAAGTAATTAATTTTAATGTAATTAAATTGAAATAAAATGACAAATTATACTATATTTATTCATTTATTAAATGACTTACTAAATTATTTAATAAATTTGTTCAAATAATCTTATTAAAATGTATTGGTTAACAACCCAACTAAAACAAAAATAAATAAAACGAAACTGTACATAGCATAACAGCTGGAAAGTATGTGCATGCGGTAACAGACTGTGGTGAAATGACTGACTGCAGGTGTGCCTGTGTAAATGAGATGCTGACTGCAATGTCATTCAGAGACAAATGTTCTTATGAAATGTGTGTGTGTGTGTGTGTGTGTGTGTGTGTTTTGTTGCAGTGCACGTGAAGGCTGGCACATGTGAGGTGATTGCAGCCCACCGCTGCTGTAACAGAAATAAGATTGAGGAGCGATCACAGACGGTTAAGTGTTCCTGCTTCCCAGGACAAGTCGCTGGAACAACAAGGGCTGCACCCTCCTGTGTGGATGGTAAAATGGATCTTCAGTTCATTTCAACTATATTCAGGCAAATAGTGCTGAGTTTTTAATAATAGCTTAATTCACTTAAAGTGTTTGTGCTGAAAATAATGATAATGACTTAATTTAAAAACTCATTGCGCTGCACTATTTCCATGCATTTAGTGTCTGGATGAACTGGATTGTTTTGAAAATGCACCTTTATATATACAAGATTAAAGAGTTAAATGAGAAATTGTGCCCTTTTACCCTCTCCCTATTTCTCTCATTCTCTGACTTTCGGTCTCTCAGCTGTCTGGCTGTTTCATTTAATATTGTGTCAACACTGACCACTTGACAGAGAAATCGATCGTTATCTTATTTTGCTTGACTGTAAGCTCAGGAAAAAATAGCTCAAGTGTCTCTACACACAACGTTCTGCGTGAGAGGAAATGTCAAATAAGCCATGTTTCACCCCATCTCATGCTTCATTCTTTCTCTCTGTATCATCTCAAATAGCTCCTCATCTGTTTGCCATTTTCTTGCTTCTGAGCTGATCCACGATCCTCTGTATTTAAAGAGGTCATGTCATATTTTTTTTCCTTTTTCTGCCATTTTATTTCTTTCCCTGGAGTCCACTTAAAATTTTAACCAAGATACTAAAACACTCTTAATTTATAGGGCTTAAATTGCATTTTAATGGAATTAATTACATTAATTACAATTAATTACTGATGGGTAAAAGATGGATGCTTTTGGTTGTTTGGTTGTCTCATCTTCCATCATAATTGGCACATTTTTAAGATGCCATGTCAAGTTGAAACAGTTCAGCTTTCAAAAATGCACCCCTGGATTCAGTTGTGCTCCATCCAGCTGTTTTTGACATAAGTACACATCCTCTTTAAGTACTTATTCTGTACTGCCATGTTCTCGGTAAGCATGATTTGGCGAAGCGTGTTGCCTTTAGTAGTGCATATGTCAGGGAGCATGATTTTAAAAAATTACGTGCACTAAATTAACAAGTTAAATCGACAGCACTAGGAATTTAGTTGTTCATGCCAATTTTCCACCCTTTGTCCAACCCTATAAATTAAATTAACAGGCTGCTTTTGCTATGACCTCTAATGACCTCTTTTACGATTGACTAACATATCTCTTTGCAAAGCCTACACTACATTGTGAAAAGACAATCTGCACCGAAATGTTTTGGGACCTATACATTTCTCATGGCTAGCCTCTTCAAAAGTATATGCAGAGTTGTAGGTGCTACACCCATCCAGGAACAACACAACATTTTGTCTGATTTGTTTTCCCCCATTCCATGACATGACCCCTATACTTATAGGAAGTGAGAGTTTCTGTTTGTACTAACCGTAGAGTACTTGTTCATGTTTCCTGTGATGTGTGTGTAGCATCTATAGTAGCTCAGAAGTGGTGGTGTCAGATGCAGCCGTGTTTGGATGGTGAGGAGTGTAAAGTCCTGCCCGACCTTACAGGCTGGAGCTGCAGCACAGGAAACAAGGTGAAGACCACCAAGGTTAGTATACACTCCTACACACACACACATGTACATACACACACGTACACGCACACACACACACACACACACACACATACACTTAAAAACAAAAGGACTGTCCTTTTGGCCTGTGGGATGCCGTAACTTTCAAAGTTGTCAGGGTTATTCATACTCTCATTTCTAAATGACAAAATGCAGAAAGTGCAATACTCCAGCATAAAACACATCACACAGAAATATTAGTTAAAACAGTCAATATTTAGTAGATTGATTTCATTTATGTTTTTGTTTTTTTCCATAATTTACTATAATTATAATAATTATCTCATTTAGTACGTCATGTATATTTTTTCCACTGGGCTTGTGTGTGTGTGTATTTTTTTTTTTTTTGAAATATACAAGCAATGCTACCTTAGAATGTGGCTAAATGTGTCTATTAGTATTTAAAATATGGTCTAGATAGGCAGCACACTAGATTTTGGAACAAAGCCTGTCTCTCTTTCTCTCAGTGACCTAATTCCTGTTGTTGTGAACACGCTCCGTACCATACCTTAGAAGTTCATGTGGAAAGAGTCTAGAGTTTGTTGGAACTGACATCAAACAAAATACAGCCTGATTTAAGGAAGAAAAAAAATAACAAAACAGAGAAACAGAGACTACCCCTTTTTATGCTGCCAATAAAGCTTCTTGAATTTTGAGAGACAGAGAAAGAGAGAGACAAGCACAGCAACAAACACACAAGCACTTATGTTTTGAGTGGCAGATGTGAAGTGACTGACTGAGACTGTTCTCAACAGAAAAAATTCAAAGGCAGAACAAAGCAGCAAATAAAATTAAGTGACCAGAAGACTTGATGTCAATACTTATTCTGATCTCTAGTCACTGGAGAGCAGGGTACAAAATGAACTCTTGCCAAGTGGAAAATTTGAGGGAAATTATTTAAAAAAGTTTTTACTTTTTAACAAAAAATACATGGTTTATATATATATATATATATATATATATATCTGGCCATGAATGTGCACTATGCATTAGGCTATTTTATATTTTACTATATTGCATTATTTTACCATACTGTATGATGCACATTCAGGCCAGTAAGAAAGAAAATGAATTATGTGTATTACTGGCAAATTTTGTCAGTTCACCCGACAATTGATAGGTGTGACAGAAAGTTAATTTTGGACTCTGCTGGAGAGGAAGTATTCAGGACTTGCAATCAAATTATGCACACTCAACTACATATATTAGTATTAATACAATATTAACCGGTAGAATGTGTATTTTCCATACACTGCAGTTATGAATATTGAAACTCCAATTAAAAGTTTTGTCAAATATAATTTCTTTATACTTACTTAGCCCCTACTCTGTTTTACTGTAGAGAACAATACATGGAGACGTTTCTGGAGAGTTTTCATATATTACTGTAAAAATGAGAGTCAGGGTGATTTTAATTATTTTGTTAAAGAGTTCCATAAAAAAATAGAGGAAAGCAGGAGAGAAGGAGAAGAAAGGGTCTGGTTTGATCAATGACTGATAAGCTATTCTGTGCCATCATACCTCTCATAACATAAAATGTGCACATAACACTGATCCATTTTTCATCACAGTGAATTCATCTGAACCTTCATGTGTGTGATGAAGTTTTTTTTAATGAGTGTTATGTTTATTTAGATGTAGTGAAATCTTCATAAATGAAAAAAGGCCAGATGGAATAAAAGTGTGTGTGTATGTGTGTGTGTGTGTGTGTGCGTGTGTTAAAATGAGTTCTTATATTACTTTGGACCATGCACACACACAGCCCTCTGTCAGACCTTTCTATCACACACATGCACACACATTCTATCTCTGTCTCTCTTTTGACTTGAGCTCGTAAGCAACCACCTAATGTTCCAACAAACACCCAGAACACCCTAACACCTGCATAATAACACTGAAAACCACCCAAAATACCATATAGCCTCATGGCCGCACTCATATTTTCTTAAGACTTATATTACAGCATGTACATTGTCTTTTTATGTGAAAACAAAAAAAAAGTTTATTTACTTTATGAATCATTTTTACCTTTGAGAGCATCCCAAAGCAGGTTTTATCAGGTCCTATAAAAGTATAGCTACATAAACCCACACAAACACATTAATTCTCATTACAGATGCAACTGTGCTCAGAATGAGACCTACAGCACTGAACCTTCAGCTCTTTAACTCAGTCTGAAATGTTTTAAAGTGATCTCACTTCTCTAAGTTTGTATTCAGAATTGGACCACATGCTGATCAAAACTTTTAACCAAGATTAATAAGTGAACTTACAGTACATGCAAATGATACATCACATTAAAAGAAAGAGGAAACAAGGGAAGGAAGCTGTAGATCTTATATATTCCAAGGACCTACAGTGCAGGTTTGTAAGAATATAAGAGAGGAGAAATGAAGAGTTGATTTGATCAGTTATGGATGTTTATAATGACTGATTAGCATGGCAACTGTTCGTTCTATGCCAGCACATCTCTTGCAATATAAACCTTGCCAAAACTGAAAGAGACACCGGGAAGAGGAAAGCAAGAGGAAGACTGAGAGGGTGGATCAAGTATCGGGCATCATGCCATGCCGCTCTCCTCAGTTGTCCCTCTGTGCCAACTTGGAAGGCATGGTGTCAAATTCTAAATGAATGAGTTTGCTTGGGTGCCAACTGTTTCACCCACAGCTCCAGCAGGCCATGCCCATCAGTGACCAGGACAAGAAGTCTGTGCAGATAAATGTCAAGCATTAATGAAATCTGTACTAACAGAGATGGAGAACCAGATGATTTCTTCCTCTGTACAGAATGGGGCCATATAGTTCATAATGATTAATATTTTGGGGTTACTGGAGTCAGATGTGCTGGTAAACACAGGTGCAGATGTGTCTAATGGGAAAACACCAAAGTGTCAAACCTAAACTCTTCCTTGTTCCCTATTTCAGGTGACCCGATAGTTCTATGCTCCAAGCAGACGGGGACAAAAGTGCTGAAAGTGAAGACTAACTAGAGACAGCATTGAGCTTCAGCTAACAGGATCGATCTGTATTAGTCAAAGATTATTTGCAATCAAAACATCTGAGAAGCAGACTGATCTCCGGAAATATATCCACCATAAACATTAGGACCATCCTGAAGTTAATGTGTCCTCCTCAATGGACCCCCTGGCCTTCTGGACACTCGATCTTCTGGGTGTGGACCCATAACCTCTGGAATGTGTTGGCTGGGGGGTCTCAATGTACGTATGCAGTTGTTGTTTTTTTTTTGTTTTTTTTATATTTACAGAAGTTTGGATCATCTACACCAGTGCAGCCCAATGGAGTTTAAGCTTTTCAGCAACATGCTCTCCTTCCTTGCCCTTCAGTTCTTCCGACAATTCCATAATCATTCCTGCTCTACCTGATCAGAAGGCCTGATCATTTCTTGTGGAATCCTTTAAACAGCATTTAAACATGTAAAATCAATCTGGACCTTTAACGGACTCATCTTCTGTATATTGTTTGTTTCTAAATTAAAGCTTTTCAACCCCACAGTCTGAAATAAAATAATAGATGTACCAGTATATTCTAGAAAATGTTAAAGTGTAAAAGATCAAAGTGTTATTCTCAAAACAAGAAGAATAAAGGTTATCACTTTTATTATCAATGTTTTTTTATCCAGCCTGGTAACTGCTATTGAGTACATGTGTCAGTATTATATTCAATAATTAAAAATGTCAAAAAGAATTTTTCTCCGTACTCTAATTTCAGAGGCTGCAAGCTATTGAAAACAAATAGCTTGTTGTGCCACAAATAACATGATTTATTCATTTTTCCTCCACCGATACTGATACGCAGGAAAACAACATAATCAGCATTATATATGTATCATGTTTTCTGACCTTTACGCCTTAAGACAAAACATATGCTCTCTGTGCACCACCTCTCTCTGTCCTTCACTTTCTGACAACAAAATGGGATTTTTATTTGTCAAATCGAATTCTCAAATCTGTTCAATGCACATGCCATTTAGCTTTGAGGAAATCTTGAGAACGTTTGCGCACGTCATTAAGAGATTAGAGAAATTAGCCCAAAATAAAAATCATTAATACTAACCAGAACGGCAGCACAGAGAGAAAGGCACAAAGAGAGATATTTGAAAGTAAAATGATGCATAGGCCGTGTATGGACATGCATGCTGATATCGTAATACATGATATCATGAAACGCACACTCAGAGGCGCACATAAACATACTGAAGCTCACTGCAAGCAGAAATTCCCCCCGCACAACAACGAGACTGTGAGTTTTAAAATTCAACGGAACGTTGCGGAATAATAATAGGCGCAGCTCACTTCTAAAGCATCTGGGATTGTTAGGCTACTTTGAATCAGTAGGAATCTGGCAAAATACAAACAGGTGAACAAAGCTGCACGTAAATATTGTCTTTCTCTCATTCACACACACCAGAAAATGACACGTCACCGTGGGATGTAGGTGTTGAGACTTGGTGTCGCTTATGCAAATACAACTTGCAGATTTAATGAAGTCTGACGGCAGAGCGAAAAGGCCAGGAGAGATACCATGCACACTCTGACAGCACCGACGAAAATAAAATGTGAGCTAGCTGAATAAATAAGAAAGAAAGAAGGCAAGTAAGAAAGGAGGAAAGGATCGCTGTGCAGTTGTTGCGACGTGCGTGTGCATGTAGCAGGTACTATATATTGTATTTGTGTATGAAAGTTTGCATGTACATAATACTTTAATGCTCAGAGTTGCATGCATATGAATGTGATGAGATGCGGTAACTGTATGATAGATGTACATAAACATTATGTAATTCCGTAGGTGAGGTATGTTAACCTGCAGCCATTTGGGGCAGTCGTGGCCTAATGGTTAGAGAGTCTGACTTGTAACCCGAAGGTTGTGGGTTTGAGTCTCAGGTCCAGCAGGAATTATCAGTGGGGGGAGTGAATAACCAACGCTCTCTTCCATCTTCAATACCACGACTGAGGTGAGACCCTTGAGCAAGGTACCGAAACCCCCAACTGCTCCCCGGAGCAATATGGCTGCCCACTGCTCCGAGTGTGTGTTCATGTGTGTGTTCACTTGGATTGGTTAAATGCAGAGCACAAATTCCGAGTATGGGTCACCATACTTGGCTACACGTCACTTCACTTCACTTTGCAAGTTATGCTCACACTATTAGTTCCGGTTCTCGAATCTGATTGGTCCAGAGTTCGTGCGCTTGCGGGCTTACAATGACTTACAAAGATAACAGCTACAAGTGTATGCACTACTTGCTTTATGCAAGCACTATCCTGCATATTAATCATGCTTTATCTGGCTGAATTGTGTAAGTGTGTCTCCCACTATTCTGAAGTTTAACATTGGTGACCTACATAACTGTTCACTGATAAAAACACATCATTCTTCATTGTTTTCATATCAGCCAGGCAGATGAACAATAATGGAGGAAAGACTGGATAGAGATTGGAACTGTTGTCTTCATAGTTTTCCGAATAGAAATTTGCACCAAAACACTGGTTGCGGCTTTAATGCAGTTCGGCTAAATTATAATGCATTAATAACAATCTCCCAGCACACACAAACGCAGTAAGGACACCATACTGTGTGTGTGTGTGTGTGTGTGTGTGTGTGTGTGAGAGAGAGAGAGAGCGAGAGAGAGAGAGAGAGAGAGTTTGTCACATACAGTACTCTGCAGCCTATAGCAATGTCTGAAAGGACATTCATTTTTCAAGTGTAGAAGAAATGGAAGGTTTCAGCCCCAAATTGCAAAGTGACAGTGAATGTTTGTGACCTGCAATTAGCTCTTAACATGCTCACAGAAGAGTCGATCCCTCCAGAGGCACGAGAGCCTTGTGGTGTTCAGAACAGCAGAGACAAGCCAATAGGTGAATTGGGTGTATGCCACTGACAAGAAGGATAAGGCAATATTGAGGAGAAATATGTCCACTCATAGAGCCCTTCTAGCATAATAATGTGAGAGGATACCAAGATCTTTCAGGAGCGAAATGCTGTGCAGCTAAATCAAGCAGGTCTTAATAATTCAGTTGGCATGATGGTAACATTTAACTGACCCCTCTGTCATTCTGCTGTTCCAGATTCCACAAGATACAAACATTCCCCATCAAAGTAAAATGTTTGTTGATATTAATTATTCATTAATAGTAGTACTAAATCTAGTACTGCTATAGTCTAAGGAAATTTTGTTGTTTTCTCTGAGGTCATACTCTGGTGAAAGCAGTAATGCATGTGGACTGGTTGGTTCTGGTTTTTCCTACATTGTGAGGACCAAATGACTCCATAAGGATAGTAAAATCTGATATTACGGGGACAAACCAACAGTCCTCACAAGGAAAACGGCTTAATAAATAATGTCTTCATGAAAATGTTCAAATGCAGAACAGATTTATGCGAGGGTTAAATTTAAGGTTTGGGAATAGAAAATATCAGCTCAGTATAAAAACATTAGGAGTCGCAGACGACCTTCGTACTATGATAGAAAAAGTTGGTAATAATAATAATAATAAGTCTTATTACATTTTCAGTCTGTTTCTTATATATTTCCTCTTATTTCTCTGTTCACATTATTATATCATTTTTTTTCATGATTCAATTTACTAAGTTTAATCATGTCTCTGGAGATCCAGTCCTCAGCAATGCTGGAGGAACAAGTGTAAATTTGCGGAAAACTGAATGAAATGAAGCTTGACTTTTGAAAAAGTCACATTTGGTCTAAATTCTTATTTATGAGTGTTTCTGGGGCTGTCATATGTTCAACTAAATTACATGAACAATTTTTTTTTTTGAGGAAAATCCATGCTGAGAATGTTGTTGATTCAGTGACAGACATGAAATATTAACAGCACAAGAGGCTTAAAATGGCAAGTCTAAAATAAACAGCCCCTATCTGAGTCACATCTACGGGTTTATAGGCCAGACTGCTGCTGGCACAGATGAAGCTTCCCTTCACTCATCTTTAAGTACCTGAGTCTGTACCCAGATTCCTTGACGTTTCCCCAAAGTGTGCCACTGGCATGCAGAAAATAGTTTAGTGTGTGAGGGTTTGTAGATTCTGATGCTCTAATCTGGTCGTATAGGACTTGCTGAGCTAATACGACTCCGGTGGTCAAATTCCTTCAGATGCTGCCAACAATCTCCACTGCTGTGATCCGGTGATCTCCAGAGCTGGAGTTTAATCCTGTGGTCTAATTGCTTAATTAATACTGCAGTTTATGCTGAACTTTATGCTATGGTGTTGTTGCACTGTATTAAATGTAGTTCAGTGGTGCATAGTCTGCATTTGATGTAGTTTAGTGCCGTCTTGTGCTCTAGTTTATTCACGCAGTCCATCGCTCCAGTGTAACCATGCAGTGTAATGTTATAGAATAATCTCATTTGGCTTGTGCTAACACATTTACACACTCTATTTAAATTTGTTTTGATTATCAGATACCAGGACACTTGTGCCATTTAGCATCACAGTCCAGTGTGTGTGTGTGTGTGTGTGTGTGTGTGTGTGTGTGAACAGATGGCCCCGTCACAGAGCCATTAGCACTGAAGAGGATGAGTACAGAGCAACAACAGATGAACAGAATGAATGAAAGAGAGAGAAAAATGAAAAACAACGAGAGGATGAAGGAGATACATGAGTTTCATGAGTGTAGCATATGGTTTTAGCTTTGAAACTCTCTGAATTGTTTAATTTTGTCCAGGGTTGTAGAGTTTGGTATCCTGCCAAAGACTTCCATTTTCATATTTTTATTTACCCAAAGTAAATTACCTTTGTGGCTTATGGTAAGAGTTTTAAAAATGGCGTCTGTGGGTATCTGAAAAATAATAAAAATGTAATAATAATAATAATTAGTAGTGGTAGCATTATAATTAATTACATTTTCAGAATTTTACATTATGGGGGTTTCATTCTGCTTTCAGAACACTGGCCAGAAATCATGTTAATCAAAAATTATTTTCTTACAGTATATTGACCAGCAAAATACAAAAAAGACTTAAACTTTATGGCACAGTGTCAACTTTAAAGAAAGTAAATATTTTCCAATGTTTTTTTATCATATTTCATATTCATATATTTAAAAAAATATTTTTCAGAATATAAATTGGGTTTTATACATGAAAAAAGTGTGTATTTATATTTTAAGAAGGGGGTCCTTCAAAAGGGGATCGTCATATTTGGTGCCCCATAAAAAAGTAGGAAAACCCCTGGTTCATTAATATTAATTTCAGTAATTAGGGTCACATCTTTGCAAATAAATAAATAAAAACTGGCTTAAACTAGTTCATGGTGGTTGGTGATCTTAGTTTGTCTCTCAGTCTGTTTTGCTGGTTGTAAAAGGTTTTGGGGCACTTTGCAGCTACTGTAAAACCTGCTTTGCCAGGCTGGGAGTTCAGCTAGACTAGCTTCAATCAGTTGAACACCAATTCAGGCTTGTCTAAACTGTTTACAGCAGGAATAACCAGTAAATTCTTAATGATATACATGTATGTATAATATGTAATGTGTATGATAATTCCCCATACAGATCATGTTGACAGATGTCACACTGAGCAGAAGGTTTTGACAAATGGCTTATGTGGGTGTGCATGTGTGTGTCATGCAGAATTAAACAGTGCTTGTGCCTGAACACTCATCACCCACAGCCATTCAGTTCTGATCTAGAACCACACAGACAAAGACGATCCAAACCTTGGAAAAGAAGCTTGCTGTTGCTGGTGGAACCCTTTGTTATGTCTCACTTTAACCTGTGAGGCAGAGAGCAAACAAACACAGTGGGATTTGCTGTGAGAAACCAAGGAGAGGTTTTTATTTTAAATGAAATAACAAGGGTTTACAGTGTCCACAGGGAAGTGAAGGTCAGGCTGTGCAGGGGACGGTTATAGGTCCAGAGGCACCGGACCAGGCGGTCATTGTCTCTGTAGGGGTACTGCTATGTCATACCCTTCCTGGACTTTAAGGACACCTTGGTCATACATGTGGGAGACCCGTGTCCTGTTAGAAGGACATGCGGGAGCCTTTATGGCAGTGGTGATGAGGCTCTAATAAGTTCAGGCGCGCCTCATCACACATGGGCAGAAGTACACAGAAACAATCCCCTTTTAGCCACCTGCTCCTGTCAATCTGCCGACACGGTGATGAAATGAGGAGAGGCAGACTCTGTTTTATTTATGTTATTGTGTTATAATTGAGTTTAAAAAATATATAAAAAATCTGGTAACACTTTCTATGAAGCCCGTATTTATAATACATTATAAGGGTATTCTTCAGGCATTATAATGAATTAATAATGCATTATAAAAAACCTTATAATATGTTGTATCATCTCATAAATAATCATAAGAACAGTTTTAATGTATTATAATACTTATATATATTAATAAATTACTTATTTGTGGTTATAGCTTTTAAGAGTATGATGATTTAGAACACACAATGAAGCATGTTGCATCCACTTAAGTTACAATAGTATAGTTATAACGTATTATAAGTCTAATAACTTGCCATTGTTTAAGACCTGCACAATAACTTAGTACATCTTATTTGTGTTTTTACTGTAAAATAACAAATACAAAGTCTTCATGAAAACATCCAAAAGGCTTTATAATGTGGTCTTATTATTTATGAGTGGTCTTTGTCTGCTTTAAGTAAAGTAACTTTACTTTACACTTTACTTAAAGCAGACAAAGACCACTTATAAATAATAATAATAATATTTTTTTTCTCAAACAGCCATACACATTTGCTTTAAACAATTTTTATTGTAATACAAGTTGCTTATTTCGATGGTACCCTTTAGACAACGGTTGATAAGTAACTTTGCACAGCTACATGTAAACTAGCAGTCATTGGAGTATTAGTAGTATGTCTGCTAAATATCTGCTAACACTTTATTTTGATGGTCCCCCAGCAGACATTCAACTGACTATAGGCAACTTTGCAAGTACGTCAACTTATTCTACCAACCCCAAACTTAACCTAAGTCTACTAATACTCTAATGAGAGTTAGTTGTCATGTAGTTGCAAAGTTGCTTATAGTCAATAGACTAAGGGCACCATCAAAATAAAATGTAATGCAATATCGAGAAAAAAAAACACACACATTGCATTTTTTTTTTCATTTGAAAGTACAACTGATCTTAAACTAGCTAACAGCAAAATTAACATTAACTTCACAGGAAACACTCAAAATCACTCAACCACTCCTAACCACACAAAAGATGTAGTAAGATACTGTGCAGATCTTAAATAAACTGTCACGATATGAGATAATCGATTATAAATTAAGTGGATTTAATATGGTATTAATTGTGTGTTATAAATAATCAAACTCTTAAAAGTTATAACCACAAATGCGTACGTATTACAATGTATTATAGTTGTTGTTATGATTATTTATGAGATAAAACAACATATTATAAGGTTTTTTATAATGCATTATGCATTCATTATAATGCCTTAAGAATACCCTTATAATGTATTATAAATACGGGCTTCATAGAAAGTGTAACCAAAAATCCTTTACATTTACATGGGAAGCAAAATTTCTAATAAAATATTTAGAATATAATACAAAATTAATTTCCGTTAGAGAATAAATCTTGAATTTTATTTTTCTTGACAATTTTTTCTTATTTTACATCTGCTTTAAAAATTAGCTGTGCATACTCTGTAAATAAATTGATAAAATTTATATTTGATGATTGAAAACAATTTCTTATTGGTGTATAATAATAATAATAATAATAGTAATAATAATGCATTAGTAGTAGTAGTAGTAGTAGTAGAAGTAGTAGTAGTAGTAGTAGCAATAAATATTTTATGCAAACATGCAAGCTGTGCATTCATTCTAAATAATTTGATTACTGTTATTAGTATATAATAATAATTATTATTATTATTATTAATATTATTATTATCATTATTATGTTTTTATTTATACTGTCTGGGATGATGGGTACAGATAGGTAGAAATGGTGCAAAAATCAAACTTATCTTTAGACATCTGTGCCACTTGATCTTTTTCATCATGTCAGTATTTGGCTATAAACAAAAACCTTCCATTTAGATGCATCGCAGAATTCACCTGATTTACTTGAAGTTTCAAAAAGACTATTTTCAGTCCTCTTTTTCCTCTTTCTGTGTGAGCCAGGATGTTTCCTGTTGTGAGAGCTTGTGACCTGCATTTGGGAGAGAAGCAGAAAAAAAGTGAGTCCCATGGTGCTGGTGCTTAATTAGTAAGCCAGAACAGTGAGAGAGAAAAAAAACATGAGAACAGAGAATGAAGACAGCAAGACAAATGGCTAGAGAACAGAATGATAAAATGGCAGCAATTATATCAGTGTTCACTGGCTGTACGGATCCTCTAAACACATTTATTCTCCAGTTCTGGATTTTTGTGAAGAATACACACTGAGAACACTAGAAAAAAGGATTATAGCTGGCTGTGACAGTATCAGCACAACAAATGTGCCTGCCATCAGAAAGAGAGAAAGAGGACTAAACCAACAGGAAGTCATTTATTTTCAATGAGAATTGACAATTTGCAGCGACATGAGAGACGGGGGCCACTGACGATGTGATTTGGGTCATCCAGCACTTCAACAAATTTGGGAAGGGTGATTCCTGTCATGCTTTATGTTTTCAAGTCCCTATCAAATATGCCTTAATACATATTTAACCTGATAATGTATATAATTATTTTTAACCTAATTATATTAATATAAGTCATGTTTTTTTAGCACCAAATTAGCACATTAGAATGCTTTTGTGAGTATAAGAGACTTTACTAGACTTTACTAGAAAAAAAGAAAAAAAACTTTAAACCATCTTACCAACCCCAAACTTTTGAACAGTAATGCTAAGTTAAGTCTTAAAAATAAGTGAATGATGTAATTGTTCTATGTGATTTATCTCTGCCTACATACAGCGATTTAATAAAAAATGATGCATTGAAAACCATGTCAGAAATACTTTGATAATCATTCATCTTGTTCATGATATGATGCATTATGCGCTGCTGCGATTTATAAACAAACACTTTTCCATACAGAATGTCAATTTTTACTGTAGCAGCACGAGAACTGATTCCTTGTCGAAATAGAATGACATTTTCATAAGTTATTTTTCATATTTTCAAAAGCTATGGGCAGTAACACAGTTCACCAATCCAGCAGTATAAGCACTAGCGACCAAGTGATCCAGCGACCTGACGACCCCCAACGATTAAACTGCGCTCAGTGTGAAAGGGGGATAAAGTCTGTATATACTCAATGCAAGTATATATTTATTAAGAATATTTTATTAAGGACACCCACTATGAGGTAAACGATGCAGAGCAGTTCAAGCGTGGTTTAAAAGACCCATCTTTCCTTCACTCTGAACCAAAACACCCCACAGAGTGCTGCTGAGAGACACTCCAGTGAGAAGATACTGCAACACAGTAATTTCATTTCTATTTTATCAGCAGTATAAAATGATGCCGCCTCTAATGGCTTATAGCCCATCAAATTAATGTCTGTCATAAAGCTGCATTCTCTGAAGGATTTGGGCTAAAACTGACAGTAACAGCTGCAGTAATTGTACCATGAGTGAACATTGCCCTTCACTCTCCTTAATAAAACCGAAAATTGCTAATTTTTGAAACATCTATTTGAACATGATTCAATGAATGCAAACTGGCGTAGAGAATTAGTTCTACGATAATTTACTTTGGCACAATCATAATAATATGCATGTTCCAATTTTTTAAAGACAACTTTAATAGTGCCATTTAATCTGAGCTCTTAAAGGTAGTTTATACAGTGGAAAATGCTGAACTTGTTCTCCTATTCCTTACTGTTTTAACAATAGCCTTAAATTGACTATAGCTGGCTATGAAACAGGTTCATTAGCTTACTTGCCCTCAGTACACTGATTCTTAATATTGCAATGAAATGGAAGTAGCCACAGATCTTTTCTTTAGTATTTGTTACATACATTGCACGTTAAGTAGGTCGAGGACTTGCTTTTATCCATCAGTTGTTGAGGATGGAGGCAGATCTGAATATGATCTTGCAGTCGATTATAAGAAAGGGGCAGAGTTTAAGCAGTCTAAATGATTGGTGAAGTACAGCATGTGTCATCAGAGAGAAGTCTGCTGTTTCACCAGAAGATCCAGTTATGACATTTTGATACAAAAAAAGTATGAGGTCAGAATAAAGATGAGGAAGAAGAAACATGACTGAATTATGCATAATAGCATTAACAACAACATGCATTTAGAAAATAGATTTTCAGTTTATGCTGACTTGGTGAGCCTCATATTGAAAAGTGCAACATTTCATTTAAAACAGGTGAGACACCCTTACCACTATCAAATTGTTTTGAGTATGGCTTCAAAATGATCTGTTTTAAGGTTAAGAAGGTGACCTAGCTAGAGCTGGCGGTTATTACTATCATTAGACTTGGAAACCTACTGTTTTTCTTTCAGATAAATTGGGGGTCATTTGTTTTGTGTTTCACATGTTCATTATATCCATTCAAATCGTTCATTTGACCATTTTGAATAAGTGTGGGGTTGCTTCACAACCAGTTTGAAAGTTCCATTTTACTGGTACTAGGGAGTGAAATCTGACAATCGTATGCAAATGTCAGTGATAGTGGAAAGGTGGCTTTAGAGGAAGCATTTTAACATCTTGAAAAATTTTAAAGCAAAAAACAAAAAAAAACCCCTTAAAGCTCAATTGTGATGCTTATGACTCCTAGGAAGCATAGAAATACATTTTCCAGATGGTCTCTGGTTCATTAAAAGGCCTAAATCATCTGACAGCTGTGGAAAATAACTCAAGCGCTGAGTTTCACTTGACATTTTGAAAGATTAGATTAATTTATAGGTGCCTCCCCCCAACCCCACCCAGCATTAATCCACTTTTCTGTCAGACTCTATCTCTCCTTGTGTGTTTGACGGTAGGTGAAACTATCAGTCAGCAGCCGTGCCGATCAATCCCTTCGATCGAGCAGCCACAGTCAGGCCTATTCATCACCTCAACCCTATTTTTTTTCTTCCTTTTCATCCCTCCTTCCCTTCATTCTCCATCTCTCTGCTCCTCTGGGGATAGTTGTGCAGGTGTTTGACCCCTGTGAAACCAGAATAAAAGCTACTTATTCTCTCTCTCTCTCTCTCTGTCTGGATGTGAGCAGAATGGTTGTGAGGATGCTTGTCAGGTGTCATAAGGAAGCTGGCAGACATGTTGGCACAAGTTTCTGATGTCTGTCCTCTATGTGTCCTGAAGGCAACAAAATCTGTTCGGAATGCTGTAACTTGTCATGAGTTTTGCGAGCAGGGCAGGTGTCCTCTTTCAGGGTTGAAGCCATCCATCTCACTTAAGCACGCACACATACACACACACACACAGAGGTTCTGCTGATGGTTGTGGTCGGAGTTGGTGAACTGTGCAGAGATTCATCCAGCATAACCCTGCTGATTTCAGAGCTTTTCGGAATTAATGCCGCCACCCCCTCATGATGGCACGCTTTGAGCATCTTGGACGTAATTTCACAGTTGCTTGCAAATTGAGGCCGATCAGCATCAAACTGCAGTTAATGGCATTAACTAGAAGACTAGTTTTGCTCACTCATTCAGCTTTGCCGCTTAACTCATATAGTCATACATGCTCTTTTTCCCCTTGTCTGGCAGTTTGAGAACTGCTAATCACTATACATTACATCCTCATTAGAAACTCCCCAAATGAAGCAAATTTGCATACTTTGAAAAATCCACTTGGAAACAGATTACTTGCATGTATTCAGGCATGTTTCTTGTAATTAATGCTATCTGCAACACATAGCTGTCCCATAGTTATGAACACAGCTGTGTTGATGAATGTAAATAGTTTTAACCAGGAGTAAAAATTATGAAACTTATTTCTGAAGGATTATATTATGAAATATTACAATTTAAAACATCAGTTTTCTATATATACATTTCATTTTTCATATATATTAATATTTAATTTAATATATTTTAAAATGTATTTATTCCTGTAGTTGCAAAGCTGAATTTTCAGCAGATCCTTCAGAAATTATTCTGATATGCTGATTTGGTGCTCAAGAAACATTTCTTATTGTTATCAATGTTGAAAACAGTTGTGCTGCTTAATATTTTTTGTGGAAAGCATGATATTTTTTTTTTTCAAAATTTTTGATGAATAGAAAGTTCAAAAGGACAGAATTGATTTGAAATAGAAATGTTTTGAAAACATTTTTTTTTTCTATTATCACTTTTGGTCAATTTAATTCCCTAATAACTATTATAAGCTGTAAATATAAAACTATAAAAAGAATAATTATTCTATTACCTGCTCTCTTAGTCTTTTAAAGAACAACTTAATAAGTAACGTTTAGATTTGTCATGTTCAAATCACCTCTTGTGGAGGAAGTTTTAGACTGAAAAAGCATAAAGCAGTAGCTGTAAATCCTGTGGCTCCAAGGAAGGGTTAAATCTGCGACAGAGGAGCTTGTCATTTATGTCTACCCTGCCTGTTGTTCATTCATCATATCCAGGAGTGCTGCAATTGCAATAACTATTATTTTATTAGAGCAATTATGGTTAAATCAGTGAGTATTAATCTCAAGGTTGTTTAACTGGAGGGTCAGAGAGTCTCAGGTTTTAATAAAATAAAGGAGATGAGGCTGAATGGTTAACAGCCTTAATAAATACTACAGAAGCAGTGTAG
This sequence comes from Sinocyclocheilus rhinocerous, assembly GCF_001515625.1. Taxonomy (NCBI): domain Eukaryota; kingdom Metazoa; phylum Chordata; class Actinopteri; order Cypriniformes; family Cyprinidae; genus Sinocyclocheilus; species Sinocyclocheilus rhinocerous. Next base: position 297,600 of record NW_015650373.1, read on the forward strand.
ACCTTAGTATTTAATAAATGGTCTACTAACTTCACAGAACTCTCTCTGCTTTATCTCCTCATTTAAATACGAAGCTAAACCCTAAGGGCCCCTCTCTCGCTCGCTCTTTAATTTCACTCATCCCTTTTTTTAATCAGTTTTATTTTATCTTGGGAAAGTTATTTTAATATGTCTACATATTATTTCTTTCTCAGCAAGAATGTGTAACATAAATTATTCAATGATGACAGAACTGTAAAATAGGTTAACATTCATTATGAGCTTACTTCCTCTAAGAAGATTAAATTGAAACAAAAGCAGGGATAGAAAAGTGTAGATTTGCAATTCCTCTACCCAGACCGGCCGTGTTCATTTGCGAACACTAAATCACCTGTTTACACAGAGATGAGAATGAATGGGGCAGTTATATAGGCGCTATATTTTCTGGAACACGTTTAAAAGTTCCCTTAGCCTTCTGGCATTTTAGACAGCTAGGTTAGTGTACCTGCTAATTAGCGTGCTGGTTAAGTTGATCCGTGAAATCTGAGGTTCATGTTGCCATGGTGCGCGTAATATGTAATGTGAGTTTTGTCACGGGAGTCTCAGGCAGTCATGCTTGCTCTGCAAGGGTGGACGCAGTGGAGAATCACAGGCAAAGGCCAGGCTAATCACAAATGCTGGCACATGCAGAAGAAAGCACTAAGGAAATAGAGAAAGAGACGTCTGTAACTGGAGGGTTAACGCATCGACACTGGAGCAACTCTGATTTCTCGCCGTCTGATAATTTCCAGTGAGCTGTGTCTGGCTGGCTGATATACCAAGTGGAAGCATAATTCTGTCCGATCAGGCTGAAAAGCCATGGCTGACAGCTTATTGCTGTTGTCCAACAGGGGATATACCTCACTCTCTTGCTTTCGCCCCTTTATGCCAGAGTCTTGTGTTTTTTTGCACTCTATTGTTAGCTTTACCATAGAGATAGTATACAATCATTCTTTCATTCTCAGTATTTCTGTCATTGTCCATAAATGACTTCTCAACTTGAATCAAAACACTTGCCCTCAGTGTTTAAATGACATTTATATGCATCACATAGTCAATATGTTTAATAAATGGGTGTTTCTATTATATGTCCCTCAACTTTATATGTCCCAGGGGTTGATTTTTATTAAAACAGCCGATTTAAAATTGTAGCTTGCAAAATGAAAATTACATTAAAACTCTTTGAAAACTTTTACCCATGTCATCATTTATCATTTCTTTTTGCTACATTTCAATTTCAATTACATTTTTATTGTTTACCCTTTTCCCAGACCAAGAATTTCAATCTTAAAAAAATATGGATTATTACATTTAAAACGCTTAAGATCTAAACACAAAGTGAAACCATTTCAATATTTATTGAGTGAAAATGATTTCTAAACATATTTTTTAAATTATGACTGTCCCACAGAACTGTCATTTCCTCCACAACAAATATTTTTTTCCCCTAAGTTTTATTAACAGTTATTGTACGTGTTTACCAAGTAAACAACAGCACCAGTGAGGAACTTTAAATGATGATGTAAAGAGAGAGAAAAAGAGATAAATATCACTAGTGAACTGAATATTTTTACTGTGCATCAACTCCAGTCAAGTTGCAATTTTGTTAAATTATAGAAAAATTGTGAAGTGTTTTAAATTAATTTTGGGCCAAAACTGCCCATAGTCAAAGAAACACCCAGCTCTTTCCCAAATCAGATACCTGTACTCTATTTCTCTCCATAGTTTTGTAAGAGAGCTCCATACATCAATAGTGGTTAGAGTAGAGGCACATCCTTCCTTTTCAATATGTGGATACAAGCCAGAAAGCCTGCGTTCTATCAAACAGCTGCACAGAAGTATTCAGCCCAGAATTGTTCATTTTCAAAACAATATCACAATATATCCACTATTTCCAAAGCCTTCTCTGCTATGTTGACTGTGGCTACATGGAATCCCATTGCAGCTCAGCTTAGAGGTGTATAGCTGCACACATTGGAGTCTTATGACTACAGTAATGGCACTTAAGATCTATTGATAATCTGTGCAACAGATCTGTAACTAATGGAGTCTAAATACAGTATGTTCTCTATCCACAGCAGCAGTTCAAATCCAGTCAGTGACACTGTTGTAAACTCAAATTAGTATGTAATTTTCCAGAAGCATGAACGGAAATGAACATCCAAGTAATGACGAATTATGTTTAAATGGCACCAGAGAGACGGATGCTATTTCTACGAGAGAAAGTCTCTTTGTATGTAGATGAACATGGGCTGCTTGCGTCGTGGAGTGTTTATTTTATGATGTTTTGCAGTGTCTTTTAAATTGTGTTTTGCAAAGTCTTCAGACTCAAATGTAGGCCTTAGGCAGAGAGTGAGAGAGAAAGAGAGAGAGAGAATATGAATGTAGTGTTTTTTAGTCAGGACGAGTTCTCTCCTCAGAGATCAGACATCATTTGAACGTGGTGCAGCAGTTCATTCATCATTAATTAGCAGAGCCGTGTGAAACAATGTTTCTCTGTATTACTTACCTGAGCAGATGCGAGTGTGTGTGTGTCTATCAATCTATGCCTAATTTACCTCAACATGTTTTTGTTGTCAGAGAGTAAGTGCTCAGACAAGACTCTGTAAAGATTTTGTAGTCCAATTATACATGCTTGGATGATTTTTTTTTCTTTTGAGTATGTTCATATTAACACGTGCACGCATGCATAAACACTTTCTAACAAACTTGTTTGTTGTTGTGTTAACTAACAGTGTGACTATCACAGTATTCCTGTGTGTGTGTGTGTGTGTGTGTGTGTGTGTATCTGGGTCTAAAATTAAAGGGATCTGTCATGCAAAATTAAAATTCTGTCATAATTTACTCACATTCATGGTGTTTCAAACTGGATGGTTTTCTTTCTTCTGATATAAAAGTATAAAAGTAGTCCAGACAACTTGTGTGCTACGTATGTCTTAAGTCTTTTGAAGTCATTTGAAGGTTTTAAAGTTTGTTTTTCACACAAAGCTATGGCTTCAAATGATCTGGAATATAGCACCTGAGTCTGAGCAACTTTTATGATACTTTCATCATAACTTTTTTGTAATTTTGGAGACTTTAACAAATATAAAACAACGATCAGGTCAATATATATATATATAAATTTATACTCTAGTGTTTGAAAATCATACAGGTTTGGAATAACTTGAGGGTGACTACTGTAAATAAAAACTAGCTATGGCAAAAATAACTAGCCATTTTACTTAATTAAAATATTGCAAGAACTATTGGAGTATCAGATCCTATTTTTTTCAGCATGATTTGCTCAAACAACATGGCTAACTCAATTATTTGATGTACAAATGCTGTACTATAGATTCTTACTAAAGTATCAGTCACTATCATGACATTGCACATCTTTTAACTAACTTCTACATTGGTGGACAATTTACAATCAGATGTTTTCCTCTACAAATCCATTTGGTGATGCATATGTGGAATATTCCTCACATTATGCCACCAAAATGAATCACAATGTGTTCCCATGTTTTGTGACAGGTGATGTTTCACTGTGCTGCGAGTGCCAGAATGAAGAGAAAAACAGCTAAATAATACCATCATTATAAGAATTTTTTTTTTTTTAATTGCGCTTAGAAGCCCATCAAATTTTAGAACTGCATATTTTCTTTTACTTAGTAAATTTTTTATGTTATGCGTACAGTATTTGGCTGTCAGTTGTCCTTGTGAAGAGACATCGTCATTCACTAAAAAGAAGTCTTTGAGCTAAAGGAAAATGTTTTAAATAAGCCTTTCCTGGTAGCCAACCTTGACCTCAAGTGTGTTGTAACAAAAAAAAAATTATTTATCAGAAATCAGAAAACCTGGTAAAGACAAGACATTATTTGTTAAATTTCATTTAACCCTTTCCTTTAATCCTTTAAAGCAAAATACAACGCAATGCATAATTCAAAATACAGGTGAAACACGTGAAAAGTCAATATGAAAATGTCTTTATAAAAACAGTACAATGGAGCCTATTTTTAAGGATTTTTTTTGTGAACAAGCTTGATGTTTGGTGATCGTTCTATAAACAACTGTATTTTATTGTCAGTCAGCAAGAAAACGAGCTGCTGCTAAATTTAAAGTTTAAAATGGGATGTAAATAAATATAAACCAGCTTTGTAGCTGTACAGTATATGCTGTAGTTCTGTTTGTGTTTGTGTGGGGGGGCAACAATTGCAACAGTGTTTGACTGGGACTGTGTGCAGCAGTGAGGCTGATTAAACTCAGAAATGAGCAGCTGAGTTTGACCTCTCTTTCAAAGCTGTAAGGCTTGATAATCAATCAATAAACACCATGCACTCTGAGACCTTCAACTGCCGTTTAAACACACATGTGCACAGACATTGTGGGTTAGCTACTTTATAAACTATTTATGGTGTGTGTCTTTGTATGTTTTGTAGGAAAGGTGACTCCCTAATGATTAGATTTGATGTTGCTGTCCAAACCTTTGTGTGGTTACATGAACAGAGGAACAAAGGTGACATCAGTGGTGGGAGGTTACAATACAGTGCCTTGCAAAAGTATTTTTTTCACATTTTGTTATGTTGCTGCCTTATGTTAAACTGCTTTAAATTACTTTTTTTCCCATATCAATCTACACTCCATACACCATAATGGTAAAGCAAAAAACTGGTTTTTAACATCTTTGTAAATTTATTAAAAATAAAAAACTTAAATGAGTTGAGCTCCATGATCATATATGCAGATGGGAGAAATCTACAGAAGGACAAACATCACTGCAACACTCCACCGATCTGGGCTTTATGGCGGTGTGGCAAGACTCAATCCTCTCTTCAGTGTAGACACATGAAAGCACACTTGGAATTTGAAAAAAGGACCTAAAGGACCCTCAGACTCTGAGAAACAGAGAATTTCACATAACTTATGTGAGAAAGTTCACATAACACAGTGTAATTAAGTAAACTCAACAAATTTGTAAAAATCAGTTATGTTTACTCGCTTTTCTTAAGTAGATTCAGTGATTACTTTTTACAGTGCACTCTGTGAACAGCCAGCTTCTTTGGCAATGAATGTTTGTGGCTTACCCTCCTTGTGAAGGGTGTCATCATAAGTTCCCAGAAAAAATAATACTCAAGTAAAGTACAGATACTCAAAAAGTGTACTTAAGTACAATACTCAAGTAAATGTACTTAGTTACTGTCCGCCTCTGGTTACATTTCACCCCATGAGGAGAGATTTTATTAAATGTAGTCTGCTTAAAACTCTGCTTAAACCATCTCATCTTGTTGCAATGTCTAAATATGTGCTTTTTTATGTCAGAAATAATAAGAAAGCTAAGAGGTAACAAGCGCTGCAGGTCATGCGGATGAGTCACAGCTTCTGATGAGGTCTTAGTAACCAGTAAATCAGCCACAACAGGTGCTGTCTGCAGAGCTGCAACTTTCCTCACTTCCTTACAGCAAGTAAATATCATGAGGCGGTTGTAATGATCTATGAGGATAAAAATAAAGTTTCTGAAATTTATGGTCTGAGGATTTCATGCCCATCACTGGGAGAAATATCAAGAGGCACAAACAAACAAAACCCTCTGAAGAACTGATAAACAGTTATATAACATAGAGCAAGAGAGCGAGGGAGAGAGATACATTTCCGGTTTACACCATGGAAGTCTATAATAGCTGGTAAAAACTAACCATTAACAATACTATTCATTCAATGGCACTTGCTCAGCTGGAAATACACTGGAATAATTTTGAAATCTGCCACCTGCCATTTCATACACAGTCCCAAACCCATCACTACAGCGACTATTCTGCAATAAAATGCAGCAAACAGAGAAAAATATCCATTTTACACTCTTAAGAGTCCTCCAAAAACAAATTGGACACTCAAAATATAAAAAGTATAAAACATATCTACTTAAAAATAATGAAATATTTACAATTTAAATGTTGCTTGCAAGCAACTATTTTTTTCTTTTCAAAATGATTCAGAATAAATGGCTACAGTTGAACGGTCATCAATGGAAAAAGATGCTCTTTGTTGTCAGATGGTGTGGTTATGACATCTACCAGCAGGGTCTAATGGGGTTAGCCTGGACCAGAAAACCACTGACCCCTTCTTTTACACCTGGCATCAAGATCAATTTTCAGCTGATCCAATCACAAGCGGTCAGGTGAGGCAGAATGCTGTTTACACCTGGTAGTAACATGCATCTCCTATGTTTGGATTTTGCGAAGGGTCACTGATTACACTATACAGTTCAAAATACGTTTTTTTTTTTTTAAAGAAGTCTCTTATGCTCACCAAAGCTGCATTTGATCAAAAATACAGTGAAAACAGTACTGTTAAATATTATTACAATTTAAAATAACTGTTCTATTTTAATATATGTGACCCTGTCTGTGAAATCCAGGCTAAAGTCTCAAAATCTAATTATGAGATAACAAGCATCAAAATTTGATTTCAACCATGAATTTCACTATGATTTCAATCTTTGACATGGCCTTACTCAGTCAATATTAAAGATATAAAGGTTATATTTTCACAGAATGTTCTACATCTTTATGAAGGATGATTTTATGTAGAAAACAGTAAATCACACAAAAAAAATTAATTTAGCTGGGGTTTCACAGGCAGGGTCACATATTTTAAAATGTATTTTATTCCTGTGATGGCAAAATTCAGCAGTGTAACATGATCCTTCAGAAATCATTCTAATGTACTGATTTGGTGCTCAAGCAACATTTCTTCTGATTATTATTATGTTGAAAACATTTGGGCTACTTAATATTTTTGTGGAAACCTTGATAATTATTTTTTTTACAGCATCTTACTATCACTTTTGATCAATTTAACATGTTCTTGTGGAAGTAAAAATTCTTGAAAAAAAGTTATTTTCGTTAAAAACAGCATATAGCTAATAATTATTTTTTTTACACATACTACAAATATAATGTGGTCACGTGCTTTCTCTTGACTGATCACAAAACATTTTGGACCCCATTTACATCTGTAATTGTAATTTGATCTCTATGATGTGTCAAGGTGTAAACAGACAGATAGACAGACAGACGAACATTAATTTCCATCCTTATCTTGAAATAGTTAAAACGGGAATACGTTTTAAACCTCCATCTCCATTGAAGGTCTTCAGTTCTACAGCATTACTCATTGTCAAACATCCACAGCAGTAAATGTGCATGCCACACTTTATCACTGCTGAAATTTTGATTCTGGTCCAATGTTTTAATGCAGAGCATGGAGAAATACATCAATAGCACTGTGAAAAAGCACTAGATTCCAAAGGGACTGGCTGTGCGTGTGTGTGTGTGTGTGTGTGTTGTACTTTAAGATATGTGCTCTATATCAAAGATAAAGCTTGACACAGCAGATTACACACATCACACAACATCTTCAAATCTGATCACACACAATTATGACTCACACTCACACTGGGAGCCACAGAGGACTATGTGACACCGTGTCATTTTCCTACAGTATAGGACTGCTTATACGTAGCTTGAAAAGAGAGGATGGTCTCCTTCCCTTATTTTGTAAAAATCTTTTGCTGATCTAGCCTTTTGGAGATGTGCTTTCTAATCAGTTTGAGTGTGGCAAAAACATGGTATACTTCCTGCTGCTGAGATCTAAAGCTTTGATCTACAGCTTTGAGAGAGAAAGAGAAGGGCAATTCACTTTCTTTCTCTCTTCCTGTGGGAGTCATCTGCTTTACACTGATGTATTGGGGTTCTGGTGTTGTTGTGAAGTACAGACACACACGCTCAGTGAAGACGCTCTGCTGAGTGCGTATAAGTCTCTGGAGTCTGAGGCTTTGTGATGTGAAGTGGGTCAAACAGGGCTGTTACTGGGAGCAGTCCAGAACTCCGCAGGGGATTCTGCTCCCACAGCTCAAACACGACGGGCTAGTACCGCTAATACTGCAAGCTGCAAATCGCTAACAATGCTATTGAAGCTACGCATTTATAATGCTGCTTATACTGTACTGTACCATACCCAGCTAACACCACTGCTAATACTCTAAACGCTAGGCTAATATTAATAATACCACACACAGCTAATTACGCTGCATGGCTAACACTAATAATACTGCATATAACTATGCAGTGCTAATTATAATGCATCACTAACATTACCAATACTGCACACAATGATAGGGCTAATTATACTGCATTTGCTAACATTACCAATATCACACAAAACTATACAGTGGTAAATATACTACACTGCTAACATAAACAATAACACACACAGTGTGTAAGATACAGTGCTGCATAGCAAACAGTAATAATACCGCACACAACAATATTTCTAATACTACATACTGTACCTTACATTAATAATACCGCATACAACTATACAGTGCTAATTATTCTGCTTTGCTAACATTCATAATACCACACACGACTAGTGCTAATTACACTGCATGTATATCTAACATTAATAATACTGCACACAACTATACAGTGCTAATTATACTACAAAGCTAAGATTAATAATACCGCAAATAATAATACAGAGCTAATAATACTACATAGCTAACATTAATAGCACCCCACACAACTATACAGTGTTAATTATACTGCATAGCTAGCGTTAATAACTCTGTACAGGACTTTGCAGAGCTAATATGCTAACATACAACACATTAGTAATACCACATTAATAATACCACACACAGCTAATTAAACTGCATTGCTATAATAGGACTACACAGAGCTAAGCAATGCTTATTATACGGCCTCAATAATAATACTGATAGTACTACACACAGCTTACAGTAGTGATTATATTGCATTGCTAATATTAATACTAATAGTACATAGAGCTAACAACACCACTCATAACTTGTACCAATAGCAACATTAATACAGAGCTAACAGTATGGTTTTATGCTGTGTATAAATATTGAACTAGGTCACTTTAGACATTCTACTAACTGTGAGTAACTTGCAACAACATGTCAACTAACTCTCATTACAGCATTTGTAGACTGTTAGGTTAGGGTTAGTAGAATAAGTTGCCGTACTTGCAAAGTTAATTATAGTCAGTAGAACGTCTGTTGAGTGACCATCAAAATAAAGTGTTAGTAGATATTAAGCAGACAGACTACTAATACTATAATGACTTTTAGTTGACATGTAGTTGCAAAGTTGCTTATAGGTAGTAGAATGTCTAAAATGGACAAAATAAAGTGTTACCCAGAACTACTAAAATTACACACAGTTAACAGTGTGTCTGCAATGAATCAGATCCCCTGTATCTCTAACACAATATAGACACACTCTACATCTACATCTATTTTGAGAATAATATAAAAGGTATGGTCTACTGCAAATACATTTATTTTATAAAAGCGAATGTTTCTGCTGGGTGAATTTTCAGTCTTTTATCTTCTGGAATGTTCTGTCTTTCCTTTGATATTTTTTTTAATGGAGCTAACTCATCTCTCTCTCTCTCTCTCTTTCTCTCTCTCTCTCTGATTTCAAGAACATTTTATGAAATGCTTTTACGGAGGGTTAGCTCCTCATAATGGAGGTGTTTTCCCTGTTCCTCCATGGTCCATGGAGAGTCATTAGTTTACGCAAAGCTCTTGCCATGTGCGTTTAGACCTGCTCCCCCTACCGAGATATCTCTGTCTAATTACAGAGCCACTGAGGGCCAATACAGGCATCAGAAGTCTGTAGTCCTGCTCACACACACATCCTCAGCAGGGAAGAAGAGAATGGTAGATTATGATTGCAGGAACATTTTAACAGGCTAACCTGGATAAAGGGCTAACCTTTGTATTAGTAGCACTTCAGAAATAGATGCCGCTCATCAAGATGAAGCGTTTTCAAAATGTTTCTTTTTATTAAAAGACATTTATTTACCCTTTTGGTTTATAAATGCAAAACCATTTATTCATGATAATTATTAGAGAAAGGCTGCATATATAGTAAAAAAGTTTGTTTCTGTGAAGATGACATACAATTTAATTGACAAGGACAGTCTATTTTCTATACTATCATGCTACTGAATCATATGTGTGTCCTATATATGCATATTCTGTCTCTAAGCTAATTTAATGTAAAATTAGCATCAGGGGCATCAGGGAAAAGAAGTATTGTATTATGTTTATTACAGTCTGGTGGCCAACGTGTTAATATCAAACTTCGTTAAACTGCTACTACATCACTATGTAACACAGCGTAGATCGCTTTTCTCTGCTCTCTCGCTCTCTCTTTAATCTTACGTTTTTACAGATAGAGCTGCTGATGAAGGTTCTCTTTCATCATTCTCTCTGAATACATTTAGTTTGAGAAGAGATGATACTGTTGAGCAGCAGATAAAATCAAAGACAAGTTTGACTTCACTTAGTTCTCTGTTATTTCATCTTGACCTGACTTCTCAAGCAACATAAGCATATGACTTTAAAACACATTTTAAAAATACTTCTGTTGCAATGTCATGGAAAATACATTTACAAAATCTCAGCGAGTCATTTAAAACCTGCAGTGTCATGACTGCTTACACTATGTTTATTACAGTCTGGTGGCCAACGTGTTAATATCAAACTTCATTAAACTGCTACTACATCACTATGTAACACAGCGTAGATCGCTTTTCTCTGCTCTCTCGCTCTCTCTTTAATCTTACGTTTTTACAGATAGAGCTGCTGATGAAGGTTCTCTTTCATCATTCTCTCTGAATACATTTAGTTTGAGAAGAGATGATACTGTTGAGCAGCAGATAAAATCAAAGACAAGTTTGACTTCACTTAGTTCTCTGTTATTTCATCTTGACCTGACTTCTCAAGCAACATAAGCATATGACTTTAAAACACATTTTAAAAATACTTCTGTTGCAATGTCATGGAAAATACATTTACAAAATCTCAGCGAGTCATTTAAAACCTGCAGTGTCATGACTGCTTACACTGAGCTGTTTATTTCGTTGGGATGTTGTGTTGTACAATAAACCAGCTGGAGTATAGGCAGGGCAGGTTTAACCTGTAACTATGGAAACTGCGAGAGTGGTGTGTTTGCAAAGGTGTTTGCTTGTATGGGGTCGGTGAGAGTCGGTTCTGTCCTATTGCCATGTTGTCAATACTCTGCTGTCAGTTGGGAGCTCTAAATCCATTCATTAGTTTCACTCTGTGATTTCCCTCCAAACCTCAGCTACCTACATACACATAGACAAAACTTCTGCTTATATTGAATTCTCCAGAAAGACAAAAGAGGGGGAAAAAATAGAAATATTAGGTAAAAAAAAAATTTATTTGATAAAAAATATCAGAACCTCCTGATATTTCCTTCTGAACCTCCAAAACAAGATTTAAAAAGTCTATACTGAATTTTCCAAAAAAGATAAATGTGCATAACAATAAATAAATAAATATTAAATTTTAAAAATACTGTGTTCTATCAGAAATATATCTGAACCTCCATAAAACAAGATTTTAAAAAGTCTATACTTAATAATAATAAAATAATATAAAATATAGTAAGTAAAAAAAAAAAGAAATTTTTTTGCAATGTAAAAGAGAGCAGATCATTTTCCAAAAATGTAGTCTAGTGGGTTGAGAATACCTGATGAGCAGAATGAACAGCTGTGAGGTGCAGGGAATGTGTCTGTGTCCATGTTGTTGTTTGTTTGTTCATGCATATGTTTGTGCATTGTGATAAGGAGGAACATAGCATCTGTCAGCATCACTCCCATGAAATAGATATCGCATAAGTAAATAAACAAATATATAAATAAATAAATAAATATATAAATAAATATTTAAATTTTTACAGTTTGAAAATATATTTGCATTATGTGCAAACTCTACTCAGTATACATATAATAGTATGAATAATTTGTGTGTATGTTATTACAAATATATATTCTACTAGATCATTAGAATGGAGATCTTCATAACCTTTGCATTTTCCCTACACATAAAATCCTTAGCCTATTACAAAGTCTGAGGCATTGATACAAATCTGTTTTTTGCCCCATCTCACATTTTTCGCTGTTAAGGTGTTACTGAGAGAAATTCAAACACACACAAACAAATACACAGATGTCCCATGCATATCAGTAATCAAAAAAAAAAACATGGAGCAAGACTCTCATTGCAGATACCCCATTTTTCCACCATAAGGGACCCATTATGGACTTGTCTGGTGTGTGTGTGTGTGTGTGAGTGTGTGTGTGTGTGTGTGTGTGTGAGTGTGTGTGTGTGTGTGTGTGAGTGTGTGTGTGTGTGTGTGTGAGTGTGTGTGTGTGTGTGTGTGAGTGTGTGTGTGTGTGTGTGTGAGTGTGTGTGTGTGTGTGTGTGAGTGTGTGTGTGTGTGTGTGTGAGTGTGTGTGTGTGTGTGTGTGAGTGTGTGTGTGTGTGTGTGTGAGTGTGTGTGTGTGTGTGTGTGAGTGTGTGTGTGTGTGTGTGTGAGTGTGTGTGTGTGTGTGTGTGAGTGTGTGTGTGTGTGTGTGTGAGTGTGTGTGTGTGTGTGTGTGAGTGTGTGTGTGTGTGTGTGTGAGTGTGTGTGTGTGTGTGTGTGAGTGAGTGTGTGTGTGTGAGTGAGTCGCGGTAAATGTGCCTAATTTTCACTCTTAATTGCCTTGTGTGAAATTCAGTGGACTTGTACGAGTCTCTGATCATGGCTCTTCTCAGGTGCTAGATTAATCTCCCAGAGGTTTCAGAGCAAAGAACTAACACAGCTTGCTCCATCTCCCACAGTCTGAGTGTGTGCGTTCCTGGTTAAATTGAGCCAGTACAGACAGATGAAAACCGCAGAGCGTGAGCAGCGGCACAAAAGTGTTATGAGATGGATAATAATAATTAAATGTCTTATAATATCACAAAACAAAAAAATGCAATTTCACAAAACTCATAAATATTCATACTAATATGGAGCAGTTTGATAAGAAAGTCTTGCTGTCTAGATGAATGGACTGGACTTGGCTCAAAGGACCCTCCAGACATAATCTATTGATAAACATGGGGGAAAGAAGATGAAGGTTGGCAAAAATAAGTGTCTGATGGAATGAGGTAAATGGCAGCTTAAGTACTCATGTGATTAAAGTGTTCTTATGGCTTTTAGGCCATAACTGTTAGCTTTATATAGTGTATAGCAAGTGTCATGGAAAACCAAAATATTCATTTTTCAAAATAGTTTGTTCAATGAACTTAATTGAATTAATGAAAACATTTCCAGGTAATTAGTTTAGGTCTGTACAAGTTCATTTAAACAGATAATGTTTTGTCAAATCAACTTAATAGATTTAAATTTCCTCTGTTAATAGCAATGAAATTAAGTTTTGACAAAATGTTCAACAATTTTGTCGCTTCATCTCATAATTGTATATTTTGTTCATATTTTCATTATGTCCGATTCTAAATGACTTCGGAACCATTAGTGTGATGCGTTTACTTCAGCTTTGTGACGCTTAAAGAGTTTTGCTATAATAATAAATTATTAAATGGTAACCTATTCTATAGACGTTCAAAGTTTTGCAGAACATATTAAAATATATTTTTAGCATAGTGAGGTCCAATTGTAAGGTTGAATCGACTGTAAGGTCAACAACAACCATTAACTAAATGTTCTAGTCCACTTAAATAATGACCAACTTCAATTATGACATTATGATTGTGTATTCTTCCCTCCATAAAAATCTAAAATGACACCTTACTTGAGCCACAACTTAAAAACTGTAAAAAACTGTGAAAAGCTATGTTTTAGAGTCGCCTCACACACTTCTATGTGAATTAAAGTGACATGGGAAAGCAATCCAAGCACACCTCTCTCTCTCCCCTCAACTAATCTGAGGAAGAATATTGAAAAGGTCATGAAGCTCTGTGGCACTTTATTAGTAAACCATGTCTGAACTTCGCCAGACCTTCTGTCTCATTTTCTCTCTGTGCCGAGCAGACATCACTTGGGAGGTATGAGAGCAGCAAGGGGAAAAAAGAGATTCAGAATAAAGATTCAACATGTAGGCCTATTTTTTGAAGTATATTTCGGTGGGCTGTGAGAAACATTAGCCTCAATTTTCAACAAAACAACAAAACACTTAGCGAAACTGGTTGACACTAAACACAAATTAATTAATTTCTTCAAGGCCAGGTCTTTTATCTGCGAACAGAAACACTAAATGAGATTCAGTTCTCGGAGGGAGATCACTGCCTCAGTCAGACCACCAAAAATTATATTCAGATTCAAGAACAACAACAACACTGGCACAGAACTCCTAGCAGATATTGAAGGTGAAATTACTTGCAGATCAATGGCATCTCCTGAGGAAAAGTTGGCGAATAGCTTTGGATTAAAGGGCTGTGGTGGTTTTATTTGACATTATGTGGGGTTTGTTAATCAATTGACAAAGATTCAGTGCAATTCATATTTGGGATTACTGTCACACTTATCACTGTGTGAGTCATGCAGCTTTAACACATCTTTTTGACAGTTTCCCTCATTATTGAGTGAGGGGAGGCCCAAAGTAATGCTGAAGATCTTCTGTATAATCACTCATACTTGAGGTCAGATTTGGTAAAAACTTGTCCTGTGAAAGAGGTTAAATTAAATCCAGGGCTCTCCACTTCCCTCCTTCATGCACACTCTCAACTATTCCGTATCTCTCCAACCTCTTTCATGCTCCACGCTTGGGATTATCATATCAATCAGAATGACCTTATTATGAGAGGTAGAAGGAGCGAGAAAGGGACAAAACCAGAGAGAGAGAATGAGTGAGAGAGTGCTAAACCCAGCCTGACTCATACCTGTGATCTTTTAATGCTCAAGTACCACCCAACCCCCACCACACACATGTATGTGCATTGCTCTTCCTATGACATAAATGGTGAACTTCCTGTTAATTGCCTTTTCATACTTGAAATTGTTAACCCAGGGTTATCTTTGTCACGTGTATGTTCCCGTTGAGTTCCCGTTTTCCTTGTTTGGTCCTTCCTGTTCCTGTCCCAATGTAGTTTGATTTGTTCCAGGTGTATCTGATTATTAGTTATCCTCCTCACCTGTCTGCCCCTCGTTATCTGCCCTATTTAGTTCTAGCCTGTTCTGCGTTTCTTTGTCTGGCATTGTTTGTCAACTCCTTGTGCTACGTGTGATTCCCTGAAAAAAAAGAATTAAACTCCTTTGTTTTGTACTCCTGGTCTCCTCGCTCCGTGCTACTCACAGTAGCAGCCCGTGACAGAATTCCAGACCACACAAAAAGTGAGCGGCGACTTTTCCTCGCGTTTGTTTTTTCCGCCTTTTTGAAAAGTTTTTTGTTTTCCCCGCAGCTATGGAAATTTCCGCTCGGCTCTCCGCCTTAGCTTGCCTAGATCTCCCCTTTGTCGAGTATTGCTGGGAGTTCTGCAAGCTCGCCACGGCTACGGCCCTCGATGACGCCACCATTAATTCTCTGTTCTGGCTCGGGGCCAACTACCATTGCCCCGTGGACCTCCCAGACACCACGGGACTGAGCTGGAGGGAAGGAATCCTCCGGTGTCTGGAGAGCGTCCTGCCCCGAGCCCGTCCGCGGCCTACTCTAGTTCACCGGCCGTTAATATGGCAAGCCCTCAATGCGTTCATGAGGCCCCAGTGTCGGTTCCAGCCCCAGTGCCTGCTCCTCGTAAGCGCCTTCCAGAGCTCGCTCCAGTGTCTGCTCCAGCCCCAAAACTCACTGCCAGCTCCTCGAAAGCGTTTTGCTGTGCCTGCTCCTCCAGAGCACCCTCCAGTGCCAGCACCACGTAAGCGCTACCCTGATCCCCAGTTCAGCCCAGGAAGGGCTCCTGTTCCCGAGT
>NW_015650373.1:313779-314139 GCF_001515625.1 Sinocyclocheilus rhinocerous
CTTATCCCCCGTTAAGCACAGGGAGGGCTCCTGATCCCCCGTTAAGCACAGGGAGGGCTCCTGTTCCACAGTTAAGCCCAGGGAGGGCTTCAGATCCCCGTTAAGCCCCGGGAGGGCTCCGAATCCCCAGTCAAGCCCAGGGAGGGCTCCTGATCCCCAGTCAAGCCCAGGGAGGGCTCCTGATCCCCAGTCAAGCCCAGGGAGGGCTCCTGATCCCCAGTCAAGCCCAGGGAGGGCTCCAGCCCCAGAGCTCGCTCCAGTGTCGGCCCCAGTGCCCGCTCCTCATAAGCACTTTCTAGAGCGCCATCTAGTGCCCGCTCCTCCAGAGCGCCCCCCAGGATTCCTAGATTTCCCCAAGAA
>NW_015650373.1:314245-333832 GCF_001515625.1 Sinocyclocheilus rhinocerous
GATTATTAGTTATCCTCCTCACCTGTCTGCCCCTCGTTATCTGCCCTATTTAGTTCTAGCCTGTTCTGAGTTTCTTTGTCTGGAATTGTTTGTCAACTCCTTGTGCTACGTGTGATTCCCTGAAAAAAAAGAATTAAACTCCTTTGTTTTGTACTCCTGGTCTCCTCGTTCCTTGCTCCGCGCTCCTCACAGTAGCAACCCGTGACAATCTTGTTCAGTTTTTCACAATTTGTATATATTTTATCCTCCATTAGGGATTAATCCTGGGTAGTAAATTTGACACTGTGGCATTTTTGAAAGAAATTAATACATCTATTCTGCAAAGATGCATTAATCAAAAGTGACAGTAGAGATCTTTACATATTTACAAAAGACTTCTATTTCAATAAAACCCACACATACTTACATTACCATTCAAAAGTCTGGGGTCAGTGAGATTTTTTGTGTAGTTTGAACAAAAATGAAAATACTGCCATTCTTGTGTTCTGCAAAACACACTGAAAAATATCTCAAGCAACATTAGACCCCACTGGCTTTCATTGTATGGACAGATATAATTTAAAATATGAATTATTAACATTAATTTTAGGTTCCACAAAATACATACATACATGCCTAAAATCACACATGAGGGTAAGTAAATGATGACAGAAATCAGAATTTGGGTAAAATATACATTTAGGGCTACATATGCCATACAGCTAAATAACACTCCATTTCAGGTAACACGTATGCTGTTTCTTTTCAACATTTTAAGCTGTTTCTTGAGCAGGAGGGATGGAAAGTCACAAAAGACATCTCCTTAATGTCTCGATTATTTCTTCTAGCACTGAGATGCAATCAAAGTCTTCAATCAAACACCAGAGATTTTAATATGAACATTTTGCATCAAATTATTCCAGTTCTTCAATTTGCATCTGTTTTATTTTTTTTTTAAGTTAGTGACTTTAGCAAGTGAAACATTACTGAGAACTCCATTAAATCTCTCAAGCTATAAAAGAGCAGCCTCTGAGCGTTAAAATGTTCCTCTGGGAAAGGATGTTAACCCAGGGTTAAGTGTAATGTGAAAAGCCCTTAAGTTCACTTCACATTGTGTTTTGTTTGTGCTGCGTGGCTGAGCCTGAACTTCAGCACATTCTACAATTGTTGGCACATTAAAAAATCCTGCTGACTTCTTTATAGTCTGTTTATTTAATTTCTACTAGCTTTTTGCTGTAATTTTTCACTAAATATAGCGTTCCTCATGGACAGGGCGTTCAACCGCACAATTTTACCTTAATCAAAACAAACAGCAAAACAGCTTCTGGCTACTAAACACTTACTCAGCAGTTTTACATTGTCTCCATCGAGGGAGTCAGGAGCACGCTCAGTGTTTTCCCATTCAGCCTTCATCATTGGGCAGTTATTGCTGGTAGATGCTCTGGGTAACAGAGCAGCGATTTAAACATTCCCTAAAGCGGGGAAAGTTTTGCAGGCTTGGATACACATAACATCAGATGTCAGACTGCTGAGGAGCTTATTTTGTTGGAAAAGGGGAAGTTTGTCCCCTCTCTCCTGTGGATTTCTCCATAGCTCCCTCTCTCAGGGGGCAGTGGCAATGCAGTGGGACAGCGCCTCTCCAGCCGTGACCTGTGAGCTCTTGTCCTGAAGGCATGCATGTTGGCTGCAAAACAGCACGCTCCATGAGGACAAGGACCAGAGCAAGCAGAAAATGATGCAATGTGCACTCAGTCTCCAGATGACCCTCTTCTCTCACAATAGTTCTTAGCTCTTTAGTGCACTTCTGTTAAGGCCAAATCCCCATCACAATCCTCTGAGCCTGAGCTATCCATTAATACTGCATTCAGCCACTGATCAGAGATCTTTTTTTTTCTTGGCATTGGCTAAGGGTGTGATTTAGTGCAGACAAAGCTGGTCTGAGATCAGCATTTTAGGGTAATATTCTCTGAAGGCATCCCAAACTCTGAATCTGCTTTAGAGCTCTTATTAGTGCAGTTACAGTGAGACATAGACAGAGAAAAAAGAAACAGGAAATGACTGTGTGGCCTGCTTTTGCATGATTGTTGACATTTGTGTTTGTGTTTTAAAGAAAGTAGCCAAAATCTTGTTAAACGTTGTGTACAAAATGGCAGAAAAATAGAGTAACAATGTTTCAGGCCAAAAATAGATAGATAGATAGATGATAGATAGATTTTAGATTTTTAAATAATATACTATATTTTAGTGATATCAGTATTTTAATGTTAATATTGAAATTGAAAGTACACAAAAACGCTGTGTTTTGGGTAAAACGCTGCAATAAACTTAGAAATTTAAAATAAAACACCCTGTTACACAAGAATAAAAGCTGATAAGAAAATAAGAAACATATTACTATAAAATATAAACATAAAATACAAGTATATGTACTATAAAATACAAGTATATGTACTGGATTGTTTGAATATAATAATTTTCAGCATAAATGACTAAATTTACCTAGAAAAGGAATAATGTTTATGTAAAATAAAATAGAAAAAAATTTATTATAATATTTCACTGTATATGATATATGGCTAGTTACATAAAGATAACTTATAGACAGTTAACCAGTTAAAAGGTTCTTATTTTTTTCTTTTTAGTTTAAACTACAAATATTTTAGAGTGCACTGTAAAGTTGTGACTCATTCTACACTTCTTTGCTGTATAATATTTATTTAGCTGAATTAGATTATTTACTCTATTGTGGCCACAAAGGTTCCATTAAAAATAAAAATAAAACCTAGTTGGAAGAATAAAGTTGCATTAAATATAAGCTATTTCTCTCAAAATCTAAGAACTGATTGCAGTATTAGTAAATCTCATGCGCTCTGATGCAATAACATCTGGTGTAATCTGGTGTGGCCTAACACAGTTCTCCTCAAAGGACCAAGACAGGGAGCCATTTACAGGGCACCAGCCTGCTGCAATACACTGATTTTACACAGAAACGAAAATATAACAGTTGTGTTCAAGGTCTATATATTCATTTTGATTTCTGTGACTGAAGTAAAGCTGTTTGCATTTAAAAGGCAGCAAAGCAGCATGTGAGGGCTAAAATATTCCCAGCAAGCCAAGTACAGCTCCATTTCACCAGTAACAAATTACCTCCCTCTCCCCTCACATACACACACACACACACACAGGTTTACGCTGCATATGCATTCACATGCTGCTGTTTTAATATACTGCGGTTATCTTGTAAATGGGAGATACTATAGAAATATTATTCATACACACATATATCACGTGGAGAATACAAATCGTGAATCCAGAGAGCCACACGGTACCCCAGGTCTCATCTGCTCTGAGCAGCAGCTTGAAGCTGTGAGATTTTCTGCAGTGAAGGACACATCTGAACAATGTTTGTGTGCGAGTATTATTGTGACTTGTCAATAGCAGAGTGAAGTGGATATTGGACCAGCAGGAATGAGTGACTGTGACAGTGAACAACGTGAGGAAGAGACCTTGGACGGAGAAACATCCTCTCTCTTACACACACTCTCTCTAATACCTCACTCTATCATAAACATAAAATATCGCTGTTTTCCCATCCACCATCTGTTAAAGGGATAGTTTAATTCTGTCATTATCTATGGCAGTAAAATGCCATTAACTCTCCTATGGAAGTCCGTTTTGGGAACTTATATCACATGACTGAAACATAACTTCTCACAAATATGACTTTATTTCTTGTAATTGCAAGTGTCGAACTCCTGGTTGCGAGTTTACAACTCACATTGGGACTACTACCATTCAAAAGTTTGGGGTTGGTAAGATTTTTAATGTTTTTGAAAATGTGCTACATTTGATCAAAAATACAGCAAAAAAACGTGATGTCATTAAATATTACTACTTTATAAATACTACTATTAAATGACAATTTAAAATAACTGTTTTATATTTTTATATACTTGAAAATGTAATTTATTCCTGTGACGGCAAAGCTGAAATTTTAGCAGCCATCCAGTCTTCAGTGTCACATGATCTTTCAGAAATTATTCTTATATGTCGATTTAGTGCTCAGAAATCGTTTTTTATTATCAAAGTTGAGAATATTTGTGCTGCTTAATATTTTTGTGCAAACCGTGATACATTTTTTAGCATTCTTTAATGAATTTAAAGTTTAAAAGAACAACATTTTCATGTTATAATCTTTTGTATGTCTTTAATTAATTTAATGTATCCTTATTAAATTAAGATCTAAGGTTTAATTTTTTAATTTTTATTTTTTTACTGATACCAAACTTTTGAACAGTAGTGTATATCTTGCAATCACAATTTCTTATTTTAAACTACTCTGAGGGAAAATTTACTTCTAATTAAATTAACTTTTATCTCAAAATGTTATTTTCTAAATAATAAAAGTGAATGAAGACAGCCTGGGCTGGTCAGTATATTTTTAGAAATGTCTAAACAATGGAAGTTTGTTTGGTTATCAACTTTCTTCAAAATATATTTTGTGTGTGTGTGTGTGTGTGTGTTCCACAGAAGAAAGTAAGTCATACCAGTTTGGAATGACATGAGGGTGAATAAATGATAACAGAATTTTCATTTTTGGGTGAACTATCCTTTTAACTGCTCACTGGAAGGGAAGATTACAAGTGAATAATGACTTAAATAACAGTCTGTTTCTCACACATAATATAGTACATAATATAGAGCACGAGTTATATGAAACAAGTTTATGTCACCTTAATGGTACTTTTTGTCATTTTGGAGCTTGTCATACAGGTTTAATGTAAAAACGTAATTAATGACCATTTTCAATTTTGGCTGCGCTGTCTCTTTAAGGTGTCTGTTTTCACTCTGAGTCTATAACTCAAGTGGCAAAACTGATTTAGTACTGACCTTACTGCCTCAGCCCAGATGCACACGCTCTGTCACCACACACACAAGCTCAAAAACGCTCGATGTACCCTGGACTTAACCACACCGACATACAAATCACTCAAACACACCCATCACACACCTCCTTCAGGCCAATGGCATATACACCCAACCCAAAATAGATTCTTCCTGCCAGGGTTTGTAAATGAGAGCCCGCTCTATCCTCACAGTGTTGGTTTGTAAACAACTTTATATTCATAAAGGTTTTAGCCTTGGAGCAGAAGAGAGAAGGGCTGAACATGAAGGGTGATGCGGCATCAGTGATGTCAGGATTACAAATGAACACGAGCGCTCTGTAATGGACATGAAGGGAGGCAGGACAAGCAAGAGACACAGTCAGCAAGTGTATGGATCTACTCGTCTAGACCGTGTCTCTACTGTCCGCAAGCAGATGTGATATTTGTCAAAGTCAGCGGCACTGGGTAGGGCAGTATGTCACAGCAGGCGGAGGGCTGAAGGAATAATCTTTAAGGTGAGACAAGCTTTTAAAGGAAGACACACACTGAGACCGTGATGCCTGGATTTATAGCTCTTGACCTGCACAATTCCCTCCATACAGAGAATATCTATCCACTAGCCATCATTCTTTACACAAGGCTGCGTGTGTCTTGGCCTTTGACACTGATCCGCAGGTCACATCTGTTAATGGCATTTTAATGGCATGTCCAGGTTGTAAGTAGGAGGGCTGGGGCAATGGCTAATGCTCTGTGTTGATTAATAATCACTCGAGGCATGACATATAATAATCATTGCTCTCATTTAAAATGCTACGAAGAATAAAAGGTCTTACCTGATAAAGTCACAAAAAGCTTAAAGGGAAATTCAGTACGTGTCAGGCTCAATAGGCAGCAGATGTGGCATAATGTTGATGACCAAAAAATTACTTAAAAAAAAAAATATCCTGTCTAATTTCTTTTGTTGTCTTTTTGTTGTCACAGAGGAAGTGATGAGGACAACCCATAAACATTAAAATACTCACTGCTTAAACAGTACTGCAACAAAACAAACAATATGAGTGTTAACATGATTTATTGTGGAATTTTTCTTTCTTTTTTATCTCTCTCATTCTCTCATTCTTAAAAAATAAGGGGTGAAAACAATGGAAGTTAAAAAAATTAAAATACTCACAGTTTAAATATGACACAATATGAGTGTTTTTGATTTTAGTGCGAAAAAATCACTTACTAACCTTTTCTGTGTAAAATTATATCAATTTTACAACCTCGTCACCATGAAAACACCATAAACCCTAAAATGACTGTAAAAATGAGAATATCTTTACAGCTCATATAATACACGAGTTTTAACAGAAGAATTAATGTGAGTGCTTTTATTACATTACTATATAAACTTCACATTATTGATTTAAAATCCTCTAAAAATTGCCTTACCATAACCTCAATTTCTATTTTATTTATTTATTTTTAAGAAGGACAACTCTAATTTATTTATTTATTTATTTATTTAATTTATTTTGTGTGTGTGCTAATGAACATTATGCCACAAATGCTGCTGTACATGATGAGTATAACACTTATTGATGTCACAAGTACACACAAATGTTGTACTCCTGGGGTCATTGTGCATTACACACTGATGGCCCGCAGTGGTTTATTGGTTTCAGGGACAATATTCAGTTTCCAATCACACAAATAACCTCCTCTGATGATGTTATTCTAACTCAGATGTGCATTATATCTGAAAGTCTGCTGCAAAGACAGGCGATCGCACGCTTTTGCTCTCTCAATTCCAGATGGTGCTTTTCTCTCCAGCTGTCTCTGCCACATCAGCCTTAATGAAGGCCAACGGCCAAATTACAGCCCTCCTCCACTTGTCTATTTTTCTTCCCCCTCTCCTTCTCTACCCCATGCCTTGTTATCACCTCATATTTGACACTTCCTTAATTTGCCTGCTACACCTTATACAGCAGAGAATAATACTGACTCTCTAGTTACTCATTTTCCCACCTTCCATCACTCATTTGTTTTGTACATAGAGACCTGATTGATTTAGAGAGAGAAAAAATTGTGTGTTTATGGATTCAAAAACTAATAACCAGCTAGATATAGCTCTGGTGAACAGTCTTAATTGCTTATTCTTCCCTTGTTGCTGAGTGTCTTTTTGTTTCTACAGCTGTACAAACATGAATTATTTAAAACTGATGAACACATAAATAAATAACCCCCCAGTCCACATTTCAGAGTGATTGATTCACTGGAAGGTGAAACAATAAAATCCCTCCCTATCCAATAACTCTTCTTTGTCTTTCCTCATAAACCTATCTATCTATCTATCTATCTATCTATCTATCCATCCATCCATCCATCCATCCATCCATCCATCTATCAATCTATAATTTTAAACAGATTATATTACATATGTTATTAGAATGCAATTATATATTATATTATTTATATATTATCATAATAATTTATTACTAGTATTTAACATATTGCATTTAATGTAATTATAACAACTATTATTGTAATTATAATAATTATTCATATTACAAAATAATTAATTAAAATATTAATTAATTGTTATAAAAGGATTTTATTTTCACCATTATTATTTGATTATTATTATTATTAAAGAACTAAAATGTTATTATAATAAATAAATAATAATTAATTACACATTATACTATATTAGGTTTAATATAATAATAATAATAATAATTATTATTATTATTATTATTATTATTATTGTTAATAAGTATGTATAATATTATTAATTATATTAATACATAATAAATTAATTTATTATTATTAGTATCATCATCATCATCATCATCAAAATGTTAAATATATGAAAAATCTTTGAACATTAAATAGCATTGAAATAAAATGTATCATTTTTGTGGCATTGCCAGAGAAAAATTTCCACTGTAGGGTACAAATGCAGTCACTTGGTAAAATGTGATCTGTGCGGTCACATCGTGACACATCGTGACACATACAGCATCACTTTGAAACCTTGACACCACATCAGGCAGTGGAATTATGTAACATGCTGGAAATGACAGCTTTGACAGGGTCAGCAGGGTTATGGAGGTCAGAATGGAGATGGGCCTTTAAATAAGGGTGTAAACTGGTGTTAAGAGTGCTAAAGGATTGTGGGGCAGTCATCTTAAATAGCACTGGTTCTAAATTAATAAAATAAAGTTTTCTTATTCTCTTTCTCTATTCCTCTCTTCTGGATTGTTATATTTGTGTATTTGTCATTACTCTGTTGCCTCTCTGCGATGACAGGGCTGTAATAACTTTGGGCCAATGTTGGTAAACACTTCTGACAAATGAAATTCACCTTGCAGTGGGTTGGCTGGCCGTCTGCCAGCGTAGGGGGAGGTCAAAGTGAGGAGAGAAGCAGCATGTCAATTCCATCCACAGAAAATGCTTCTTCCATCAGGAAACTATATCCCACCTCAGCCAGGTAATAAACATCAAATTGTGTGCCGCTCACTTGCTCTTCCACGCTCTCTACATATAGAAAACACACACACACACATTATCATGAGTGAGGGAGCAGTTTATCTGATATGCCGAGAATTTGGTTCTGGATAAATCGCCACGTTGGCAGTCAGGCCAGATGAACAAGCCGAATCCAGCCTGCTGTTTAATTTCAGCTGTGCCTCCACATGACGGCTCTCACTGCTGGGCTCCTAAAGACATCCATTCTGTTTGAACATACTCTTGAGAGGACTAGAAACTCCACAACACTCATCTGAAACCAAGTGAGACCATCTATTTTTGGACTGGAGCTGTGGAAAAATATGACCAGTACATTAATGAATTCATTAATTAAAGTATCTATTTATGCATTTTTATTTTTTAATTAAAAAATATATTATTATTATTATTATTATTATTATTATTATTATTATTATTATTATTATTATTATTATTATTATTATTATTATTATTATTATTATTATTATTATTATTATTATTATTATTATTATTATTACATACTGTTATTATTATTATTATTATTATTATTATTATTACATACTGTATATTAGACTAATTAAAGACTAAAATACATTATTTTCATAGCTGTAAAAAAAAAATGCGCTAATGGAAAAACCCAAACATATACAAATGTTTATTATTGTTATTGTTGTAGTTATTGTTGTTATTATTATTATTACTATTATTATTATTATTATTATATTAACTATATATGTACCATATTTTAACATTATACTGTATATTAGTACATTAAAATTAGTCATAGAGTTGTTAGAATCAAAATACTTAATTTATTTATTTATTTATTATTATTATTATTGTTGTTGTTGTTGTTGTTTGTTTAAAAGATGGTGGAAAGTAAATGACTAATTGGGTTTCTTGCACTGAGGTATTGCGTTTGAACTAAAGTTACAGTAACCCTTGAACTTAAGAGTTGAAATCCCAATCTTGCTCCATCGCCATTGTGCCCTTGAGCAAAAGACTTAATCCCAGCATGCTCCAGTGAGAGTTTCCCTGTAATTAATGTAGTACAATGAAAAATCGTACAATAAATATCAGCGAAACTGTGGCTCTTGGTTTATCTTTACATGGCTTATCTCTTTCTCTCTCTGTATGTTTAAAGAGACTAAACCTGCAGCTAATTTTTGAGTTAACAGTGTCTACATTAGCTGATCCATTGGATTAGAGAGGGTAAGATGTCACCCTGCCGTTCAAACAGCCTGAAGTCTCTAATGAAGTAAAACAACCTGTCAAGGAACTCAGGTCTGAATTTTATTGGAAAAACTACAGCACACACTCTCCTCTTTCTTTCCTTCCTTCTTCCCTCACTCTCTTTCGCTCTCTTGTCAGCACCATCAAACTCATTTAGTGGAATTCAGTCTCACAGTTTTCCATGCATGACTATGTCCCTCTATTTAAATACTTGGTGCATACAGTATAACCTCAATGGTCATTTATTTTATTTATTAACAGGGATGGTGGTAGGCATGCATTTTAAATGTATTTTTTATTTATTTTGTTGTTTTACACAGGGCATGATTACAATAGGGTCCAATTAACATCCAATATTGTTAACATCAAATAATATATTTTTTTATTATATGTGATGTCATTATTCACATTACTCTCTCTCTCTCTCTGTGTGTCTCTCTCTCTCACACACACACACACACACACACACAAAATACATTACATTTAATACTAATATAAAATGGTCATATTAGTATGGGCAAAAGTGATGTCTGGAGGGCATATTTGCACAATATTTGCTTTTAATGACACTTCAGATTGAGTTAAACAGTCAAAATATGTTATACTGGAAAGAGGAATACACTAAATTTGGTTAAGGTATTAAAATGACAAAATTATTTTGCAAGCAAAGCAAACTCCAGCATATCATGGAATATGAGTCTTATTGTATCACTTTCTTTGGCAAATGCAAGATGTCTTGTGTGTGTGTGTGTGTGTGTGTGTGTGGGGGTGTAATTAATTATAATATATCTAGTTAAACAATTTACGTATACTTATTACTAAATCATTTAACTATATATCCACAGAAAATGCTTGAAAACTATATATATATATATGGTGCTTAAATTCATGAAATGTTTGTTTTATCCCACTAAATTAGACTGAATTGCCTGTCTGTCCCTATAGAGTTTACATTTTTAACACATCCAGCCACAGTTCAATTAAAAATGTGCTGAAGTTGCCACAGTCGTTTGAAAAGCGCCAGGTCAAATGCCAGCATACCATCGTTGTTGAAACGACTCTGTTCCATAAGGTATATATTTTATGATCTCTGTGTCCAATTAATAAATTCATATGAAATGCACACAGGGGTCTGTTAAGTAAACTGTGCCGCAGCATAACAGTAAATAGTCTGGCAATGTGATCATCTTGTTTATTTCTGTCATGGTTGAGTTCAGCAGCATTAAACAAACAAATTCTCCTGAGAACCAACCATTTATGGGGCATGAGGTCTCATTTTAAGAGTGATATCAAAATGCTTGGGAGTAAAAACACTCCCAAAAGATCCACAATACTTTCTCCCAAAAACATTCTCCCAAGTCCCAACAATACCATGATGTTCACCAAATGGCACCCTCAACACTAAGAATGTCCCCCCAAAACTTCTGTGTTTCTGAAGAACATTTTCTCCTCTTCTATAACGCTCTACCAGCAAACCTGTATTACTGCAGAACATTCTTTTTACACTCCCATAATGCTCTCTGGATGTTGCCTTAATCCTCTTATCCTCCCACAGCGCTCCAGTAACATCTGTCGAGCACCACAGTCATATCAATCACATTGAAACGGCCTCTCGCAAGCCACTTGTAACTGTCCAAAACATCCAATTCCCACAGAGCAACACAGACCTTGGGTCAAAGAGACAGAACCAGGCCTCAGTGACACACTGTATCCTTACTGACCAGCCAAAGTACAACACATTAAACTATTCAAAAGCTTTGTGCTGTCAGTGGATTTACTTTTTCGCACTACAATTTGTAAACTGCATATTTATTTTAAAAATTATTTTTCTATGCAGTAAATCTGACTGAATCCTGATGGTTTAAGCAATTTATAACTTTGGTCTTTGGGGTTCTGTGAGATACTGGAAAAACAGTGAGATGCAGTGCAACTGTCAAAGACGTTTGCCAGGATCATCAGTGACCTTGCCTATCACCTATGCACACTACATCTCCCACAATCCCCCTTGGCTATCACCTGCACATACTTCACAATCACCACACCTGTCTGCCATCATCCTCATCAGCTCAATGGCTCACTTCTTCAGTGATCAAAAGGTGTGTGGCGCTACTTGCCTCTCTGGACTGTGTTCACTGTTCATTTGCTCTGGTTGTCTGATTCCCACCTTCATCTGTCGTTGTATCATTCACCTGTTTGTCAATAAATTGTTTCATTAAATATACTCACCTTTGCCATTTGAATCTGTGTTCCCTGACAACGTCCATAGCGCATGTTTATTTTTTTTTAAATGGCGCAGCACAATATAAGACCAATTCCTGTTTGAGCTGCTCCTAAAGGTTGATAAATGTATCACCAGGCCTATCTCATTAATATTCGTAGGTTCATAATGAATCTTTTATATTATAAATAAATCTGTATAGTTACATTTCGCTGTTTTATGTATACTTTTGAGCCCCCAACCTAGACGTATGCATGCAAACAATATAAAAACCTAACAGGCCGATAAATGTATGGTGACAATACTTTATTGCAATATAACAAAATAACACTACCGTTCAAAAGTTTGGGGTCGGTAAGTTGTGTTTGATATACTGTGTATATATATATATATAATTGTTTTTTTTTGTTTTTTTGTTTTTTTAAGTCTTTTATGCTCACAAAGACTGCATTTATTTGCCGTAATAATTGTGAAATATTACTTATTGCAATTTTTACTATTTTAAAATGTAATTTATTCCTGTGATGGCTATTTTTTCAGTCATTACTCCAGTTTTCAGTGTCACATGATGCTTTGGAAATCATTCTAGCATGCTAATTTTGTGCTGTTGTTGAAATGTTAAACAGCTGAGCTGCTAAATATTTCTGTGGAAGAAGTGATACATTTTTTCAAGATTCTTTCATGAACAGAAAGAAATTGTAACATATTATGCATTCTTGCTGAATAAAAGTATTAATTTCTTTAAAAAAAAAAATTACTGACCCAAACGTTTGATTGATAGTGTATTTAATTTAATTGATTAAATACAATGAAATCAACCTAATAATTCAATAAATTCAACATTGTATTAAAATGAAAGTATTCATAAACAATTGTACATCTCTAAAGCAGTTTTTACATTTTAGATTCTGTCTGTAAAATGTTTCAGTGTCTATGCAAATGTGTGAAAACATGGGGGACAGAATCACACTTTACATGCGAATACCTCTGATTACTAATGAGATGAGTACGCATTGGTATTAGTCAACAGGTCAGAGAAAAGAAAGAGACTGGCAGACGGAGAAGATCAAGAGTGTTAGGTTATCTTGTCACTCTTGTGTGCTCAGTATCCTGGTGTCTCCTTTCTGTCACCATTGCTGCAATTAAGGACTGTTTCCCTCACTTACTCTCATTTGAAAGACTCTCTCTCTCTTTCTCTCTCTTTCTCACTCATTCTTTGCTGAAAGACAATAAAAGGCTCTGTACACAATCAGGTTAAAAACAGAACAGGAGACTGCTTTGTTTGCATGCGTGTGTTTATGCTCACAAAGACTGCATTTATTTGCCGTAATAATTGTGAAATATTACTTATTGCAATTTTTACTATTTTAAAATGTAATTTATTCCTGTGATGGCTATTTTTTCAGTCATTACTCCAGTTTTCAGTGTCACATGATGCTTTGGAAATCATTCTAGCATGCTAATTTTGTGCTGTTGTTGAAATGTTAAACAGCTGAGCTGCTAAATATTTCTGTGGAAGAAGTGATAAATTTTTTCAAGATTCTTTCATGAACAGAAAGAAATTGTAACATATTATGCATTCTTGCTGAATAAAAGTATGAATTTCTTTAAAAAAAAAAATTACTGACCCAAACATTTGATTGATAGTGTATTTAATTTAATTGATTAAATACAATGAAATCAACCTAATAATTCAATAAATTCAACATTGTATTAAAATGAAAGTATTCATAAACAATTGTACATCTCTAAAGCAGTTTTTACATTTTAGATTCTGTCTGTAAAATGTTTCAGTGTCTATGCAAATGTGTGAAAACATCATTTTTTCAAGATTCTTTCATGAACAGAAAGAAATTGTAACATATTATGCATTCTTGCTGAATAAAAGTATTAATTTCTTTAAAAAAAAAAATTACTGACCCAAACGTTTGATTGATAGTGTATTTAATTTAATTGATTAAATACAATGAAATCAACCTAATAATTCAATAAATTCAAAGTTGTATTAAAATGAAAGTATTCATAAACAATTGTACATCTCTAAAGCAGTTTTTACATTTTAGATTCTGTCTGTAAAATGTTTCAGTGTCTATGCAAATGTGTGAAAACATGGGGGACAGAATCACACTTTACATGCGAATACCTCTGATTACTAATGAGATGAGTACGCATTGGTATTAGTCAACAGGTCAGAGAAAAGAAAGAGACTGGCAGACGGAGAAGATCAAGAGTGTTAGGTTATCTTGTCACTCTTGTGTGCTCAGTATCCTGGTGTCTCCTTTCTGTCACCATTGCTGCAATTAAGGACTGTTTCCCTCACTTACTCTCATTTGAAAGACTCTCTCTCTCTTTCTCTCTCTTTCTCACTCATTCTTTGCTGAAAGACAATAAAAGGCTCTGTACACAATCAGGTTAAAAACAGAACAGGAGACTGCTTTGTTTGCATGCGTGTGTTGATGTGCATGTTTACATATTTAACATGTGAACAAAATGTGTGCGACTGCTGCTATCTCTAGTGAGGTACATCTCTGAGCTGCTGTATAGACAATGACAGGCCCTACTTACTATGTGTGCTTAGTTGGTCCCTGTGCTTATGAATTAATTTGAATATTTTTCCTCTATTTTAATATTATTGTAGATTCTCAGATGCAGTTTCCCATTAATCACCTTTAATCTGTCCCGCCACAGTTTCATAATGAACCAAAAATATTAAAACAACATAAAAGATCTCAACTGTTGTGTTGTGTATGGCGCACAACACAACAGCTGAGATCTTTGATGTTGTTTTAATATTTTTGGTAAAAATCAATGCAACTGCACAGCATCAGTTGATTGAACTAAAATGGAAATCACAATATGACTTACAGTAGTGCACAAAAGACTGTGATTAATTAAATAAGTATAGTCAGTTGTGCTGTGTGTTTCAGAATGGAGCGCAGCACTGTGTTTTTTTACACGTGAGCAGCTCATGATCCATGTGTTTTTAGCTTTTGGGTTCACAGTAAGTGAATGAACTCCATCTCTGCATGTGTTGTGAGTTGTGCATTTAGGAATGGGTTAAGGTTCATTTTTATTTTCACAAATCCACATTTCACAAATTTCTAGCATTTTTGTGGACAGAAGTTCGCTGTTTCATTAGATTTGTAATGTGATGTTTGTAAAAATGTGTTACATTTGTAAACCTGTTGTCAACTAAACACAGAACAGAGTCTTAGAGATCATATTTATATCATATAATATTGTTAATGTTGTTGTTATATTCAAATTGTTTAGCTATAAATACCAGTATGAATGTAATACACTATAGCCACTATAACAAATAAATAGAGGTTTCAGTCCACTTCTGAGTCCAGTTAATTTAGTCCAGTTTTTAAATCTGTTCAATTTGGTCACCAAAACAGGGTTGAAGCTCTTAATTCTGCTCTTAACGTGCACCAGATTTATGCATTTAAACTTTTAAAATATACAAAAGTTTCTTATATGGTGGGGCATGACCCTGGACCCCCATAGAGGGTACAACAACAGGCTCACAAAATCCTTAAGAAAACACAGCCAGTGTCATGATTACAACCACAAATATAGCCCTAAACAGAAACTAATAGCCACAAAACAATGTATGCATGTATGTATGTGTGTATGTATGTGTGTAAACAATATGTTAACATGATTTTGGTTTGAAGAAAAAAATGCTTACTATTGCTTAACCTTTTTGTTTGTGCCAAATTATATCCAGTTTTACAACTTTGTGACAACAAAACCCAATAAACAACAAAAAAAGTGACGAGCAATTTCAAATGTCAAATGATACACTAACAGAAGAATGAATGCAAGTGCTTTTATGATTAACTTCACAGTCCACTTCTAAATCCTCTGAAAACTGACCCCATTTATTTGTAAGTGCCTCACCGTAACCTCAATTCCTGCTTTTATTTCTTTATGCCACAAGTGCTGTTGACTGAGTTCAACATGTATTGAACCCATACTATTCTTTCAACATTAGAGTTTACTGCATGGGCTTACATTTTCATTTCTACAGTCATAAAAACTCAAGAAATCTATGTCAGTTCTCATGTTCATAAGAAGAAGATTTGTAAAGCTTTTTCTGAAAAATATTAAAGCATTTTTCACAGTGTAACTTATGGGTCCTTGAGGCAAATATGTTCCCCCTTGAGTTGAGGAACTCTCATGTGAAAATGTAAGTCTCAAGCTCAAACGGGGTAGAGGGCCTGTCGTTCTGTCAGTTGCTAGGCAACCATACATCCCATCCATACCAGAATGGCATAAAATGCAATTAGCCACATACCCTTCATGCATGCAAAGTTTGCTGAGTTTTTACCATAGGGATAAAAAGTTAAAGCTGTTTAAAGTGAGTAGGAATAATAAGAGGACAGTAGGAACCCTGCATGCACTGGATTCCTAATAATCTTCAATGACAATGTCAATACGTCAGTAATTTTCATATGAGGAATAATTTTTATATTATTTTTATAGAATGATTCTATCAAATGTTTTAAATTATTTTATAATACATTTATGAAATATATTGTATTTTATATAATTCCACTGGGCAATAAATGTGCAAATCCAGTTCATCTGCAAGTCTGCAGGACAAAGAATTTAAGTAGCCGAATGTCATTAGAAAAGAAAAAAGTAAAAACTACACTGTCTGTATTAGTATTTACATTTATTTACTAAGAGGGATTTGTTGTGAGTCTATACAAACAGCCACTTTTAAGTTTAAATTGCCAGAAAAAAATATAAAGAACAAAAAATAAGTCAACTTGATAAATGTACAGCTCTTTTCATTCAATAGAATGGTCTATAATTGAGAGCATGGCAGCTCCATAAATAAAGATAAATGTAAATAAAAAAATATAAATGTTTTATTAAAACACTTTATCAAACACACACGAAAAGACACATCATTGTCACATATACGTTTAATTAGTTTTATTGATGGACTTTTTGTCGGTTGTGTTTATGGTATACACACTGTTGCGCTTGTCTGTTTATTACTTGTTAAACCCATTTTTACTTTTATCTGCCAGCCTGTCTGTCTTCCTCATCAGTCAGTGTAACAATCATACACACATAAACATGAATTCAGTGACCTTAAATGTGTCTATATTCAGTCCATCACATCCAATATAATTTCAATATAAACACACACTTTGTGGAGAAGAACTCCAAAACTTAAGATCTTCCAAAACTTTAGATTCACTTTTAGTGATTAAAAATGACATTTACAATGTCACAAAAGACGACTTCTACATAGATGCTGTTCTTATTAACTTTCTAATAATCAAAGAATCCTAAATAAAAACGTATCATGGTTTCCACAAAGATTCTGAAGGTTCATGTGACTCTGAAGATTGGAGCAATGGCTAGTGTACTTACTAGTACTCATTATGTTAGTTGTTAATAGCACCAAATGACTATTTAGCAATTATTCACCTCTTCTATTGCTCTTGATGCTCTGCCCGAAAGATAATTCTCTTTATTTATCCATGATAAATAACACCACTTTCAATCATAATGAAAGACGTGATATTGATGATGTAATATTTCCCAAATGATCATCATTAACCTCAGCCAGGGGCAAGGTCAGGACACACACATACAATAGTGAAGATGCTTCTGGCTCTATTTCAGACTGAATATATCTGCATGCACAACAACGACACGCATACAAACACACAAATGTTCTAATGAGATGATCTTATGAGATGTCAATTTCCTATTATAAATCTTCACTTGCTGCTCTATGAGGGGTCTGGATGACAGTCATGTGTAATGGAAATACATTCACCTACAGGACGTAAGTGACGACACTGTCCTTGAGCCGCACACTCTTTCTCTCTTTTTCATGCACACCACTATGTTGAAACTCTTCCTCTAAGGTATGTGACTGAAAAAAATTAAGCAGACATGTGTTCACTGTTCACTCTGTTGAGGTGTTATTACTGCGGTGATTGTACAAAATATACTGCCCCTGAGCGGGAGTTATTCAAGTTTGGATTCTTCGCTGTTTGGCTCTCCAGCTGTCAGTGCGGTGAGAGAATTAAACACGCATACCAACACCTGTGCGAATGTCTCCTCCATTATGATCAGAAAGGGACAAACAGAACGCAATCACGAACACAAAGCAGGTCCCTACATCTCTGTGTTCATTATCTCAGCCCACACTGCAGAGAAAGGCGGAATAAAGATTAAAAGAGAGGGAGGAAGGGCAGGAGAAATCAAATGGATAAGAGAGAGAAGTGAAAGCAAGTGAAAAATGCCAACAAAATTCAATTCTCTCTCTTCAGTTTCTTTCTTTCCACATGATGACAGAGATCAGCTCAGAGACCGATTTTAAAATGTCTTGCACAAAAGAGGAACTCAGTTCGTACAAATACTACAAGATCAGGATGTCATGCACCTTTTTTATTTTGAAGGGGTGGCAGTGGAAGTCCTGGTTCACTCGGTGCCCCAGGCAAAGATAACACATGTCTAGGACCAGACAGAATTTGCTGACTTTTTTTTAATTTTTTTGCATTTCTGTGCTGATTTTGGAGGAAAATCTGCAGAAGTCTGCGGAATGGATTTAAACATGGTCAAATGTGTTTAACGGAGCTGAAAGTACAACACTTTTATTGGTAGCTGAAAACATTATCCAACTAGCCAAGAGCCCAGATATTTAATAAAACTCACAAGAGATGGTGGATGAGTAGAATTTTATGATTAAGTGTGAACTCAAGTAAAGTTTTTGATTAGTGACAAAAGTGATCAAATACTAACTGTAAATATTATTTTATTGATATGATATATATATGTGGACAGACAGATAGAGAGAGAGAGAACGAGAGAGAACAATAGTTAGGTACTGTGACTGGACATGTATTTATTAAATGTAAATACCGAGGAGTAGAAGAGACAGAGAGAGAGAAGGAGAGCGAGATTAGACGACAGGGACAAATGGAAGGTATGAGATTCTCCCTTAGAGAGAACATTAGTGTCAACTGACTGTAATCGGTCAGATTACAGAAATTCACTCATGTTAACACACACAGACAGGCATGTCATCCCCAAACCACATGTTCACTTGCAGCATTTAATGATTCAGTAGTCAGCCAGAGCTACTTCTCTGCCTGTGTGAGTGTTTTATGCAATGTTACATTAGATAGTATCAAAAAGATGAAGGAAAAGACAAACAAATGAATGTATAAATCATACCGTCAGATACACACATGGCACAGTCATTTAACCCTACTCATAAATCTCTCCGCCTCCTCCACAGTTAATGATTATAAATGAGAAGCTGAGGTGGTTTAATTACCGTCACACTGACTAAATTCACGAGATTAATAACGATATCTGGATCTCACATCTCATTCATTTTTTATGAACAAACAACTTGACTTTTCTGTTCCTGTCACACAGCGTATTTCAAATCAGGGCGTGAATAAAAATTATAGTGGCGGAGAACTATCAAGTCACATGACAAATGATGTTTGCAAAAATTAGGAGTGAACCAGACAGGAAACAGACTCCCCATCACACAGAATCTTCAGAGTCCTCCGGCAGGCTCTTGAAAAATTAAACACCATCAGTGTTTAATTCAGCATTTTGGTGGAATACCTGATGATACTCAGCTTCTGAATTCATAATGCCTCTTTTAATTATGTTTGTAGTAAAATATTTATGCTTACACGCTGACTGGTGAAATGTTCAGTGTTCTTTTATCAAATATTCCCTTCTAAGTCACTCTGAATGTCTCCCAAGTAATGAGTAAAGATG
>NW_015650373.1:333895-337104 GCF_001515625.1 Sinocyclocheilus rhinocerous
GATAGTGGCGGAGAACTATCAAGTCACATGACAAATGATGTTTGCAAAAATTAGGAGTGAACCAGACAGCAAACAGACTCCCCATCACACAGAATCTTCAGAGTCCTCCGGCAGGCTCTTGAAAAATTAAACACCATCAGTGTTTAATTCAGCATTTTGGTGGAATACCTGATGATACTCAGCTTCTGAATTCATAATGCCTCTTTTAATTATGTTTGTAGTAAAATATTTATGCTTACACGCTGACTGGTGAAATGTTCAGTGTTCTTTTATCAAATATTCCCTTCTAAGTCACTCTGAATGTCTCCCAAGTAATGAGTAAAGATGCGTACAGATATCAATATGACTCTAGCATTTTGTCTTATAAAGTTTTTTTTGTGTGTGTGTGTGTGTGTGTGTGTGTGTGTGTGAACTGTGAATACAGGCAATACATTTTGGATGAAAATCTATAGGCATTTCAAAATGGACTGAATACATTTATGAAATTGAACAGCAACATACCGCAGTGAATCTCATTCTGGAGCTTGATTCAGTCACTCATGAAACAAAATGATTGGAAAACAACACTACGGTATTGATCATAAGGACTGTATTCAGTCAATCCACCTCATCTGCTTTTAAACAAGATTATTTTATTATTGATTCATTATTGGCCTTGATTTAATTGAGATTTGCTCCATCAACTAAAAGCATGCCAAGAATGAGGACGGATTCCTCCAGTGTGTAAAAAATGCGTGTGTGTGTGTGTGTGTGTGTGTGTATTTCAATCATGACAACTCTCGGAAGATTTTAGCATGGTGATGGATATGACAATGTTCATGTATTTGGTCTTGGCGGAATAGATCTGCTACGCTGCTGCTGAATTGCTGCTGCTGTTGGTTATTGCTGTAGTTGTAGATTATTGCTGCTGCTGCCAGCAACACCATGTCTAGTTATATTATTTTATTGTTCCAAAGAATCTATTGAATGAAATTGAGCCCATAACATCTCAAAGAACTGGCAGGAGTTTGGTGGACAGTTTTATCTGAGAACATCAAAGCTGAATTACATTCCATATGTCCAGCCAATCAGTCATCAGTCAGCTGTTGGACACCATGCTTCCTGGCCCCCTTAAGCCACCAATAAAGGTGATTGTGCTGTTTATGATGTGACTGAAATATGGTCTTTAATAAGCCTTAGACAAAAGTCACTGCCATTCTCTGAATTATAGGCCAGTGTACTGAATCCTTGGTCATAAAATTGTCACCGGCTGCATTACAGAATCAGTCACAATTTATTTGTGGTATAAGCATGGAAACTTAAAAGTTTCCCCTGACATTTGCGAGCAGTATCATGGATGCAGCGGTGCAAAAACAGGATCTATGAAGAAACCAGGGTCAGTGAAGTTTACTTACAAGATTGTATTGCTGTTTTCATGTGCATGCATGAATACTTCTACTTAATCCAAATTTAAAAATATCTGAATGTCATTGCATCAGATAACAAAATATCAGGTCAAGTGGCATGTGGACAGGCCCGGCTCCAGAATCAAATCACTGAGGGTGCTTCTTAAATTAGAGAGGGTGCTCTCTCTCTCTCTCCCGTCCATTGCTATGGTGCAAGAGCATTCCCTTAATAATCGCTAAAATCTGTCACTCATCTTAGTTCATCGCAATCACACAAAGTTACGTTATATAATCAATGAAATTCTCTTGAAATTCCCTAAAAATCTTGTTGCTCAATAATAAAAAATATATATATATTATAGTAACTTAAAATATGTGAATTTTGAGGCTTTCATAACCTTTAAACAAAAAAAAATACAAAGGTAAATTCTAGCTCTAAACGCATTTAGAGAAAACTCACACTGACAGCTCTCTGCATTAATTTTCCCAGTGTAAACCTAACCAGCTCAGTGTTGTTTTCTGTTTTGACCAACCTGAAATGTAGCATTTAAATATATCACTTCTGTTGATGCTGTAGTGCTGTAGGATAATAATGTCATGTTGTGGGCTAATTATTTTTGTTTGTTTTACAAGTGCTTTTGAGCTGCCCAGTGCCACCATACTAAAGGTTATATGCAAATATATAAATAGTCAATTACACACACATGTACACAAAATTACAGCTCTAACCCCAATACACACATGAACAGTGCCCACAGGGAAACACAACAGCAACCTTTACTCCACTGAGAGGGAGAGTGACAACACAATCATATCATATCATTTTACACGCACTTTACACCCAGCCGAGAATCAACCTAAATACATCTGTTCTAGATGAAAATCCTGCAGGGTTTTTCCGATTTCCCCTCTCTTATTCCCTCTCTCACGCTCTCTTTCTCTGCTTGGGGACTTGAATCCCTTCTTGTGCTGATTACACACAAAGCTCTTTAAAAGCTTATATCGGCTGCCTGCAAATTTCTGCAGATTGATTTGACTCTGTATTATGTTAAAACGGAAAAAGAATCCATCATGAGACTTTTCCAAAGACTTCTCAACTGCTCTCTCTCTCCATCAGGTTAACAATGTATTTGCTTTGTCAAGGGGTCAGTGGAGCAGTTGTGTGGCCGGAATAGACCGGGGATAATCTGGGTTTTCAAACAAATCACTATTAAGACAGAAACCAAACAAGCCCTGATGCTGCACAACTGAGAAAGTCATTACACTACTGGGTCAATTGAACTTCATTAAAGCAGTTAGCAAAAACATACTACAACCAGATTTGAAACAACAATACTCATAATACCCTGACATCATTCATAGGGAATTTGTTTGTAAAGTGTGATTCAAGCACACATACAGTACATTTTTGTATGTTTATATAGATGCTAAAACATGTATTTGTCAGGGTTGGGTGAAGGGATGAAGCGAGGACTCAATTGTGCAGAGTAGATGGGCTTTTTATTAATAAAAAATAAAACAAAAACCAACATAAACTACCCCAGGTGGAAAACAGGCAGGCCAGGACAGCATGGTAAGGCAAGGCAAGGAAAAGCAATGGCAAGGCAGGAACTAACACAAATGCATTAGGCCAGGGGTTTTCAAACCTGTCCTGGAGGATCCCCAGCCCTGCACATTTTGTATGTCTCCCTTATCAGACACACCCAATTCAGGTCTTGCAGTCTCTGCTAATGAGCTGATGAGTTGAATCAGGTGTGTTAGATGAGGGAGACATAGAAAATGTGCAGGGCTGGGGGTCCTCCAGGACAGGTTTGAAAACCCCTG
>NW_015650373.1:337973-343550 GCF_001515625.1 Sinocyclocheilus rhinocerous
CTGCACATTTTGTATGTCTCCCTTATCAGACACACCCAATTCAGGTCTTGCAGTCTCTGCTAATGAGCTGATGAGTTGAATCAGGTGTGTTAGATGAGGGAGACATAGAAAATGTGCAGGGCTGGGGGTCCTCCAGGACAGGTTTGAAAACCCCTGCATTAGACAATGAACTGGCACAGGACTGCAAACACAAGGAGAATAAATAGCGAGCAAACAAGGCAGGTACCAAGAGAGGACAGGTGGGGCAATAATTAGGTAGCAAGGTAGGGGGAGTGACATGAGAGCACATGGCACACAGAAACAAACAAAACAAAAGCCATGTGCTCCAACAAAACCAAAACACAAGCACATGGCCAGCAAAACAAACACAAGCCATGTGCTTGAACAAAACAAGACTGGACCATGCAGCTAATGAAAACATTAATAAGCCGTGTGTACACACAAAATATGACAACATGAAAGCAGGCAGCCAGTGAAAAACACAATCTGTATCAACAAGGCAGAACATAGAGCACGAGTGTCCGAACCCGACATGAAACCGAAACTGAACAAGACATGAGTGCCGGGATCCGAACACCACGCTCCAACATGAAACAAGGAAAGAGGGCACACAGACGAGAGAGCGCACGGCTAAAACACACTCGCAGCCTAGCGCTCCCATGAAAACAAGACTTGACAGGAGTGTCAGGGCTCTGTCACAAAACCTCGAGTAAACTATACTGACAGAACCCTGACAGTATTGACAGCATCTAAATCTTAAGCATTTTATGAATGATCTGTTTACAAATCCTTTTAGGTTCATAGCACATTGAATTCATTGAATTAATAGGCTGAGTTGAGTTTAGGTTGTGTCATCATATTTAACGCATTCAAAGTTTGACATTATAATAGTTTCATTCTAGTCTGTGAGTTTTTTGGTGCTGAATTCAACTAAACAATTGTTAAAATTAATGAAAATTCTGCCATTGATCAAAACATTCAGTGGGATTTGCTGAAAAAAGCCATATACATCATAAAATGGTCATGAACATAATCCAATCTTTTCTAATCATATCAGAATCCATAAAACACTCTCAGAAAAAAGGTACAAAAGCTGTCACATGGACAGTACCTTTTCAAAATGTACTAAGATGTACCATTTAGGCTCTAATATGTACTCTTTATGTATTATTATTAGTCCTGTCAAACGATTAATCGAGATTAACTGCATCCAAAATAAAAGTTTTTGTTTACATAATAATGATAATATATGTGACTTAAAAATACCTATATAAAAGTAAAATATAAGAATTCAATATATTTATAATGTAAACCTAAAAGCTGTAAAAAATGTCTACATTTCTAAAGCTGTGCATATGTAAATACATTTACATTTTAGATGCTGTCTATATCTCCATATAGGACGTTGTGTACATCCAAACAAACAAAAATGCTGTAAAAACAGCTGTGAAAACGAATGAACTCAGACTTAATATCAAGAAAGCATTAATTGCAACAATCAAACAGAACTGAGTATGTGAAGGCACAATCTATAATAAATTACATATAAAAGATTTGCACTGAAAAGAATGGCACTGCCTTATTTGCATGTTTAGCTGGTTAGGTCACATTGTGAATAAGATGCAGGGTTTTTTCCCCCACATTTTACTGAATTTGCCCCTCGGACTGCATTTTAACCCCTCACCTGAGTTTACGTTGTGCTTTGTAGCCGTGGTGGCCTGCAGCAGTAGGACCCGGAGGCAAATTAATCTCTGTGAAAGAAAAATGGGCCCGTTCAAATCAATCATTTTAAAAATAGGATATACCTCCAACCCCTCTCTCTCTCTCTCTCTCTCTCTCTCCTATAATCGCATAGGTCAGTGCTTAGTCACTTATTTCATGCCCCACTGAAGTGTAGACAACAAGAGTGTGTGCCTGAGTGTGTGTTTGTATGTGTGCTATAGAGAAAGTGGGAGAGACAGCCTTATAAATTTTTCCAGACCAGTCTATTATTAGTGTGAAACAGCAGCAAAGAACAAGCAGTCTAATCAGTGAGTAGTGTAGGGCGCTGTTTGGTGAGCCCTGGATACAGGCTAATGTGCGCTATGTGGTGCAATGGATGTTGGGTAACACATTGTAGAATATAGGCCAGGTACTGGACCTTTATTAGCACATAGTGTCAACATCACATCTGTCACACCTTCCCCCTTTACAAAAGAACAAATTAATGCAGGTGTAAAACAGAGATGACACCTGTTGTCAACAACAACAACATTGTAGCATACTTTGTTTCTATTTGTGTCTCCCATCATCCATTTACCCTCTCCCCATTTCTCCAGGCATGATTTATACCTCTTTTTCTCTAACAGCAGGGTCCTTAGTTCTCCGTTTCATGTGTTGGTCTTGACTCTCTTTCTCTCAGACTGATCTCACTGCAGGTATTTAATAAGAGGCATTATCTGATGAAGGGGACTATACATGGAGTCTGACAATCTGTAGCCC
This sequence comes from Sinocyclocheilus rhinocerous, assembly GCF_001515625.1. Lineage (NCBI taxonomy): Eukaryota > Metazoa > Chordata > Actinopteri > Cypriniformes > Cyprinidae > Sinocyclocheilus > Sinocyclocheilus rhinocerous. Next base: position 340,455 of record NW_015650373.1, read on the forward strand.
ATCAGAAATATCAGCATTATGAAAGTTACACACACACTTCACACTCAGGGAAATGTCAGCCAATGTTTGCCGATCTGTAAATGTTAAAATAATTACTGTTTCGCTTAGTAACCTCTTCTGTGTAGGGATGTAACGATTCACTCAACTCACGATTCGATTCACGATACTGATTTCACGATTTTTTCAAAACAAAATTAGATTTAAGACAAATTATAAATGAAAAGGTGTCCTTTTATTATTGCTTGGACAAAATACTGCACATTTCTTTGTGAAACAGAAATATGTCAAATAACAAAAATAAATTGAAATTTTAAAACAAACCCTAAATCTAATCAAATAAATAAGACAAAAAAAATATCTTCATATAAACAAAGGCTACCTGTGCTCTTTCCATTCAAAATTAGAGGCAACCACTGCATTTGAATCACAATCCAAACAAAGATGCTGAATACATGCAGCATGAGCAGTTTTTAAAATCTAAATTAGATTGCATAATTTGACATTTTAAAACAAAAACAGAATGCTCTGACTTTAGTTTTGTGAAACTATACTACATAAAACATCTGCACGAAACAAAGACAGCAGAAGGGCTGAATGAGACGCAGATTCCCTCTCTGACTGCAGGCGGCGCTTATGGAACAGCAGCAATACAGCGTTTCCTTGGTTTCCGCTGTAAACAAAGCAGTGCAGCACTTATGAACACTGTTTTAATATGAATTATACAGAGACAAGATGAAAGGAAAATATAATCTAAACTATTCTAAAGACAGTCAGTTCCCCTCAGAGATACATTCATATAAACTCCCGTAATCGCTTGCTTCCGCTAACTGTTGTACGTGTGTACACAAGAAAGTGGCATTCCAGCGGATGATGTAGGACGTAGGCGTAGCATAAACTCCGGTGAGAAGTGACAAATGCAGAAGTACAGAGGAGAGAGCAAATCAAAATAAGAAGTACAAAATGAGGATTTGTAAAGAAAAATGTCAGAGGATTTCAATATAAGCCAAAACAAATAAAAAAATAAAACAAAATAAATTTTTCTTCCTTTGCTCCTGTAAACAAAACTTGGTTCTCGCGAGACTCTCCTTTATGCATATACGACAGTTAGTGATTACGGTTTATAAAGTTTTAAATATGGATATTTTTCTTTAAATATGTATCGATTCACTTCAGGAGGCCTTTATTAATTCCCCCGGAGCCATGTGGAGTACTTTTTTATGACAGATGGACTCTATTATTGGACTTCTATTTGACTACTGAATATCAACACCCATTCACAGCCATTATAAAGCTTGGAAGAGCCAGGACATTTTTTAATATAACTCTGATTGTATTTGTCTGAAAGAAGAAAGTCCTATACATCCAGGATGACTTGAGGGTGAGTAAATCATGTGGTAATATTCAGTTTTGGATGAACTATCCCTTTAAGACTACACATATTCAGTTTAATTTTCAATACTACTCAAATAAAGTACAGGCTCTCAAAAACAAATAAACAAAACATGACTGTATTGTAAACCCCTGCATTTAAATTCTCAAATGGATATGAAAATGCATCAGGAAAGCAGAGAGACAGAGCCCAGTGCTCTTAACACCTGAGACAGTCAAGCAATCTTAAAAAAAATGCTTCACCCCAGAGAGCAGAAATAATCCTTACGTTATTCTGACTTCAAATTATCCTGGGTGCCTTGCTTTTAAAAGCACAACGGAGCTTGTGTCGTTAAAAAAACCCCCACTCTTTATGACAGATGGACTCTATTATTGGACTTCTATTTGACTACTGAATATCAACACCCATTCACAGCCATTATAAAGCTTGGAAGAGCCAGGACATTTTTTAATATAACTCTGATTGTATTTGTCTGAAAGAAGAAAGTCCTATACATCCAGGATGACTTGAGGGTGAGTAAATCATGTGGTAATATTCAGTTTTGGATGAACTATCCCTTTAAGACTACACATATTCAGTTTAATTTTCAATACTACTCAAATAAAGTACAGGCTCTCAAAAACAAATAAACAAAACATGACTGTATTGTAAACCCCTGCATTTAAATTCTCAAATGGATATGAAAATGCATCAGGAAAGCAGAGAGACAGAGCCCAGTGCTCTTAACACCTGAGACAGTCAAGCAATCTTAAAAAAAATGCTTCACCCCAGAGAGCAGAAATAATCCTTACGTTATTCTGACTTCAAATTATCCTGGGTGCCTTGCTTTTAAAAGCACAACGGAGCTTGTGTCGTTAAAAAAAACCCCACTCTAAATCAGCCATCCAGAACACAGCTCAGCCGAGGGATGAGTTATCTTCTGTAACGCACTTGTTTCGGGCAGCTCAGCGCTATAAAAGATTTCCACCACCCTTACTGCCCGTTTTTCTCCCATCTCCAAATCTTCCATCACACATTCACCACAGTACCCCACTCTTTAATCAGTGGGTGAATTTCTTTACCATATGTTTATATGCAGAGGATGTTATAGCTGAGATCAACAGAAGTCAACCACATATATTTTAGTGCTGACATGACAGGGGTGTCTATATGCCTAAGGAAGCGAGAGAGCGAGAACGAAAGAGCTCAGAGGTTAATGAGGATGGACAGGTTTGGCATTTGAGGGGAGGAAGAGGAGGATAATCATCATCTTCGCGCTCCCATTGCCATGGAAACCTGACCTTGTAGTCCCTGATTCTCTCTGCTCTTTCCGGAGGGTGTCTTTTGTACACGTCAGTTCATATGCAGAGGGTTGAAGGGATGGAGAAACAGAGTGGAATTTTCACACTTCATCAACTGCTCACTTGTTTCAAACATTATGTGAAAAGGGGCAAAAAAAAAGTGCAAAAGCTATTCGAGAGAATAGCACACACATACACACACACACACACACACACACACAATCACTCCAACCATCTTCAAACAGCCATGTGTGTGTAATAGGGGTGTGCTGCGTGTGCATCTCATGACTCAAGCCGATACGATACGCATCTCGATGCATAGCCAACGAAACGATACATTAAAGATGCATATGAAGCAGCTACCGATGCGATACGATTCACCCCTGTTACGATGCAGTGCGATCCGATTTCGATTAGATTAGATTC
>NW_015650373.1:343560-343874 GCF_001515625.1 Sinocyclocheilus rhinocerous
ATTGTCAAATGATTTGGTTCCATAAAGCAAATTTAACATAGGCCTAGATCAAGCTTAGTTACTGTGGCAACTTATGCTGGGAAACTAACCTGGTCTAAAGCAGGCTAACTGTCAGACTAAGCAGACTAAGCCTACTGACCAATAGGAACATGATGATATTACCACTGTCTCACATACTATTATTTGACTTCTTTGACTTCTTTACAGTTTCTAGCCATGCAGCCTTTCTCTATGGTTTTATAACAGCTGTACCTTTTATAGTTTGCAGAACAGATAGCAGAACATTAGAACATTACAATCTAAAATTGCTCTTT
>NW_015650373.1:344322-353745 GCF_001515625.1 Sinocyclocheilus rhinocerous
CAATACAAAGGGGAAAAATTTACATAAATTGGAATTATTTTAAGTTATATGAGGATTTTCTAAAGTTTTTACCAGTTTTGATAATGTTAATCAGTTGTAAACGGCATGGCAATGTTATTGTCAGTGTGTATTAACGATCTTTGAGCAAATTTACTGCGCGATCTGAGTGGCTTGTCTTATTTGCGAACAAATTGTTACTTAGAAAATCTAATGTGAATACAGATTACAAAACACTAACCAAAACCATGAGTTTTGTATTATCATAGTTGTTTAAATGAAGTCGGTGTATATGTAGTCAGTGGAGGTTGGTTAAAGGACACATGAAATGTTATTGCATTTACCCTTTTGATAGAATAATCGTTATTAATAATCATGATTATAATTTTTATCAAAATAATCGTGATTATCAGTTTAACCATTATTGTGCAGCCCTATGCTGATGTATGTTAAAGTGTTCATTTTTCTAATAAGTTTGCTTTTAATTAGTTATTTGATGCTATAAAAATGGGGTGTGGTGTCATGATTGTGAGCTTACGATTGGGTCTGCGGGAGTTTGGGCTGGACTTTGATACCGCGGCTCCACCTCACGACCACCACTGCCCAGACTCGGGCTCCAAAACAATCACTACTGCGCAGACTCTGGCTCCAAATGACGTCATTTTCGCAAGATGACATCGGCCATACTGAGAATGTTTTGGCTTCACTTTTCTATAGTGGAAGGAAGTGGAGATGCGTCGTCCATCTTTTTTACAGTCTATGGTTGATACCCATGAAAATATTTTTTTAAATCGGGTTTATCCAAATTTAGTTTGATAAACTAAACTTTAGTTTTACTTTAATATCTTTAGTAGGCTTTTTGCAATGAAATTAGCCAAAGAAGGCATTAAAAAACAAACAAACAGCATGGGATGGGAGTTAATATGCATATAAATGTACGTTATAGTCAGTTCCACCATGCTGTTTTAACACTAGAATGTTCCCTGTGTGACTGGTCCCTTACTACTTTAAAAAAATATTTTACATTCCTCATATGTTTTACATACATACGGCCTACAGAATGCAGTAAGGCCGTATGGTGAGCCTATCTCTTCCGCTTATCAAAGCATGCTGTGAAGCTCGCTACACTAGTACAAATACACCTGCAAACTGGGTTATAGGTCACAAAACATCTGCTAAACACACCTGCTTTTAGGGCTGCACGATAAATCACATGCGATTGTCATGTGCATCTCGTCAGTAAAGCCGGTTCTGTGATTGGTAGTAAATCTCCATCACGTGCTTTCAGATGGAGAGGCATTTACAACACAGAGACGTAGTTCACTGACAAGCTATGCAATATCGCGTTCATAATCAAATAGCTTGTGTATTAAATGCTGCTCCATTTGAAAGCACATGATGGAGATTTACTACTAATCACAGAACCGCCTTTACTGACGAGATGCGCATGACAATTGCATGCGATATATCGTGCAGCCCTACCTGCTTTCATGTAAGGCTTAAAGATGCTACGATCAATGGTTCTCTCATATTTAAGTTTTAAGTAGGAAGCTGCAGTGTTAGGGTTGCATTGATCTCCAGGTGCTACTATTCTTAATGAGAGGGGGTTGATTTCATCTGTTAGCTTTATGCTCTTTGGTTTTTCAAAGGTAACAGGTTGTTTTCCTCCAATCCGCAGCTCTGCCTTGGTGCTATGACAACAGTGTAGTTAGATGATTGGTTTTTGTATGGCAACAGCAGGAAGACTGGAGATCTATCGGCTCCACAAGGTAAATTTTTAACCAGGAACTACTTAATTCAGGTGATTGGAAGACTAAGCCAGCCATTTTTTTCCTAATAAAGGGGGGTAAAATTGAACATCCGTCTGTCTAATCACTCTTAATACTTTTTTTTTTTACAGTTTCTAGCCATGCAGCCTTTCTCTCTGGTTTTATTACAGCTGTACCTTTTATAGTTTGCAGAACAGATAGCATGAACATTAGAACATTACAATCTAAAATTGCTCTTTAACGCATTAAAATGACTAAAATAAAAGTTAAAATCACTGAATTAAAAATTAAAATAAATAATAAAGAAAATGACTACATTTTAACTGCTTTAACTCATTTGAGTTTAGTAATTAGTAGCCTACTAGCTTACATTTGATTTACCTACTACAATAGTCCACTTACAGTTACTATCATAAAAATACAATTTATGTGTAGGTTTAAAATTCTACAAAAGACACATTTAATGTCCAAAAACAATTTTTTTTAGCAAAATGTATATTTTACTCAGGATTCTATTCGATTGCGCTCTAGCGTGCATGCGCGCAGCAGCGCTCATTGCTCTCGCGTGCCTCGCCCACTCCGTCTGCTTAAGAATAAGCGTGCACAAATTAGTGAGATTGTGTGAATTTAATTTGTCGTTAATGGAACCGCTTTAGTCTCGATTGATTTGTTAGGTTATTTCAAGTTAGGTTTTGGACTTTAATCCCAGTTTTTCCTGGGGTCTGGTCTACCGTCTCCTAGTGTTGTGATGCGTCTCAGCTGTGATGAGAGAACGCGCTTGAGAAACAGTTTAGAGAGGAGAAATCAATCTACATATAAAATATTGGTCACAGATTATTGGTCACAAAAACACGAAGTCTCAAATGCATTAAACAGCACAGATAGATTCGCTGTTTGTCATGGTGGATCGATTTGATCCATGATCGACATTAAGGTCTGCTTAAGAATAAGCGTGCACAAATTAGTGAGATTAGATTAAATCAGGACGCCCCTGTGTCCACTCATGAGTTTTCAATCCTCCTCATCTTGGGAAAAAAAGAAGCCATTTCCCCTCGCCCTCCCTGGAGATCCCAGTATGCAGTCACCCAGCCTTGCTCTCCAGAGGAAGTGCACAAGAGTTTTCAGAATGATTTCGAGAGTTGAAGTGTGATAGCTGGACTCGGAGCAGACAGCATGTGGGAGTTTGGTTCACAGTGAGAGTTTGCCTAGTTGTAATGCGAATATCTCGCCTGGCCAGACCGTGTTTCCTGTCTCCTCATCCAGAGTTTATAAACGAGACGGCACAGCTATCTGCACAATCAGACAGTGGGCAGAGAGAGAACACATCTCTCAATAGCACACACACACATAGGCTGATGGATCGGGGAACATATCTTGTTAACCGGTTTAGAATAAATTGTGCTTGTTTGTTCATTTTCTGGTGGTTTTGGGGTGGTCAAGGCATCCTTCTCGACTAAATACATTTAGTTGTGGAAACCAAGTAAAATTATTTGACCATATCTTCTATGAATTACACGGGCTACTCGTCTCATCTAGAATTCAGTATAAAATAATCCTGTTGAGCTCCATAATCTTGCAGCGCAGTATCTCACTGAGTTTATTCAAGCGCACAGTCCTCTACACGTGCTGAGGTCTTCTGGTTCAGGTCTTCTCACTGTCCACAATTTCAGGCACCAAAACCATGGAAGTCACCACAACAAACTCTCTCCCTAATATTTCATTCTTCTATTAAAAGTTATTAAAAGTAAATGCTCAACTTTTACTTCCTGCACATCCTGATTTGTTGTCAATATTGTATTATTGTATTATAGTGTTAATTTGTTAATTGTTAATTTTTGTTATTTTTATTATATTATTTAATTTGTATTATTCATTATTATTATTATTATTATTATTATTATTATTATTATATCATCGTCTTAGTTAATAATAATAATTGTCATTATAAATAAGTTAGTTAATTAAAAAACTCAACTCATCAATAAAGTGATTTAAGGTATTTAATTAAATACTACTGCTACTAATAATAATAATAATAATACTTTTGGCTTTTAATATTTCATGCAATTAAATAAAATATTTAATATTTTAAAATAATAACAAATATTAGAATATTATTTTATATATTGCCTACAAAAAAGATTAGGCCTATGTGAAATGCTGTAACATTTATATGCAAATAAATTGGTGAATAGGTGGTGAATACTACTACTACTACTACTAATAATAATAATCCTATAAGATGGAGAACTAAATAACTAGCAATAATTGGATGTGAAATTAATGTTTGTAATTGTTAATATTTTTATTAAACTATTATATTAATAAGTGAGAGAGAGAGAGGGGGAAATGCTGTTGTTGTGATGCAAGCTCTATGACCTTCTTACAAGGCTCAGTACATTTATCTACACACACGAGTACACAAACAGCAAGGTCAGTCAACACCATTACACATATTTCTTCATTAGAGGCAGCGTTGTGGCCTCAGTGTGTCACAGCATGCTCAGAAACTCCACACACACACAGAACACACTCGAGACAATTACACAAGCAGTGTTAAATACCGTCTGAGGATCATGGGTTCAATCTTTCATTTCTACTTTGTCACAATAATATTCAGAGCCTACAAAAGCTTTACCTGAAGAATCTCAAACCTGAGTTGGGATCTGAATCTAAGAGGTTTAAATTACCAAAAGATGATTAACTTTTCTATAATGCAGTGATTTTAATCCGGAGCTTTGGGCTTCAGTTATTGGACTCGGATCCACTGGGGTGGACAATCAGAGTTCTCATCAGAGAGGAGATGAATGAGAGGGATCCTGCTAGGACTTTTAATGAATCAAGGAGAATGATCTGCCTACTGTAGACGAGTCTGTGCAGGATTTTGAGTGTGCGTGAAAGTTTGCGATGTGTGGATGTTTTTTGACAACAGTATTTGTTGTTGTTTGTTGTGGTTCAGTGTGCAGAGAAGCCAAACTAATCAATAACAGTAAAACATCCAGGATCGAGCAGGCATAAATGAGCTTTCCAGCATGCTGTTTTTAACATCTTATTAAGGTCTTTACAGGGTTCCTGACTTTCAACTGATTGATTTAGCTTTTTTCTCTCTGCTTCATTCTTTCTACTGATTGAGCTCTTATAAAATCATCATAAATTCTTGTAAAATACATTTTTCCACTTATGCTTCATCTGCATTTTCTCTTTTACCCTCATACCAGTGAATAACTAACTAGAATGGCACCTATTTTTTTATTATTATTATTTTCTTAACTATTTTTTTTCCCAGTTGTTCAATAGTACCTCAGTTTATTTATTTATTTATTCATTCATTCATTCATTTAGTGACTGAGGAAATAATTAAATGCTTTTCTCATACAAAGCACTGGGAGGTTCGTTCAGAAAATTTATTTAGATTCTATTAAAAAATCACCAATTTATTTGCAAATAACAGTTATTACACATAGTTTAGTCTTTTATTGTAGGCAATAAATAGAAAATAATATGTAATGCTGCTGTTGCATGTATTTATCAATTTTCGTTTTGTTATCATGTTGTTTCCTACAGTTTTTGTGGTATAAAGTGTAAACTGATCTGGCAAATGCTCAGATAAATAATATTTTATAGGTAAACTTGAACTCTGGATATGATATTATTTTATCTTTTTTTCTTACAGAGCCATTTCAGGTGACCAACAAGACAGTAGCACCTGCCTAAAAGTCCCATACGGACATACATTAAACCTGCCATGCTGACCCGACCTCTCAGAAACGGACCGGAATACATTTGGCCTTCCTCCATCTGCTCTGATCTCCACACACACATACTCAGGACAATGATGCAAGACCATTTCCTTTGATTGAAATTAATTTATTCATGCCAGCACACTGGTTTTGGCATCTATTAATTTCCCTTTATTAAATTTCACACCTTCAGCCTTGAAGTTAATTAAAAGAGTGAGAGAAGAGGGTGCGGTATCACCCGGTCTGCTGTCCTTTCTGTCTCCCTCCCTTCTTCATTCTCTTCACCCCTCTCTTTGTTTAAACAATCTCCTAATCGTATTTAAAACAGTCCCAGCTGCGCGGAGAGCAGCTCTGTTCTCTGTAACAACTCTATGGACAGCACAATTTGCCTGTCAGAGTTTAACCTGATAGACTCATTTCCATAAACCCTAATCTGTCTTTCTCTTGTCAACTGCCCAGATTGCAGTCTCGGACTACTATTGTCAAGTGACGTCTGAAGGCTGCGGAGCTGACGTATGTTCCATACCTGAGACGAGCTGAGAGAGGCTGAAAGAAATAGATTGGGATTGTTGTGGTTATCTGCTAGCAAGGACCCTCACGTATTATTCTGAGCGAACTCTATGACATTCAGACTCACTTCTGTGTCTCATTCATGAATAAGACGGAGCTCTGATCCACAGAGCTTAAAAAGGACTCTTATGACAGATTACGGTTGGTTCTTCATTGATAAGCAGCTGCATAACACACATGCTCCCGTCATATAAGTCTTGATATAAAAATAGTATAATTAATATTTTAATAATAATTAAGAATATTAATCTATTTTTATATAAATATTATCATTTATAGATATTACAACTCAAAATTGTATTCAAGTTGAGATTATAATGGCTCTATTCTGTCTGATTTCTAAAAACTGACTGTTAAGTGGAGTGCCATCACAAGTGTCACATAAACTGGAAAAAAAAAACGGGTGTAGAAACAACTCAGAAATGATTTCATAAATAATTACAAAGCAACTGCACATAGTACACTAAATTAAATGTGAAATTTTGAAGTAGAAAGACTCAAACAGTATTTTCTTGTAAAACATACTCCAATAATCTTTGTTTTATTTATAATAATCTTTGTTATATTTAAAATCACTTTTTACAGTTTACATAAACCCCCCTGTTTATCAGTAAATGACAAAGAAAGGCCTTCTTTAGGGATAATTTATAAAAAAAAATGCATTAAATCAAACCCAGGCAGAACATTGAACAAAAGTGAACTCAATGGTGAAATGTAACTGTTATTAATCATATAATTTAAGTGTCAATTAAGTGTGAGGAAAGTAATTTTAAACAATCTCCTAATCGTATTTAAAACAGTCCCAGCTGCGCGGAGAGCAGCTCTGTTCTCTGTAACAACTCTATGGACAGCACAATTTGCCTGTCAGAGTTTAACCTGATAGACTCATTTCCATAAACCCTAATCTGTCTTTCTCTTGTCAACTGCCCAGATTGCAGTCTCGGACTACTATTGTCAAGTGACGTCTGAAGGCTGCGGAGCTGACGTATGTTCCATACCTGAGACGAGCTGAGAGAGGCTGAAAGAAATAGATTGGGATTGTTGTGGTTATCTGCTAGCAAGGACCCTCACGTATTATTCTGAGCGAACTCTATGACATTCAGACTCACTTCTGTGTCTCATTCATGAATAAGACGGAGCTCTGATCCACAGAGCTTAAAAAGGACTCTTATGACAGATTACGGTTGGTTCTTCATTGATAAGCAGCTGCATAACACACATGCTCCCGTCATATAAGTCTTGATATAAAAATAGTATAATTAATATTTTAATAATAATTAAGAATATTAATCTATTTTTATATAAATATTATCATTTATAGATATTACAACTCAAAATTGTATTCAAGTTGAGATTATAATGGCTCTATTCTGTCTGATTTCTAAAAACTGACTGTTAAGTGGAGTGCCATCACAAGTGTCACATAAACTGGGAAAAAAAAACGGGTGTAGAAACAACTCAGAAATGATTTCATAAATAATTACAAAGCAACTGCACATAGTACACTAAATTAAATGTGAAATTTTGAAGTAGAAAGACTCAAACAGTATTTTCTTGTAAAACATACTCCAATAATCTTTGTTTTATTTATAATAATCTTTGTTATATTTAAAATCACTTTTTACAGTTTACATAAACCCCCCTGTTTATCAGTAAATGACAAAGAAAGGCCTTCTTTAGGGATAATTTATAAAAAAAAATGCATTAAATCAAACCCAGGCAGAACATTGAACAAAAGTGAACTCAATGGTGAAATGTAACTGTTATTAATCATATAATTTAAGTGTCAATTAAGTGTGAGGAAAGTAATTTTAATACTTAATTATAGCAGATCTGCATTAACTTTCGAGATGTGGTGTGTTTTGATGTTGAGCAATATATTTTTTTTTAATACAACAAGGAAAAAAAAGTTATGAAAAGTTTGAGCAGATTTTATATGTTCTCAGCTGTTATGCACCTGTCAATTTATTAAGAAAAATGACAGGTGTTTCTTCATGTGTTCGTTTTATTAATCAAAAATATACTATAATTACATAACCTATAACAAAAACTATAGCATAGTTCTTAAAATCTGATAGACCCTTGATATATCAGATTGCAAGAAACCTGCATAAGAGGAATGACCCACTACTGCTAAAAGCCGATGTATGCTGATACTAAGAGGAAATTTGATTCCCTGATTAGACAGCACAGTGGCAGAAGCCATCAGTGATTTCCAGTTGGGAGTGAAGAGCCTCATAGCACATCTGCAGAACCAAAGAAAGGGAGAACAGAGACTGAGCTGGGAGACACTTTTACCCACGATACCCTTCTTCTGCTGCCCATCTGCTTCCACTCAGGGTAATGGAGTGTTATAGGGCAGTGGTGGCCATTAATTCTGCATGGACAATTTAACATCCAAAGCAGGCGGTCAAAATTGAGAATGTGTGAAGGGTTCTACCCTATAAACGAAAAGGGTGAAAGATGTCTCATCTCAACTTTATTCATTCATTCTGATTTATAGTTCAATTCAATTCAAGTTTATTTGTATAGCGCTTTTCACAATACAAATCGTTGCAAAGCAACTTTACAGAAGATTAAGTTTCTACAATATTTAGTAGTAACTTATCAGTGGTGACTGTCAGTTAATGTACATATGGCAGAAATGTACGGAAAAATCTATTAAAGACATCATCAAACAGACGATGAACACTATTAACAGCAATTATTAAATGATGCAATCAAACTTATAGCAAGAAGGCAGAGATTCGTAAAATGGGGGAAGAACCTGAACCAGCATCACTGACAGATGAAGAGGAGATGGCCACAATACCAATATTAAAACACAACAGGAAAAATAATAATTGTTGCTTTTGTATTTGTAGGAAATAAAGATGACTATTTAACAGCTGTGGTGGTGGTTACGGCATAGATCTCGGACTACACTTCCATCTGGCCTCCATTATAAATGTCTTTATCATCACTTTTGATTTAAAGCATCCTTGCTAAATAAAAGTATTATTTTCTATAATTTATTTTCCAAAAAGAAGAAATTATACCGACTCTTAAGCTTTTGAATGGTAGCCTATAGTGTATAATGTTACAAAAGCTTTTTATTTCAGATAAATGCTGATCTTTGGATCCTTCTATTAATCAAAGAATCCTGAAAAAATGTACTCAGCTGTTTTAAATATTGATTATAATAATAATTAAAACAGGTTTCTTGAGCAGCAAATCAGCATATTAGAATGATTTCTGAAGGATCATGTGACACTGAAGACTGGAGTAGGTCTAATGATGCTGAAAATGTAGCTTTGATCACAAGAATAAATTACATTTTAAAATATATTCAAATAGAAAGCAGTTAT
>NW_015650373.1:353869-354532 GCF_001515625.1 Sinocyclocheilus rhinocerous
AAGTAATACTATTTTGTAACTGATACGGAACTTAATAGGTAGCCAGTGCAGAGACTGTAAAATTGGGGTAATATGATCATATTTTCTTGACCTGGTAAGGACTCTAGCCGCTGCATTTTGGACTACCTGTAGCTTGTTTATTGAAGATGCAGGACAACCACCTAACAGTGCATTACAATAGTCCAGTCTAGAGATCATGAATGCATGAACTAGCTTTTCTGCATCACAAACAGGTAGCATGTTTCGTAGCTTAGCACTGTTTCTAAGATGGAAGAATGCTGTTTTTGTAACATGGGAAATATGATTTTGAAAAGACAAGTTGCTGTCTAATATAACACCCAGATCTTTGACAATTCTGCAATGATACGTTATTTATACTGAAATATAGTTATATTCCTTGTTAAAAAAAAAGGTTTATAACGTTTATGAACAAATTTTAATTTTGCCAATGAATAGGAAAAATTTTATCGTTCATTAACTTAATGTGTTTTACGGATAAATAACACACTCGAGAAATATTTACTTGTTTTTTAATGATTTTTTAGATAAAGGGGTCATATGATACGATTTAAATTTTTCCTTTCTCTTTGGAGTGTTACAAGCTCTTGGTGCATAGATAAGATCCCTGAAGTTGCAAAGACTAAAGTCTCAAAACCAAAGAGA
>NW_015650373.1:355023-355665 GCF_001515625.1 Sinocyclocheilus rhinocerous
TATTTGTCATCCAATCTTTTACATTTTTAACACATTCTGTTAGCTTAGATAATTTAGAAGTTTCATCTGGTCTTGTTGAGATATATAGTTGAGTATCATCAGCATAACAGTGGAAACTAATCCCGTATTTTCTAATAATATTACCAAGGGGCAACATGTATATTGAAAATAGCAGAGGACCTAGAACAGGTCCTTGTGGCACATATAGTGTATGTTTGGGTCAAAGAATTCTTAAAATATTAAGATAAGCTTTAATTTGGACAAGGTGGTATAGGCAGGAGAGGTGGAGGGTTATCCTTTTGTGGCTGTCAAGTGTGAATGACCAATCAAAGGTGATTTTATTCACACAAACAGCATGTAGCTTGTGTGTCCATTCAGTTCCATCCAGTATAGCTGTGGCCAAAATGGTTCCATATTCCAAATATGCATTTTGTATTCAATACATAGGGTATAGTGAAAAGAAAGGGACTGACGGAATGATTTTGGACAAAATAAATTTAAAGCCAACAAAAGAATCATCAGTTATAAATGCTGCTTATACGCTAGCAATACGCTAGCTCAACAGCATTATTTCAGGGTATAAGCAACAGTAAAATCATATTATATATATATATATATATATATATATATATATATACAGTA
>NW_015650373.1:355703-356156 GCF_001515625.1 Sinocyclocheilus rhinocerous
TCAAAGGCTGTTCTATAAAGTGGGGCAGTTCCAACTTTGCAAGGACAGTCTGGCGCTTCTGACTCACAGCCTGTAAGTACATTTTTTATATTTCAAGAATTTGCCACTGATGATTCAAACGCGAGTTTTGAGCAGTGTAGAGTAGCGCTTGTTGTTTGTCGTTTCTCCGATCACAAATGCAGACATGGTTTTGTTTACGCGGCACGATACGCAACGCGTAAAAACACAGTATAAGTCATTATAATCAGTAATTATGTCCCCACTGGATACAACAAATGCCTAGTTTGTAATGGGTTTTATTGGTTTTGTCTTGTGTTGGGAGATGGCATCACAGTATAAAAAAAATTTAAAAAAAGTGACGTGACATGTGGCCAAGTATGGTGACCCATACTCGGAATTAGTGCTCTGCATTTAACCCATCCAAAGTGCACACACACAGCAGTGAACACACAC
>NW_015650373.1:356434-360743 GCF_001515625.1 Sinocyclocheilus rhinocerous
GTTGTTTTTTTTACCTTAAACCGCATAAACACATTGCATTACACCAAATACACAACATAATGTTCTTTTTAGCAATGTCATATGACCCCTTTAAACATGCAGTATGCTCGAGCTGAAGCTGCCGCTGCCGTGGCGCCTGCGCGTTCAACGCCGCATGGAAAACACCTGCAAACAGGAGACTTGTTTGTTGCCCACTCAAATGACCTAAACGGTTTCTCGGTTAAATGGTTGCGCTTAAAATATTACGTGAAACATTTATGATGCAACATGACAAGGACACAAAGTTGAACTCAATGTAACAAGCCAACTAACAAAGTGCCGAAGAAAGGTGAATAGCCAGAACATACTGCGCGCTCTTGAATATCTGGTACTTGTGTTTGCGTCAGACTACACAACAAATCCAAGGTGGATGCAACAGTAGAAATTAGATAACCAGCAGACTTTCCTGGCGCAACGCGACGCACGAGTCCAGCAGACCCATAGGTGAGTCCCAAAGTAGGCCCAAGAGATTTGTTATGTTTCTTTAGGATCGCGCTGCATTCAGAATTTAATAGAGAGTTAAATTCTGTTTCAGTTCCTAAATTTGAGGTGGCAAACAGTAGTGTAGCTGTAAGAAGTAGAATTAAAAGGGAGTGGAATTCAAATGCTTTAAGTGTAGTTTTTAATACTTCATTGAACTTTTAAAATTAACCATAAACATGAAATTATATACACAATTAGTAACCAATATTTGAAATGCCACCTTTATATTTTCTATTTTCTATGTTGTGTGTACATGTTTGACTCCTAGACTAAAGTCTATTCTTAAGTTCTGAGCTTTTTCCAAGTATCTTAATTCTGTGACATGAATGAAAAATTGGTCGCAGACCGAAAAAGGTTGACAACCCTTACAATAACTGGAAGCCACCGCACTAATGTAATCCCTGCATCCATTCTAATGAAGACTAAAACCACTGAAGAGTCCTCAAAGATAAATTGCTCTGTGTTTCTGTTGATGCAGGCATGATGAATCATCTCTCTGATCTATAACCTCTTGACTCCTGCAGTCTGGATCATGGCAGAAAATTAAGCAAAGAAACAGCAGAGGTGAAGAGGTGAAACGAGACGTGGTTTAAATACAGCACAAATTACACCAGAGATGCAAGTTTAATCATGCGGATGACTGTTAATTGCTATGACATCTGTATGTTTTTAATCTGTTTTCTCCCAGTTTGACTGCGGTAACTGCCACTGGCTGACAGCGAGGACTAAGACAGTGTGATCAAACTCAGACTCGGAGGTATTCCAGAGAGAGGGAGCGCGCGGAGGGACTCTTTGATATCAGATCTGGGTAATCCACTTTTTTATTCCTCTGTCATGTCTTCATCCTTCCGCCAAAGTGCCCTTTCATTAACCTTTGACTCCCGTTGCCATGGCGTTTGAAGTGCTTGGTCTTAACTGGGCTTAACGCTTAAGTCACAGTTTTTTTTCTCTCTTTTTCTCTCTCGTGTCTTTTTTTTCTGAAAGTATCACTTTCTCACAGGTCTGTTAAAGGGCACAGGTCATGACTCCCTCTAAACTTGTGTTATCAGACTTATTTTTGCTGCTAGTTATTCAATTAGATAGCAGTGATAAAGATGTGAGTTGGTTGATTCCGGATCAGAGGATTTTTTAAAGGTTCAAATGTTTGAAATAAAGAAATATATGTGTTGCTTGTTTCGGTGTGAACAGTTCATGATCCAGTGTTTTCAGTGTTTACTGTAAGAGCAGCTATGTTAACAGTAAATGTTGCTTCACATAAACTCATCTTTATATGTGCTATGAGCTTAGGTGCTTATTGCATACATTTGGGAACGCAACATGCCTCAACCATCTCCCCAAATTTGTAAGCAAAATCATTTATAAACTGGCAGTTCGCAATAATAGAGGCTTTAAGATCATTTTAAGATGCAATTTTCCACCAAAATGAAGGCTTGATGGTTTAATGTTTAAAAATAAAAAAGACAAATATTATTATTTAGATTATTTATATTCTATTATTGCAGTTTTACTGCTGTACTCTAAAAACATAATAATTATTACATCATTATTTTATTAAACACTCATTTTTATTTTACAGTGAGACATTGTAATATTAATCTTATTTAATATTTTTATTTTGTAATATAATAATATATTTGTTTATTTTTATCTGTTTATTATTATTAGCAGTAGTAGTATTATCATTGCAGTTATATTTATATATGATCACAAACATTTTGGACAAATTGTGCAGGCCAATAAACAAGCACAGCAAACCTGGAGATTTTAAAAAAAAAGAAAAATTTTGACACAACAAATGATGTAGTCTTTGGGACCTATTTGAGCAAACGGTGGCAGTTGGAGGGGTGAGACAGATAAATACATTGCTAGAGCCATGGCTTAATAATAAAAATAATAACACAACAGTAAGAAAACAAGTGAGTTCAGCATAGGTTTTACTCTCGTTCATCAGCAGAACATTAATTTCTCATGGGATGACACTTGTGGAAGTGTCTCTGTAATCTTTGCACAGTACTGTATTAAGAACCAGCACAGCAGAACAGAGGATGAGATCCCAAATAGAGAGTAGAAGGATGGAGAAAATGGAGTAAAACTGTTAGGACATGTGGAAAAAGACAGGAGGAGCCTCAGGAGGAGGGATGGATTAAGAGGGCAAATTCACAGTGTTGACCAACAGAAAGCTGCTTGGTTTGAAAGTGAGTTTTGTGTGAGCTGTGATTCATACTTTGCTACACCTGTCAATGGATCTTTTTGCCCACAAAATTTAGCCATAAAGAGCACGCATTAAGAGTGTAAATAAGATCAATTTTGAGCTTACAATAAGTTTTTAAACAACAAAATGATGGAAAGTTTTTTGGGAAGGAGGAGAGAGAGGCTGCAAAGGAAGGCGAGCACAGGACTGTAAAGTTTAATTTTGATGAAAAATGCAGCTTCTGTGCGTGTTCGTTTTTTAAGACGCTGTGTGTTTGAGTGTGTGTGAGTGTTGGGTACTGCAGAAAGTGGTTTGTGTGTTCAGTATTGATAGAGTTCCAGCATCTGTTGTGTCTCTCTAGAGGTGTTAAATTTATCTCCGTTACGAAACACTGGAGAAACACACAAACGCACACTTTGAAAAAGCTAATGTTTACCAGCTGTTTTAGTGCTGTAGATCTGAGTCTTACTAGTTCACTCACTTTGCTTTTGCCCTGACATCTTTCCCTGACTCTTTGTTATCAAAATAAAACTTTTTGAACTTAATGTCTGATGGCCACATTTGGATTCGTCTAAACTGTAACATTCACATTCAGCCTCCAAGGCCTCTGTATTCAGTATGCACGCACACACACACACACTTCAAGGTCTTTCTGTCAGCTTCTATAATATTTGCATCACACCTGGATAGCAACTGTATGCCCACACATACATGATCGTACAATGTGTACTCTCTCTCGCTCTCTCTCTCTCTCTCTCTCTCTGTCTCTGTGTAGTAAGGCCTCACTGTAATCACACCTGGATGGCACACAGATGGAATCAGTGGTATTTAGTTCTGTTAAACCTCTTAAGGTTTAACAGAACTGACCACCAGCGATTGGACTGACAACATTTATGATCAGACCACTTAAACCACTTTCGAATGTAATCAGAAATGCATGTGGCCACATTACATTTGTAGTGTAAACGATAATCAGTCCAAATGCTGTACATTGCATACAGCAGCAAAGACTGACCTGTCAGTCAACTGCTGCGTTAAAACAAGGGTTTAACTTTGTCATTTTATATGCAGCTTTCAAAGAAAATTACCATCCGATTGGAAACTTTGGGGGGAAAAATGCTTCAAAAGTTTGGTGTCACCAAGGAATTTATTTTATAAAAAATACAGTAAAAACAATAATATTGTGAAATACTTAAAAATAACATAAAATACCTAAAAATATATTTTTTTTAAATAAATAAAAATAAAACTGTTTTGTATTTTAAAGGGGTCCTATTATGCTCTTTTACAAAGTCTTGATTTTGTTTTGGGGGTGTACTAGAACATGCTCTCATGCTTGGTGGTTTGAAAAACGCATTATTTTTCACATAATTTACATTATTACAAGGGGTGCACATAAGTTTTTCAGCCTGGTTCGCATATGAGAACCTGGAGATTGGGTTTGGTCCTCACACGGCACATGGTGTCATCAAATATAACTATAAAAAATAAATTAATAATAGTGATAATATTATTGCACTTTATTTATTTTTTTTTATAAAATAATAAACTAAATAATAAAGTGTGATAATACTATTTTATTTTAAAATAAAAAGG
>NW_015650373.1:361222-362732 GCF_001515625.1 Sinocyclocheilus rhinocerous
CATCAAATATAACTATAAAAAATAAATTAATAATAGTGATAATATTATTGCACTTTATTTATTTTTTTTTATAAAATAATAAACTAAATAATAAAGTGTGATAATACTATTTTATTTTAAAATAAAAAGGCAGTATTAAATACAAATACAATTATTTTATAGAAAACTTAAAAATAAAATGCTAATATTATTATTATTATTATTATTTTAATTTGAACCTTAATTATTATTTTTAATTTTAATTATTTTCATTTTTCATTTTCAAACTTAAAATCAGCAAGCTTTTATTTTGGCAGGTTGCCGGAAAGTAAGTATATGCGCTTCCGTGTTTAACGCTGCCGATTGTAGAGCGTCAGTGAATGAAATGTTACAGTTTTGCATTGTGCTTTGAAAATGTTAGCGGGTAGCCTAGATTTCAGTTTGAATAGAAATCTTATACAGTACAGTTTGTTGATCTAAAATGGTAATTGTGCAGTTACAGATGTCAACCATGTCAGTACGCAAACGCGCGCTCTGAACTAATTTACACAGCGCATTTCTTATTTTGGTCGCGCATGCGGACCTGCGGACCACTTATGTGCACCCCTGATTATTACAATACCTTTCTCCCCAGCCTGGCACAAATATATGTGTTATGTTTCTTGTTCTTTAATTTTAACATTATAACATGAATTGCAGTGAAACTGTTATACAGTTTAATTTATTTATACCATTTTTTTTATGCCCAAACACACACTGCTATGCTACACACTGGCTAAAATTTAAAAAGTGAAAAAGCATAATAGGACCCCTTTAAAATATTTTTATCAATAATTTATTCCTGTGATGTTTAATCTGAATTTTCCTGTCTCCAGTATCACATGATCCTTCAGAAATCAAACATTTTTTATTAACATCAATGTTGACAACAGCTGTTGAATAATATTTTTGTGGAAACTGTGATACATATTTTTTCAAGGTTCCTTGATGAATAGAAAGTTCAAAATAACAGCATGCATTTACATTTTTTTTTGCACCAATATAACTGTCAATGTTAATGTTGACGAATGTTAATACCAACTGTTAAGCTTAAAAGAGACATTTGCATTCATATAACCATCTTTAATGAAACACAGGTGTAGTCTTTGAGAATTTGCATCTTTTTGACACTGGTTTATTCTGGTACTATATTTGTTCAGTCCTCTAGGGGGGTGTCAGAATTCCTGAATGATCAAATATGTATGTCATAGGATCATATACGTAGTATATGAGCAACAAATATAGCTCTGAAATAAATACAGTGTCTGAAAGATTTATTTTGAATGCTTGTTAGATGCAATTTCCTGTGTTTACACACAGTGCATTTCAGACTTTTTGGCAGGAAAAGAAATTAACTGAAAATTAATCGCCCTTTCAGAATTCTACAGGGATGTTATATTTGCTTCAACAAATTCAACAAATAGAACATGGAATTACCCGTGTCTGTATACATAATAACATGATTCATTTCAGCAGATTAGCCAGATTAGCT
>NW_015650373.1:364357-389265 GCF_001515625.1 Sinocyclocheilus rhinocerous
AACACTGTAGTCTCATAATTGAAGTGTAAATTCTGCAGATTACATCATTGTCCAGTATTGTACTGTCAGCAATTTATTATAAAAACTTTTTCATAATTGTAACATATGTATTTACATAATTATTCAGGTGCATGTGTAATAACTTGCGAAAACTTGACTTTACAGCAGCACTTCTTCTTCGTCATTGTCTTGTCTGATGCACTCAACCAAGGGTTCTAACCACGACCTCGCCCCTCCCCACCCCCCAACCATTCGAATTTCTGTAGGCGGGATTTATTTTAATGATATTCTAATAGGCCGTTTTGTGACATCACAAACCCCGGAAAACAAGTCCAAACGAGCCGTTCGTTGTAGTTCTTGAAAAGGGATTTTTTAAAAACAAAATATCTCCCTTTGGAGTGGACTTTGAGATTTGTAACTTTGTAGATCTTTTTTTTATGCCCAAACATGCACACTACACACTGGCTAAAATTAAAAAAGTGAAAAAGCATAATAGGACCCCTTTAAAATATTTTTATCAATAATTTATTCCTGTGATGTTTAATCTGAATTTTCCTGTCTCCAGTATCACATGATCCTTCAGAAATCAAACATTTTTTATTAACATCAATGTTGACAACAGCTGTTGAATAATATTTTTGTGGAAACTGTGATACATATTTTTTCAAGGTTCCTTGATGAATAGAAAGTTCAAAATAACAGCATGCATTTAAATTTTTTTTTTGCACCAATATAACTGTCAATGTTAATGTTGACGAATGTTAATACCAACTGGTACGCTTAAAAGAGACATTTGCATTCATATAACCATCTTTAATGAAACACAGGTGTAGTCTTTGAGAATTTGCATCTTTTTGACACTGGTTTATTCTGGTACTATATTTGTTCAGTCCTCTAGGGGGGTGTCAGAATTCCTGAATGATCAAATATGTATGTCATAGGATCATATACGTAGTATATGAGCAACAAATATAGCTCTGAAATAAATACAGTGTCTGAAAGATTTATTTTGAATGCTTGTTAGATGCAATTTCCTGTGTTTACACCAAGTGCATTTCAGACTTTTTGGCAGGAAAAGAAATTAACTGAAAATTAATCGCCCTTTCAGAATTCTACAGGGATGTTATATTTGCTTCAACAAATTGAAGGACTAGAACATGGAATTACCCGTGTCTGTATACATAATAACATGATTCATTTCAGCAGATTAGCTGTGAGTGGAGGGTAATTGTATGCTTGTGTTTCTCAGCAGGTGGGGATCAGTAAAATAGCGATTCACACTCTCAGGTTCTCAAAGATCTTCTGGCTCTGTGCTCGCCTGTCAAATACAAACTAAGCTGACCAGACACCCCCGTTTTTTGGAGACAGACTCTGTTTTTGGTAGCTTATCCCTGGCTCAAGCTGTCCTCAGAAATGTGCTTGTGTTTTAATGTATATTCAAAACAGTGGGGGGGACTATATACCTTATTTAGATATTGCTAGCTATTTCACATGCAAATCAACATTATGTGTAGAGTTGAGGTTAAAAGTTTGTTTATGAGAAACAGGTAAGCATCTTTTTTTAGTTTCTAAAGGGCAGTACTAAATGCAAAAATATTATATTTTTACTGTACTCTAAACACACTATTTAAAAAAATGCAAAAAAATATTACTCATGAACAACCATTACAAAACAAAAAACTTGTGGATCACGTAGGTAACGACACAGTATTAAGAATCGAGCATAAACTTCTGCACAGACACAATAAATTGATCAAGTAACAGTAAAGACATTTTTAATGTTACAAAAGTTTTCTATCTCCAAAAAATGCTGTGCTTTTGAATTTTCTACTGATATGTATACAAATGTAAACAAATATGTATATCATGGTTTCCACTAGGGATGTGCCGATTCGATACTCATATCGGGTACCAGGCTCTGATACTGCCATTCTTTGCCAGACAGGGTATCGGTCAGACAGGGCCGATCCAAATCCGATATTGTGCATGTATTCTGTGTTACTGTTAAGCCGCACAAAAGGCATAAAAGAGCATAAACTTCTGCACAGACACAATAAATTGATCAAGTAACAGTAAAGACATTTTTAATGTTACAAAAGTTTTCTATCTCCAAAAAATGCTGTGCTTTTGAATTTTCTACTGATATTGGAGAAAAAACAAATATGTATATCATGGTTTCCACTAGGGATGTGCCGATTCGATACTCATATCGGGTACCAGGCTCTGATACTGCCATTCTTTGCCGGATAGGGTATCGGTCAGACAGGGCTGATTCAAATCCGATATTGTGCATGTATTCTGTGTTACTGTTAAGCCGCACAAAAGGCATAAAAGCATTATAAAGCACAATAAAGTTTTTGTGCTCTATATTCCAAGTCTTCTGAAGCCATACGATAGCTTAATGTGAGGACAATATTTAAGTCCTTACATTAAAGTTCGGGTAAACTTTTTTTCTCCGCTGCGGCTGTCAGTCATACTCCATTCAGCATTCAAACCCTGGTCGCACTGGGTTACAACAGTCAGCTCGCTAAAGCTCTCTCCAAGATCATTGTGTCCCCATTATTATACTTGATTTGTAGATAAATGTCAGTGATTTTGCAAGTATAAACTGTATGTATATTGTCATATGTACACATGTTACAGCAGTGTGGGTGAGTAGCTGACAGATGTGCCATTATTGTATTAAAATTTTGGCTTTCTAATACAAACCGTCAACCCTCTCCCATAACATTTTACCAGATTTAGTGCTACACTTTTATTTCTTCCCCACTAAATAATGTTTTTCCACTAAATGTTTGGATTTATAAAATTATTGTGCACATTTTTCTATAATAACTTTTGCTGCTGAATTATCCACTAGCCTATATGATGTATTTATGTCATAGATTATGAATATATTTAATTTATTTTTCTTTTCTTTATAATGAAGTAGTCTGTATTTTGTAGATTGTGAAAGAGTGATGATCAGTTCCACACACAGAGATATGGAAATTATAGATTGATTTAAAAGAAAAGAAAACAAGCTGCACTGACACTGAAGTCCAGCTTAGCTGTGGAATCACAGGAATAATTTACATTTTAAAATATATTAATATAGAAAAGTTATTTTAAATTGTAATAATATTTCACAATCTTATTAATTGATAATTGTTTTAACACATAACCTTGGTGAGCATAAGAGACTTACTGTATATTATCATAATACTTATGAGTCTGGGTCGCCCTGCGCCACACACACACACACCTGAGGAAACAGGAAACAAATTAGCCAGTGTTTGTAAGTAAGGACCCTTGTGTAACAGCTGTCCAGATGTTTGCCTGCCTGACCTGAGCCTCATAACCACTGCAGAGACACCTGGCCATAATGCCCACACTCTCTGGCCATATGTCAATGCACACACACATCTATGGCAGCTGAGATGCACCAATATAAATAATAGAGCAATCTGCTACTCTGCAGTTTTCTTGTCTTGCCTTATAATGTTTTTAACATTACAGTATGTGAGACCACCATCATAATCTTTCTTCATGCATTTTGTTTCTGTATGATTTTGTTGTGTGCTTGTATTTCAATTTGAAGAATCCTTTATCTTGAATCCTTTGTTTTAAAATTCAGTACGAATACACTTAAAAATGACTACACAACTGATTTGCATGAATATTAGTTGAAGATGAAGGTGACCGCAGTACAAGCAGGGAAGGTGATTAACCATGCTGTTTGACATGAGCGGCCCTATTTGAGTCTTAGATCCAATTTTAGAGCAACAAAGACGTATTTCTACTAGCATTCCCTTCCACACACAAAAGACAAATCATTTGATCCCCCCTCAGAAAAAAGAAACACACACACAAGACACAGATTTCAGTGTCAGCCTTGATACACCTCACTTTAATCAATTCTAATCTGTCTTACAGTAAAATATTATTCATACGTCTCCATGTACCAGATCAGAAAAACAGGATTCACTTACAAACTCATGCAATCTTACTTTGTAATAACTTTTTAATAAATCTTCTTTGTCCATTTTACTTTCTTCTTGCATTTTTGATTTGACTCCTTCATTCACATTGGTGGAAATAAACAGAATAGAGAGTGAGAAAGAGTTTCTGCATTGTATAATAACTAGTGTTTTAGATTTTTGTGTTACTCCAAACATACACTATTAAAAATAAAGGTTCTTTATTATCATGTATGTTTCTATATAGTGGTAAAAGGTTATTTAGAACAATAAAATGTTCTTAACCCTAAGAACAGAATTTGTCCTTAAAATAAAGTGTAACCGAAGTAATTTAATTTTTCTGACCCCATCAACAGATTTGTTCTTGTTTTAATTGTAAACTCAATTCATTTTGATCAGTTTTACAGAAAACAAGACTTCTGCTACATATATGCCTTGTTTTCTGTTCTCTCCATTGTGACCTAGTTTTCCTGAGTTGCCTATTATGTCATTCGGTTCACCTGTTGTCTGTTAATCATCCCATTAGTTCCCTTTGTTTGGTTCATTCTTATAAGTCCTCTGTTCTCCCATAGTCTTGGTCCGTTCTCCGTCTATGTTAAGTTGGTTTCCGTGCCTGTTCTCCTGGATTTATCTGATTAAAAGACTTTTCGTTGATCTCCTTCGTCCTCGTGCAGTTTGTATCACCAACGTGTGACAGCTATATATCTTCTGCCATTTTGCTTCTTAATATATCTTTATTTAAGAATCTTTAGACAGACACGCATACTGAGGAAGAACATCACATTTTGCAGGGTGACCAGATAGTAAATGTTATTTCCATATTCTAGTTAGGCTACTTTGCGGTTTGTAAAATGAATTAAAAAAAGAATGGATATCTGTTGGAAGTTGTATTTTCAAACTGTTGCTAATAGAACTCATTGTGTGCTTCCTAGACATTTACATTTAGAGAACATACTGATGTAAGGGAAACAGGTCAATTTAGCTCAAAGGGAATCATTTAAGATTTTAAAGGGCTAATACAACTCATTGTGTGCTCCCTAGACATTTACATTTAGAGAACATACTGACATACTGTGTTCCCTTCAGTTTATTACTTCAATTTTCTTTAACTGCTTTTAAAATGGTCTTTAAATTTACCCTAAGACCTGCAGAAACCCTAAAAGAAAAAATGGTTCTTTTAAGAACTGTCCACTGAAAGGTTCTTTGGGGAACCAAAAATAGATCTTCTGCAAAATCCCCCTTTTGAACCTTTATTTTTAAGAGTGTAGTTGTTTACATGATGTTACTGTGTGTGTGTGTGTGTGCGCGTTTTTGTGACAAATGAGGACATACATTTGTATAATGACAAGGGTATGACATAGGTATTACAAGGAGAAGGTGACTTTTCAGGACATTACCCCATGTCCCCACTTTTCAAAACGCATATAAATCACACAGAATGGAGTGTATTGAAAATCTGAAATATGTGTGTGTGTTGGATTTGGATTGTGTTGTTCTGGATCTGATAGCACACTGGCATTAATCTTTGGAAAGCTGCTTTTGATCACCCCAGCAGGTGCAGGACAGAGAGATTCATCTGCAGTCATAGTCCGACGGCAGCTCTGAGACTCTGGCAGGAAGGAAGAAGCATGGATGCTGTCTTCCCATAATGCCCCTGTGCTTTCCTTCTAACATATGAACTCTGACTACAGTGGAGAAAGATGCTAGTCTGCTAAATTTGGCTCTCAGTATAAAAAATGCAGAAATAAAGCCCTCTTTCAGCAGTATGTATGAAATATGGGAGCCAGCTTTAGAGAAAATATAAAGTCAATAAACATCTACAAAAAACAGCCATTAGCTAGATGGGGTGGAAACTGTTTCTGCTCTGCTGAGTTTTCTCGCTGGTTTGTCGTGCGTCTGTGTCACTTGTTGTGTCACTAACGCTACATAAACAGTTGACCGAGGTGTGCGGTCTCACTGCAGGTCAGTGCAGTGGGAGTATGACTTTATTGATGGTTTTGTAATGTGTTCTGGCTTCTCTGGTCTTTTTTCCAGCAGCTTGTTTTCCCTCAGGCTTTAAACCTAAACCTCATGAACTGCCTGCAGGAACACTTTATTTAGATTAGTGTGCCAGTCTTATAATGTTAAACCTAAAACTAATTATATTAGCAAAGCATAATTACAGACTATTTAAAAATGAAAATTAGGTGGACTTATTCAGCAAGAACACATTAAACTTATCAAAAGTGACAGTAAAGACATTTATAATGTTACAAAAGTTTTCCCTCAATAAACTCCTAATTTGCTGCTTATTGATAATAAGTTAGGTACTTGTTCAGGCTTTAAACCTAAACCTCATGAACTGCCTGCAGGAACACTTTAGATTAGATAATTCTTATAATGTTAAACCTAAAACTAATTATATTAGCAAAGCATAATTACAGACTATTTAAAAATGAAAATTAGGTGGACTTATTCAGCAAGAACACATTAAACTTATCAAAAGTGACAGTAAAGACATTTATAATGTTACAAAAGTTTTCCCTCAATAAACTCCTAATTTGCTGCTTATTGATAATAAGTTAGGTACTTGTTTGTAGTAATGTTTAGGTATTAAGAGATCTAGAATATGGTCGTGCAGAATAAGGCATTAATATGTGCTTTATAAGTACTAATAATCAGCCAATATGCATACTGTACTAAACAATAGTGGCTAGTGTTGCCTAATCTAAAGTGTTACCAATTCATGATTTGAATAACAGCCCAAAATATTTGTAATTGTGATTTGTGCATATGTCAACAAAGCAAAAGGGTACTTTTGCAAGGATAAATAATGCATTTTTTAAGGTAAAAAACTTGTCAGAGATGATCTGACTTTAATTAAACTCTGAAAAACCTCCTTTCGCATGTGAAGATTGAGATGAAGAGCCAGTCAAATGCACTATTGTCTTTTTCTTGAGAACATAATCAAAATAACGACTGTCAAAGTTTCAGCTCAATTCAAGAGAAGCCACCTGCTATAGTGGCTGCTACTCTAGTTGATAAAAAGTGTCCCACATTTGGCTGCTGGTGGGTGTTAATTTCACACCTTGTTCATTATACAACAGGTAGACTTTTATAGATGATTTTTTTTCTGTCAAGCTCATTATATTCCCTGCTACATCTAGCCAGTCAGTTTTTCTCTAAATAAACATTCTGCAAGCAACTCTCACCTCAGCGTGACTTCATTAATTGCAGTTTTTACACTAATAAATATCCTTTATTGGACCATTTCAGTCTTTAATGTGGCCTGTGAGTAATGGAGCTTTATGAGACAGAGCATTTGGATTAGTTGTTTAGATTAATAATAGTTTAATTTTCTTTTTATCAGTCACTGGTGGTGACAGAGTGGCCAGGCCGGTAACACAGACTGTCTGTAATCAACCTATAAATACTGCTGCTGGGCTTCTATCTTTAGCAGTTTAATAAGACATGCCGCTCTCCATGTACCGCAGTGGGAAATGAAGACAAACAATGTTTCTTTGTAAAGTAAGTGGCTTGGAGAGGCTTGTGAGAGGCATAGTGGTGCAGGTATTGGAGTGTTGTTAGTGTCCAGTTTTGTTTTGAATGGTTTTGTGTGTCCACACAGACCAGTGTAATCTTTCTCTGTGTGAGTAAAGGGAAACAACAGTGTAAGCCTCTTGGTCTTGTGTGTGCCATACAAAATGCTAGCTGTGCCCGTTTCTATCCAGAACTGACAAGGAATGAATGCTTTCAACCGCATTCCCGGATGAGCTGCCACACATGGCTGTTTTCTGATTGTGTTCTTGTGTTTCCTGCTGACTTTAGTCCAGTTGTCTTGGGTTGATGGAGGGGGCAGGAGACTGTTCGTCCAGTCCTTCCAGCCTCCTGGCATGCAAACTAACTCCCAGACACACACACAGCGTCTATGCAGGCTTAATCCCATTGGCTGCGTGTGCCTCCAACACTCCAGACATGGCCAGACGACTGAGGAATTATCATCTGTTTAACACATTTTCATTTATAACAAGTCAGACTGTGATACCAGCACAGAACTGGACATGAATTTAAAAACTGACCCTAGTTACTTTCTTAATGCATGCTGATGGTCTTTTTTGTACATGATGTACTAGTGCACATTGTTCCAAATTTAAAAAATGAACGTCATATCCATTTTTGCTGATCATTTGGACAATGATGTTAACCAATAGTCAAATAGTTATTTTAGGCATAGTTTCAGCAAACTTTCTAAACTAAGATCAGGCTCATTCAGATATGTAACATCCACTTTTCATGATCCGAACAATTCCTGATGGAAAAAAATCATTACTTTTTTTATTTCATTCATTTCTTTTTTTTTCACTTACACTACCGTTTAAAGGTCTGGGGTCAATGTTTTCATCAAGTCTGCATTTATTTGATCAAAAATACAGTAAAAAAAAAAACAGTTTGTTCCTATGAGGGCAAAGACAAATTTTCAGCAGCCATTACTCCAGTCTTCAGTGTCACATAATCCTTCAGAAATCATTCTAATATGCTGATTTGGTGCTTGAGAAACATTTCTTACTATTATCAATGTTGCAAAATGTGATACTTTTTTTACCAGGATTTTTTCCATTTCTTTTTTTTTCACTTACACTACCGTTTAAAGGTCTGGGGTCAATGTTTTCATCAAGTCTGCATTTATTTGATCAAAAATACAGTAAAAAAAAAACGGTTTGTTCCTGTGAGGGCAAAGACAAATTTTCAGCAGCCATTACTCCAGTCTTCATTGTCACATAATCCTTCAGAAATCATTCTAATATGCTGATTTGGTGCTTGAGAAACATTTCTTACTATTATCAATGTTGCAAAATGTGATACTTTTTTTACCAGGATTTTTTCTTTGATAAATGCAAAGTTCAAACGAGCAGCATTAATTTGAAATAGTAAAGACATTTATAATTTTACAAAATATTTGTGTCACTTTTGATCAAAATGCATCCTTGTGGAATAAAAGTATTTTTAATTTATTAATTAATTTCTTTAAAAAAAAATCTTACTGATTCCAAACTTTTAAACAGTGGTGTACATTGTTTTACTTGGAAGTATTTCACATTACAGAAGAAAAATATGAACTATGAAAAGTTAGCGTCTTGCATTCATACAGTCCTATAAGCTTCAGTGTGAGTGTATTTTGGCATTTGTTTTGTAAGTCTAATATGAAAGTGAAATTGTGCTCTAAAGAGGACATTCCAATTACATGAAACAGTGTGTCTTATTCTCTAATAATTGCGTAAAATAAGGGTTCTTAGTTGTGTGTAGAAAAGGTTTTAATTTAAATGTATTCTTACCACCATTAAAGTGTGTGAGTCTGAGTGTGTAGTTAGTACTTAGCATAATACACACTCATAAAAGTTCCATATAACAATTTTTGTTATTCTGAAATAAGTACAATTATTGTATGATTACTAGTCATTTAATTTTTATAACATGAAAGCATGAAAACTGCTTTACACATTCCATATTTCTAAGGCCACCAGCTGTTGCATGTATGTGGTTTGC
Organism: Sinocyclocheilus rhinocerous; assembly: GCF_001515625.1. Classification (NCBI taxonomy): domain Eukaryota; kingdom Metazoa; phylum Chordata; class Actinopteri; order Cypriniformes; family Cyprinidae; genus Sinocyclocheilus; species Sinocyclocheilus rhinocerous. The sequence goes on from NW_015650373.1 coordinate 373,840, forward strand.
GTTGGTTCTAAATTTAATCCTACATTTAGAAAAACATGCTAAACCTTTGATGACTCAGTTCTTAATTAACTCATTACCATGGGATGTTTCAGACTGAGAACAGACTGGATGCGGTCACGTTAGTCTTGGTGGCATTAGCTGAGAAAGACAGGCATGAAAATGCCACCATGAACAGACTGAGTGCTGTAAATGTCATCAGATCTCTATTGTGGGGCTGGTTCTTTAACACAGAAGATGTCACTTTACATGATGGCCATTTGAATTCTGCAGTGATGCTAGGAGAGCGAAGAGAACTGAGTTGTGTTAATGTACGTGTGTGTGGTTAATGATGCGTGAATGCTGGGAGGAGAGACTGGCGATTGAGAAGTAACTATTACCTTATTGACCTCTTCATCTAGTCACATCCCTCTTCCTCTTTTGCTGTGGATTGTGTTGTTTTAATGATCAAGAATTTATTCCACCCCAACAAGTGTCATAAGCATTGTTAGTTTCAGTCTCTAATACAATATTCTCTGCCAGTCTGACAACAAAATGTGTATTTGTTGTTGTGACTGCCCCAATCTTTTCATGTTGCATATCTATTTATAGCTAATTCACAATGCTTTGCTAAGTACATCAAACATGTGGAGTAATTTTGTGGTTGACAACCCATGATGGTAAATAATTAACATAAAAATGCTGAATTAAATGTGTGATAAATTTTAATCAATGCTCAGCGAGCAGGAAAACAAATTCTATGCATGCAAAAAAATGCATCACGCTGTATAAATAATTATTTTTGTGACACATGCTGTGTGTAAGTGAATGCCATATGTTACATGTTATAAAAAAAGAGAATCAAAAAGGATGTAAGGATTCTAAGTATTTGGGGTGAAGAGATGATTAGTTGGGGAGAGGTATTAAAACATGTTAGATATCAATGTTTTAGCTGAATGATGAAGGGCAGTGAATAGACTGGAAATAAATGGGACGGGCACAATTGTAGCACAATTGTATGTATTTGACATGACAGTGCTTGCCGTTTTACTGTATGGCCTCAGGACAGCCATGGGACTGCATGGACGATAAATATTTAAACAGAGGGTTCATGAATACATATCAATGCATAGAAAGAGTCTTCGTGGACTCTGAAGTGTCTTGAGGTATTAGCTGGTTCACTCTCCACTGCTGTACCCAGTTACTGTGCTTGAAATGCAGCAGTGAAGTGACATTTTCTTTTTTCTTTTCCACGTATTGCTTCTATTCAGCTACTATTTAAGTGGTTTGGACTTCACGTTTCTCCATTTGTTTTATTAACTTTACAGTGCATTTTAACAAATAACAGAAGATTAAAGTCTTGACTAGCATTGTTAGAATGTTCACCTATAGGCATAGCAAATATGAGTACACTTATCTACGGTTGTTGAAACACATATGAACACAGAATATGTTCTTTTAATTATTTGACTTGGAAATTAACACAGAACATTAGCATATACATAATTATATGTGTGCTACAAAAATGTGTGTTGGGTGTCATGAAAATGACAACTACAGTAGCTCTATAATGGGATTGCATTTATGCAAAACCAATGCCTAGAGCATATAGCACCTAAAACACTGTTAGTTTGCTGCCTTGTGAAAAACTTGTATTTTCTTTTGAAAATGAAATTTTTTTTTTTCGGTTATTCGGTTCTTTTGACTTTAATCTAGAAGCCATTTCAGTGTTTTAAATAGTCACAGTCCCAATCCTTATGACCAAGAGTCTGTGTGAATGTCACTGAACATGTAATTTAATGATTGAGAAATGATTTTAAGTTGTATGAAACACATGTAACAATGCTTGCTTTTCGCAGTGATGCTGAGTCAGCTTAGACCAAATCGAATAAGAAACATATTACACTTATACTCAGTTAATGTTATGCATGTCTTCCATATTAAAGTCAGAAGTCTGAAGCTTAAAACAGCACATTATAATACCCCCATTTTACTCAGCCATTTACATGTGCACCTCCAGGTCTGTTCCCTCAGTATAAAGCACTATGCATGAACAAACCACATTAACAGTCAGGACAGACTCTGTGTGTTTGGGAAAGTCACTGTAATTGTAGGTTGCTTGTCTCAGTAAGTAACTGCAGCGTAAAGCTGGCGCAGGCTGTGGCCTCAAGCATGAAATTACAAGTGAAATTTAATTTGCTTCACATCCACTGTCTACACAGAGATCATGGACAGGACACCACCCAAGTAGTTGAAGGGTTTAACACGTGTATATGTGCATGGGGCAGTAATAGTCTGCACAATTGTTTCACAAATTTCTGAAGAAGTCCTAGCAAAAACACATTTTACACATTTCTGAAGAAGTCCTAGCAACATTACAGTTTGAAAGCTTGGGGGTTTTTTTTAAGAAATTAATACTTTTATTCAGAAAGTATGCATTAAACTGATCAAAAGTGACAGTAAAGATATTTATAATCTTACAAAAGATTTCTATTTAAAAAATAAATGTTTTTTTTTTCCTCAAAGAATCATGTTCTTAAAATATTAAGGTGAAGAGCTTGAAAAAAGTCAGCACACTCAAACATCAAAGAGTCAACAAGCGAGATGAAAGCAATATAAGCAATTTAATGAGTAAAAACAAGGCAAACGTTTCGGTCACATGTTGACCATTTTCAATGCCAAGCCTTGACAAGGACTTTTTTCAAGCTCTTCACCTTTGGGAAACTTTTTTGGTCTACGCACCTCAGCTGGATTATTTTGAAGGCGCGGTGAATCTCTGGCTGCTTCTCTCTTAAAATATTAAGAAAAACAAAAATATTAAGCAGAACAACTGTTTTCAACATTGATAATAATAATAAATGTTTATTAAACACCAAATAATCATATTAGAATGATTTCTGAAGACTGAAGCAGTGGCTGCTGAAAATTCAGCTTCGCCATCACAGGAATAAATTACATTTGAAAATATATTACAACAGAAAACAGTTATTTTAAATTTTAATAATAATAGTAGCACTAGTAGTATACTTGTTTACTTGTAGGCTACAAGTGTGTGTAAGTATGTGTGTGTGTGTGTTTGTTTGAAAAGGTATTGAGCGGGGACCCCATGAGAGCATACTTTAGATGTTTGTGTGTGTGTATTTGACCGTGTTGGTGTTTAAAGATTATTCTCCCCTGTAGCTGCGGTTGTCTTGGCATTTCTCTTGCACAGTCTTTAATGAATTAAGGGGACATTGAACTCGACATTGATTTGTTTGCTGTGGTTTAAACAGTAATAGGCCACACAGACAGGAACACAGACACTACTCCAAGTTCAGTTCAGTTCAGTTTAGATGTTTTATATGGTACTTTATATGGTGGCTGTGGTTAAGAATTTGGGTTAATGACCCACATTCAAACCCAGATAGGGTCAATCCATAGTCTGTACAGTAACTGACATTACCTGGCACTAAGTTTAAATACCAAAACCAAATAACATTATAATTAATGATCCCTCTAAGCTGCAAGGATAAATGGAAACCGAGCTCTGATGATGCTCCTGTGCATGCTGGAAAAAAAAAAAGAATTAGCAATTAACAGAAGGTAAACTCAAAAATAGGCTATGGGTGAAAAGGAGTGGATATTTCTTAATTCTAGAGCTAAACAAATGGGCAGCCTTTCAACTGGTGTCCATCCATATGCTCCATCCGAATGGCTGCATTAATTCACAAAAGGATTAATTATAATTAATTTGTGAACATCACAGAGATTTTATGCTCATACTACCAACAGAAGCCCAAAATGACCACTCATTATTTTTTTTGTGTTTTGTGTTTCTTGACCTTCTTGAGTTTTTTTAGCATTACTTTGAGTTGTATATAGAATGATATTATATCCTAGAATATACACACACACACACATATATATACAGTATATATACAGTATATATAGTGAAGATTGATAATAATAATAATAATAATAATAGTAATTATTTTGTAGAATTCTCCATATGTGAAATAAGTTTTCTTTCCGCTGATCAGCTTGGAAAAAAAGAGAAGAACAAGTGTTTGGACAAAAAACAGATGGATATGTCAACAGGCTCAAGAAGAGAACAAAAAGTTGTGGTGTTAAAATGAGGGCAGTAGACTCAAATTTATTTTGGTTCGTGCTGAGTACATTGTGAAAGAGATGGGTACAGATTAGCATCTGACAGGATCAGACAGTCTGTGCTCTTGACCATCCCTCTTGATTGTGTTCAGTCAATTCCCGAACAGCTGAGATGATCACTAACACTAAAACAGATTAATTATGTCAGTTAAACATTTTCCTTTGCCTGGAAGCTCAATGTATTACTTTAAATCGTCATGAAATGTCTTCTCTTTTTTACCGTTGCACTTTTATGCAGTTACAACTAAAGAAAGAAAACAATTTTGACAAATTATTTTGTGCTTTTCTGACAGAAATTTGACTGTAAGGTAAACCGCTTACTTGGTGCTTGTCTCCCTCCTCCCAGCCGCTGTCACATTCAAGGTGTTCAGATGACATGGAGTGTGTTTAAATGAAACCCAGTGTACAGCAGCTGTCAGAAGAGCAATCCTGGCTTTCAGATACAAGATCAATTTCACAATATGGTGGGATCCAAACTAATGCCCCCACTGATGGGATCCAAGTCTATTCCTCACCTCAAGGCTGCTGCCTGTAATGTGTAATCTGTGTGAAAATATGAGATTATTGATAATCTTGTTTTCACCAGGAGAACAGAGGTGTGACACGTAGTTTAAGTTCTTGGGAATTGTCCCGAATGTTTTGATGGAATGAGACATAAATTTTTTTAAATGGCAGGACAGCAGCTGCAGTCAGACAGCATGTACTCATCAAGCAGCGTGCGGTCACAGCATCCTGTGGACGTTTCTTGAGCAGAGAGAGGACACGGGCTCTGAAATCTTTCATCGGCGTCTAGTGTGTCCCTCATCCTGCTGTATCGGTGGAAATGATGGGGGAAAGTTTAAAGATGACAACGTTGCTTTGATTACAAACAGTTTTCAGCCGAGAGGCACTGTTTGAAGGGTGCAGTTTACTGTCGTTGAAATGGAACTGTACACATTTAGGGCTGTCAATCAATTAAAATCATTAAATACCATGATATTAATAAAAATACCAATTCATAGTTTTAATATATCCTGAGAACACCCTCTAAATGTACATAATACAATTCAAAAGTTTTTTTTTTAAATGTACAACTGTTTTCAATATTGATAACAATAAGAAATGTTTTCTTGAGCACCAAAACAGCATATTAAAATGATTTCTGATGGATCATGTGACACTGTGACAAATTCAGCTTTGCAATAACAGGAATAAGTTACACTTAAAAACATATTAAAATAGAAAACTGTTAATTTAAATTGTAATAATATTTCACAATATTATTGTTATTACTATATTTTTTATCAAATAAATGCACCCTTGGTAAGCATAAGAGGCTTCTTTTAAAAACATTTAAATGTCATACTGACCCAAAACCATTAAATGTGTAGATCATTCAGGAAAATTGCATTAATTGTATAGCATACAAAATTATTAAATAAGTATTGCAAAAAGTAGCTTTAGAGGTCAGTAATTGTTCATTTCCATATCAGTGAATCTCAGCACAATTTTCACTGGCTTATAGTCCATTGCAGTCCATTTTGCAAGCAAGTCTAATGCGGGGGTTGACGCAGGGGACATCTGGTATTTCAGCTATGATATTTTTAGACTGTGGGTTTACACCAGGGATTCCCAAACATTTTCATGGACCTATCTAGAAAGGTGTAATCTATCTCTGGACATTTTTTTATATAATGGAGAAAAACACATTTGTTCTCTTTAAGTTAATGTTTTTACATATCAGTTTCATTGCAATATTGTTAGTTTTATGGTAAGGTATGAAAATGTGGATAATGAACAAAGTTATACAGTTGAGAGAAAGATTACATTTTCAAATGATATATTTTCACTTTTTTTTTTTTGTGGTGCAACAAGTAAGAGTAGCCTAATGGCTGTACTGAGGGAATGATTCATTGACGTGGCACTTGTAGTTAAAAAAAAAAGTGATGTTGATTCAAAAGCTGCTATTAGGAATTTGGTAAGTTCATTCAGTGAGGGATTCATTCAAACCATGGCGCTTCAGTTTATGGGTCTATTTCAATGATTCTGGCTGATAAGAGTCATTATTATTATCAATGTAACAGATTTTTTTTTTCAGGAATCTTGGAAGTTCAAAAGAACAGCTTTTATTTAAAATAGAATAGAAAAATCTAACTGTCTTTACTGTAACTTTTGATCAGTTTAATGTCTTTGCTAAATAAAAGTATTTAAAAAAAATCTTACACAGCCCAAACTTTTCAACAGTACTGTATCCCCTTCAACAAACGTGTAAACTGTATTTAATTTAACAGATATTTTTTTCATATTTCAGACACAGGATGAACCTGCAACCATTCTCACACTATGTGCGACCCACTTATTCCCAATTTGCAACTCACCAGTTTGAAAACCGCAGGTGTTTTCACATGCAGGTTGCCATCTTTGGCTGTTTCATCACATCTCTATGTTTTCTTATTGAGACCCCTGCATTCTATTTGATTCCACTACTATATTAATCACACTAAATTAAAGCATTAAATTGGCATCCTTAAACAAAATATTCCATAATCGGTGTGTTAAAGTATGTGCTAAATTAGAGAATTCTCTGTCACAATAATCAAATTCACTCAATACAGCTAGGACCATCAAAAAATCACTCTACATATTTTTCATCTCTCCTGCTTGAGATACATGTCAATCAAATGTTAATTAGGCGTGCCTGTGTGTGTGTGTGTGTGTGTGTGTGTTCAATTCTCTCTCTCTCTCTCTCTCTCTCTCTCTCTCATATCTCTCTCTCTCGCTCTCTCTCTCTCAGATCTATCTCTCTCAAGGATAATCACATTGATTAACTGCCTGGCTGATGGGTAAAGAGTGGAGTGGATCTGTGTCGATGGAGAGAGAGAAAGCGAGAGGATCAGCTTTATTGATTCATCAGCGGTCACATTTAGCAGTTCAGTAACCTGTTAATTCACACCGTCTGCAACCATCCTAGAGAACTAATTATCACCATGTGTGTGTGCTTTCATTCAGTCTAGCAGCTTTTCTTGAACATAAACTCTTAACTTGAAAACATCACCCTGACATCTGTTGATTAATTACTATTATATATTTGAACACTTCTTAGTGAATTGAAAATATATCTGTTTTTCACAGCCTAATTATAATGTGCTGTAAAATTAGAGTTCATATAAATAATGAACAGCCAAATGGTTTTGCCACTGCAAAAAAAACAAATTCCTTAGGTTTTCTCATACATATACGGAATGAGCAATGGAAGAAAAGAAAAGCTTGAGTTAAATGAGATCTTGCACTCAGACTGAGAGAAAGCGATAGAGAGAGATGGAAAGAGCATGTTAGACCCTTTAGCCATGCAGATTAAAGGTTGATAAGCTTTATCAGGATGCCACTGAATAATGTGAGCCACTGGATTATTGTTTCTGTGGAATTACACTGTGTGTGGCATTTGTTTTCTCTCTGTCCCGACAAACACACACACACACATGCAGAGATGGAGGATGGCTGTATTACAATACAATCACACAGCGAGAAGCCTGCAGCAATCGTATGAAGAGTCTGAAATGCAGTCATCATATGGAGGTTAAGACAGCAGGCTGCCCTCCCAGAATGCATTTAGCCCTTCCATTAAAAATCAGCACACAGATTATTCCTCTCAGACCTGCCTTCTGTCTTCTGGAAGTGTCCTTTTCTCTTCTAGTCTTTCCCAAGGGAGCAGAACCTCTGTAGAACAAACTCAAGGTGAAAGAAAAAAGTGTGCGTGTTTGTCTAAGAAAACAAATGGAAAGCAAGGCCATGTTTGAACCTCTGGTCTGGACCTAGTGGCTTTACTATAATAGGATTCTGTTATGGATGTTAAGAGTTTATAGGTCAAACCTCCTGAAAAGAGCCACATAAAAACCAGACGAATGGTTAAAATTCAATCGCTCAGCACCCAAAGGTCCCCATGAGGAAACCGGCTTTATAAACAGACTAAATAATGTTTTAATGAAATGTAAAATGATAAAGGTTTCTGCAAGCCTTGATGGAGTAGTTCACCCCCCCAAAAAAATATGTTTTAACTGTTTTTGTCGATACAATGAGAGTCAGTGGAATTCAAAACAACACTGAAGCCCACTGACTTTAATTGTTTGCCACTTTTTGGGGGGTTCCATAAAAGAAAGAAAGTCATACAGGTTTGAAATAACATGAGGATGAGTAAATAATGACAGAAATGCAATTTTTGGGTGAGCTATCCCTTTCGGTTTAGAATGTTTTAATGAAATGTAAAATTATAAAGGTTTCTGCAAGCCTTGATGGAGTAGTTCACCCCCCCAAAAAATATGTTTTAACTGTTTTTGTCGATACAATGAGAGTCAGTGGAATTCAAAACAACACTGAAGCCCACTGACTTTAATTGTTTGCCACTTTTTGGGGGGTTCCATAAAAGAAAGAAAGTCATACAGGTTTGAAATAACATGAGGATGAGTAAATAATGACAGAAATGCAATTTTGGGGTGAGCTATCCCTTTCGGTTTAGGGCTGGGGATAGAAAGTGTCATTATCTCAGTATAAACACAACTGAAGTCAATAGAAACTCCCCACTATGATAGAAAACATAGTTTGTGTGTGTTTGTTCTATGGATTGTTTATTTGCTGTTGGTGAATGACATTACACAGGCATTACACTGAATATGAGCTGTTTGGCTTGTTTAAATCATTCTCTCCTTATTTATTGTGCACGTTTATCAGGAGAGACGACACAATGATGTAGTCATTTTCATTCTGTTCATCCCTCTCGCTGAATCCCATTAAATTCTGTCTTTCTCTTGCTTTCTCCCCCGAAAGAGTGGTCATCTCTCTCTATCTGGGTTTATGGATTCTGCCTCAAATTTGTGAGGACAAAAATTGATTGTGCAAAAAATATACTCCTCCTTCAGTAATATAACCATTCCACTTCCCTCCTCCTCTCTGTCTTTCTCCCTCCTTGGTCTGGCACAGGAAACAGTACAAATATCTGCACAATTCTTCATTTATACCTGAATGGTGGAGAAACTGCTCATAATTTCAGCTAGGACTAGCTAAACTACACCCACGCTACCCTTTAGAAAAAGTAATAGGTTGCTTGCAGAAAGCAGCTAATAACATTAAAGATATTTATGGGGACAATATATAAGCTATGAGATTATATTTAACTCTGGAATCAGAGCAATATACACCTGGTACAAAAACAGTGAGGATGTAAACTGGGAGAAAAAAAAAGAAGAAAAAAAAACTAAACAAATTTATACTAAATTCAACAAATAAACACAAAAATACAAAACAGTGTCCAGATAAATATTTGGCTAAAAGAAAAGATACAGGGTCTCAAATTAATCTTTGAATCATTTATTTACACTATCATTCAGATGTTTGGAGTCAGTCAATTTTTTAAAAATAAATACTTTTGTTCAGCAAGGACAGAAGTGACAGTAAAGACATTTATAATTTTACAAAAGATTTTTATTTCAACCTGTTCTTTGAACTTTCTATAAATCAAAGAATCTTGAAAAAAAATTATCACTTATTCACAAAAATGTTAAGCAGCACAACTGTTTTCAACATTGATTATAATAAATGTTTGAGCACTAAATCAGCATATTAAACTGATTTCTGAAGGATCATGTGACACTGAAGACTAGGCGAATGGCTGCTTAAAAAATTTAGCTTTGCCATCACAGTGTCACGATCACCAGCTGGAGTGCCCTTGATGGCCACCAGAGGGCACTCCATCCCAGACTACTGCCACTCCATCAAGGACTTCATTACCCATAATCCTCTGCCCGGTCTCATCAGCACTCATTGTTTGCACCTGTGTCTCATTAGCATTGTTAGCTCACCCTATATAAGCCTGGTTCTCTCCCGGTTCTGTCATTCATTGCTAAGTCTTGTATGTGTCTATACTGCATTTCTAAGCCTCGTTACCTGGTTTTGTTTCCCTGCTTCTCTTTGGATTACCCTTTGCCAGTGTTTGCTATTGTTTGGACTGATTGTCCGTGTTATGACCTTATCCTGTTTTTGGACTTTGATTGTGGAGTACTCCTTTAATAAATACTGCGTTTGGATCCTCAGCCTTCATGTCCTTGTGCAGTTTTATGATGCACAGGAATAAATTGCATTTTAAAATATATTAAAATAGAAAAGGCTTGAGCTACTGTCACGCTACTGAAAAATGTAGTAGCATTGTTACTTTTAGTTAGATATTTTCCAGCACTGTAGTGATTACTGCTATAATCTACTGGAGCATTTTTCCTACAGCAGAACTCTGAGTTTCTCGGAGTGCATTCTCATTATGTAGTCATTAGTGTGCACTTCCTACTGCAGACGATAATTGGTTTACGTACCTCCCACCACATTGTTTGTTTGAAAGCTCCTTCGCTTTCAGAACAGTAAAGCAGCCATGTTACTATGTTGTGTGCTTTTCCTCATTAACTGTTTTTAACATCTGCTGTTTATCAGTTGATGCGATTGCTTTCGTCTAGGTTTTTGATAACATGTTTCATGATCTCCAATAATTACTTAAAGATTGACATGGGTAAGTATAAGCTAATTCACATATAGATTTAGTTTGCTGCTAAATTTGGTACCCTGACACGCACAAAGAAAAGTGTAATACTGCTAAGTACATATTCTTTAATGCATACATACAGGAGTACTGTATATTTCTTTTTCCTACAGCAGAACTCTTGAGTTTCTCGGAGTGCATTCTCATTATGTAGTCATTAGTGTACACTTCCTACTGCAGACGATAATTGGTTTACGTACCTCCCACCACATTGTTTGTTTGAAAGCTCCTTCGCTTTCAGAACAGTAAAGCAGCCATGTTACTATGTTGTGTGCTTTTCCTCATTAACTGTTTTTAACATCTGCTGTTTATCAGTTGATGCGATTGCTTTCGTCTAGGTTTTTGATAACATGTTTCATGATCTCCAATAATTACTTAAAGATTGACATGGGTAAGTATAAGCTAATTCACATATAGATTTAGTTTGCTGCTAAATTTGGTACCCTGACACGCACAAAGAAAAGTGTAATACTGCTAAGTACATATTCTTTAATGCATACATACAGGAGTACTGTATATTTCTCAGTGCATGTTAACTTCTTATTTTTATTTTTATAACTTCATATTTTTCATAATGTCATTAGAGACTGGTGCTGAAAAATTGTTAAACTTTTTTTTTCACAATTTTTCTTTAATCTATAGCTCTGCAGGAGAAGACTGCACAATAGCTTATGAAGAAAAATAAATAAAACAGAGCAGAGATACATATACACACATTGAACTTCTTACTGTATGCATTACTACACTGCAAAAATTCCTTATCTAAAAGGAATAGTTCACCCAAAAATGAAAATTTGTTGAAAATTGACACCCTCAGACAATCCAAGATGAGTTTGTTTCTTCATCAGAACAGATTTGGAAATTTACATCACTTGAGAGAATAGAAAGAGAGTCCAAACAGCTGATAAAAACATCACAGTAACATCTAAACATCCAAGTATCTACCCGACTCCAGTCCATCAATTAACATATTGTGGGGTGTAAAGCTTTGTGTTTGTAATAAATCCATCAAGACATTTTTATCTTCATACCGTTACTTCTGGCCAGTAAGTACTTTATCCGTAATATTGCTTTCTCCAGTGAAAATGTTGTCTCGTCTGAATCAAGAGAGAAATATGCAAGCAAGCTCAAGCACCATTTACAAGCCAAAACAAATATTTTGGTGGATTTTATGTGAAAGGACAACAGGGCATGGACTTTTTCACTGGAAGAAGCGTTATTATGGATTATGGAAGCAATGTCAAGAACTTAAAATGTCTTAATGATTGATTTGTTTCTACTGGAGTTGTGTGGATTATTGTAATGTTTTATCAGCTGCTTGAACTCTCACAACCTAATTTCCTCATTATCTTCAGCTGGCATGTTCTCGTGACAACGCAGCACGGTGTCCGTCAGCAGATGTCGCTGTTTTACTGTCATAAATGTCTTTTTATTGTTGTTAGCATAACTGTTGTAAGGGGAAAAATGTAAACAATAAACCAACTCCATAACGGATTCTAAGTTATCAAGGGCTTAGGCTGTTCCAGTTCAGCCCATTCCAAGGGTTCCGCCAGAAGTGAGCACTCATGCAATGTAATCAATGACGTACATCCGAGTAAACGAGACGGAGGGAAGTTTGCGAGTGAAGGGCATAAAAATATGAACTGGAACGCAGCCCAGATTGGCACACATGTGCCCTGCTCACTCCAAAGTCCCCACTCCAAGAGGATCGGGATGATCACTTCCATTTGGAATTTGCCCGTGAGCAGTTCGGTACACGATACGCGTACTGTTACACCCCTAGACGGTACCCATTCACTGCAGAGGATGCATTGGTGAACAAGTGATGTAATTCTACATTTCTCAAATTCTGTTCCAATGAAGGACATTTTTATTGAACTATTCCTTTAACCTGTATTTTTGTCTTATTGCAAAGAATGTATCTTGAATTTATTCAGGTTCATTTAGAAGTTGAACAAAATGTAATGCACTTTGTGCTTAAAACAAGAAAAAACTATTGTCTTCTTCAGTTTTGGTTCTCATATAAATGTATCTTGTTTTAGGAATGTTCAGATTTTTTTTACTGGAAAACAAGATATGGATTAAGTAAATGATGTAATGCGGTGTGTGTGCTGTGTATTCATGATGGGATAGAGCACTGGCCCACAACCTTGTTCAGGTTACTAAGCAGCTGACAGCACTAATTTTCAGGGAAGTTTTAATTATAATGAGAAGCACACAGGAGTATTGTGTGTGGTGTGCTTTAATTATATAGAAAAGGTTATCACCCTAAGGCCTGGTGAAATCAATTTGTCAGGTAGGATCGAACTGTTACAGTACAGTAGAAGAAAAGCAGATAACAACATGTCTGACTGAAATCCATCTATTAACTTCTTTTGCACATCCTGAGTAGATGTTTGTGTCTTTTAAAAATCAACTAAATTTATTTAGTTTGCTTGTTTATCTTTGATTATCCTTTCTTACCCCTTAATTTATCCTCTCTCTCTCTCTCTCTCTCTCTCTCTCATGAGTTGCACACAGCATGTGATGCCATATTCAAGTTCTGCTGAATGTTTCCACATTATTGAACAATGAATACAAACTGCATTTTAAACAGCGCATTACACTTTCTTGCAATGGAAGGTCATCACGGGATACATGCTAATGGATCCGATTAATTCCTAGAGGGGGATACTGGTGAATTCAGTTGCACTATGGGTTTGAATTAATACAGTATGTGGCATCTATTGTCACTGTACATTAAACAGCGTTTAAAATGCACTTTATGTGAACATATGATAAAATAATCAGAAATCTTGGTCATTGCACAGATATAAAGACAGTTTTCAACACATTCCTAATCACATCACCTGCAGAACTGTTCCTTCTAAAGCTAAATAACTGATTGTTCAGTTTGCTACGTGCGATAGCCTAGCAAAGCAATGATTATCTACAAAAAAAAAAAAGCTTTTTCTATCTTATTCACAGCAAGGAACACATTGCTCCCATTCTGTTCTGCATTATGTGGATTTTATGTGAGCGCTGAGAATGATTCAGCTCTTTACAGGCCAAAATTCATTTAATACTCAATGCACAAAACTGTATCCAATATTAGTAAACTGACAGCACTGTTCTCCAGCGTTCAGAAGCACCTGCGTGTGTGCTTGGTATTAGATATGAGAAATAATAGCCTTTTATTTCTCAGAATGGAGAACGTAGTAAAAAATGGTGCAGATATGAATTTGTTAAGCCGGTATATGGCGAGTTTTGTGTGTGAGTCACTCGTGGTATTTTCTTCTTAATTCAAAGGAGTATTAAAGCAGCTGCTGGTGTGAGCAGCCGTGAGAGTGACGAATGACTGAAAGAAAGAGAAGGAACGCTTCCCGACATTCATTATTAATTTTCCTGACAAGAAATTAAATTACCATGAAATATCAAGCATGTTATATCCTTCTTTTACTAAGAGAATTAATTTTCAGCCTTTTTTAGTTTTGACATAGATTTAGGAGAAAGGCATCTGTTAAAAAAAAGATCTATTCACACAGCTTTTCCTGTAAAATCCTGCAAGCTGTTCTGCCAAATTCCAAATTCTGATTACATCTAGACTTTATATATTTACATTTATTCATCTAGCAGATGCTTTTATCCAAAGTGACTTACAAAGAATGTATATATACACTATCGTTCAAAAGTTTGGGGTCGGTAGGATGTTTTTGAAAGAAGTCTCTTATGTTCATTAAAGCTTAATTTATTTAATCAAAAATACAGCAAAAACTAATATTGTTAAATATACATGGAATTTTAAATATCTGTTTTCAATTTGAATATATATTAAAAAATTTTTTTTTTTTTATTATTTATTCCTGTGATGGTAAAGCAGAATTTTCAGCAGCCATTACTCTAGTCGTCAGAGTCACATGTCATAGATTTCTTAAAAAACATAATTCATTTGAAATGTAAATCTTTTGTGATATTGCAAATTACTTTACTGGCAAATCTGATTATTTTAATGTGTCCTAGCTGAATAAAAGTCTTAATTTCTTTTAAAAAATTCAATAAAAAATACTATTGTTTGGTAGTGTATATATGTAGGGCTGTTGTCTAAAATTCACAGGCCACATTTATTTGTTTATTTATTTATTTATTTATTTATTTATAAAGAGTTGACTATACATTATAGACTTGCAATATACCAAATATATGTAGATTTTTCAGTTAAATATCAAATGACGTGCACAATAGCCTTATTTGCAGTCATCACAGTAAGCGTATGGGTCAGTAAGTCTGATTGATATATTTCTGTCAGTAATCAGTATTTCCGACTGGAGGCACAGATATGCTGAACCGAGTTATGTGATATTAGCCTTAATATCTTTATTATTAATACCAGCACACTGCAAAAAAAAAAAAAACTGCAGGCGGAAAATGAATTTTCATCCACCCCATAACCCAGTCTGCTCAAAGGGGCAGTCAAAGCTTCAGGGAATCTAATGAAAATTACCTTATTGGGGAGTCGGAAAGTGTCTGAGGTGACATCAGCACTGTTCTGGGATCAGCTCGAGTCACACAGCAATCATAAGATGAGATGCCATGAAATCTGCACTCAGATCAGTTTAAATGACCCACTGTATTTCTAAAATCTTTAAGGACTGCAGCCTAAAGCTGCATCATGTGAGGCAAGTCTTCTGGCCTTTAGTGTGTGTGTGTGTGTGTGTGTGTGTGTGTGCGTGCGTGCGTGCGTGCGTGTGTGTGTGTGCGAGACAGACAAT
>NW_015650373.1:391019-425270 GCF_001515625.1 Sinocyclocheilus rhinocerous
TAGTGTGTGTGTGTGTGTGTGTGTGTGTGTGTGCGTGCGTGCGTGCGTGCGTGTGTGTGTGTGTGTGCGAGACAGACAATGAGAGGTTATTCAGTATGTCTTCTGGTGTGTGTAAGCATATTAAATGGATCAGAATGCAAACAGAAGTGAGCATGATCCGTCAGGACCTCAGCAGGTAAATATTTAAACACCCCTCTCAGGGGCTGTCATGGAGACAACCTGACACGACAACACTGTGTGTGTGTGTGTGTGTGTTAGCATTTCGCTTCTATTTACCTGAGCTGGGGAAGCACAAAGAGCTTTGAGTTGCTTTCATTATTGAAAGTATCAATAATCCTAAAGTGGAATTGCCAGAAAGCGCGCAGCGGTGCCTGCTAGTCTGCCCAAAAAGAGAGAGACGATTCATGGCATGTTCTTCCAGACTCGGGACTGGGGACCATTTAAACTAAACTAGTATTTTCTTCAATCAGAGATTGTTAGGACTGAGCTAAAACCACCGTGTGTGTTTTTTTTCTCTCCAAACTTTCACAGACATACACGCACCTTTCTCTGAACCCTTGCTTTTAAAGCAAGACCAACTCCTGAGGATTTTTAGCTTCTTGAATTTAGTGTGGAAAAATGTGATGAATAGAGGTGAAAATTCACAGAAAGTTCCATTTGAACCATTTTTTGGGTGAGGTCTTTATTGGTGAGGTGTAGGAACCCTGAGAAATTCTCTGGGACTCCCGTGTGAGTTGCTCTTACACTAAAACTCACGGTAAGGGCTGAATGGATTTGCAGAGCTAGTTGCATGTAGTGTTACTCTAACGCTAACTATGAGAGACACCGTGGCAGGGTGAGTGTGACTGAATTTAATCTGAAACATACTCTAACACGATGATCTCAGCAGAGAGCAGATCATAATAAATTAGGCACATATTTTTTTCTTAATGTAAATTCTGAGGAAGGCCTGTGGTATTTTCACATCTTATACTTAAATTCTGTGACAGTTTATTTTATTATGAAGGTAATTTTACTGACTTAGCTGGGACATTATACAGCCTAGAGTGTTTGTGTTCACGAAGATGTGTGTTATATTGCCTTATAGCTCCGAATGCAGATGAATCATTAGTTCAGATTAATGTATAGTTACTTTTAGGAACAGCTGTCCGTCAGTGGCATGGAAACATATTCTCTGGGCAAACCTGTCACACACCATCTGCATCAATTCCTCACCACTGACTCCTCACACACCTCACTAAAACATCCTGAGGGCAACATGTGTAAACGTTTTGTATTATCACAAGAATATAATATAATACATTACTATAGTAATTAATATAATAAATCAATTTTGACTTCTTATGTCTATTTATTTTCTGATATATATTTTTGTCAAGTGACATATTTGTCTAAACTAAGTTTAATATTATCAAAACAAATAACATCAATCAATCATCAATTTTTTGTTCATGTTTTATTTTACTTTTAAGCAAGGAAGTTCAAAATAAGAAAGTTCAAAATAACAGCATTTATCAAAGAATTCTAAAGAAAATCTATCAGAAAGGTATTTCCACAAAAACACTAAGCAGCCCAACTGTTTTCAGCATTGATAATAATAATAAATGTTTCTTGAGCAGCAAATCAGCATATTCAAATGATTTGTGAAGGGTCGTGTGACACTGAGTAATGGCTGCTGAAAATTCAGCTTTGTCATCACAGAAATAAATGACATTTTAAAATATAATAATACACATTTTGTTTTTATTATAATTTCACAATATAGTTTTTTTTTTACCTAAGAAACCTTTCAAAAACATTAAAAGTCTTACCAACCCCAAACTTTTGAACTGTTGCATTAATGTTCCCTAATTAAAATAGTCACATGTCAACCTAATCAATTTTTTTTTTTTTTGCTTTAAGTCTACTGATATCAACAGGGTTAATGGAGGGTTAATTTTAGGGTTAAGGTTAAGCAAATACTATCAACACTGCATACAAACCATTCTGTTTATGAAAGATTCTCAATAATATAATCAAACTAAAATTGTTTGTGTATTTTTAGGCTTTCAGATGTCAAATTAGATCTGATTTTTGATCTGTGGTGACACTTTTGCTTTGCAATTTTCTGGAAAATGTCGCACACACACTCACTCATCTATAAACATACACGAGTGACATGTAGCACAGCGGTTCTAAATGACCACTGTTGTCTTTCATATCAGTTGATGACAGGCTGATCTATGTGGCCGTTCAGCCCTTTGAGGTTTTAGTGGCACTGAGCAGAGGGCTGTATAGTTGACTGTATTGAATTCCCCTGGTTATTGTTAATGTGAGCTGCACTTCCACTGCGCCAATTCTCAAATCGCACTGACAGCCAATTCATCAGCCTGCCTTCAGAATAGATCACAGACACTCCACACACCTTCACCAACATCAGTGGTGAAGGGACTGGTTTGAGGCTATTGAAGAAAGTTTTACTATACAGATGGAAATGCCATTTATCTTATCTTTGTATTATTTAAAGGTGCTGTATCATACAGCCTGTATGTAATATTTGACTGTACAAAAGCATAAAGGACCAGAATACATTTGCAGATATTTAGGAATCATGCTAAGTTCACATAAATGTTTCTTTGAAAAACAACGCTAAGTCCAGTTATTCTACTTTGAAAATGCCTGTTTTTGTTTTGGTCTGTGTGATTCTGCCCACTGCCAATAGTATTTCAACACCCCAGGTTGCCATAGCTTGGGAAAACTGCATATCGCAGCCATGGAAGCCAGCAAACAAACTGGGTCAGAGATCACAGATTCTACCCGACCTAAAAAGCCTCAGCATCAATCTAAAAAGCTTTAAGACCAGAGGCATATTAAAACAAGGATAAATCAACTCATCAACTTATAGTGTAAGGCTCGTTGCCTTCCATTGTCAATTACACGTATTCCTGTTGTGTGTCCTCAGTCTGACAACTCACTGGAGTGTCGCATCTGAGGAGGAGGGGTGGGAGAAACAATATTTAGAATTAGAACAACTGCTAGCTGTCAATATTACATACTGCACCTTTAAGATAGCATATTATTTCTTGATATGGATTTTTTTTGTAAGACATTAAAATTGTTTATAACAACATTATGTAAATATGTTTGTCAACATTAGTTAATGAAATAGTTACCATGAACTAACAATGTGTGTACATTAGCATTAAATAAAATCAGTCTGCATGAACGAGCAATGTACAGAAGTATATTTAGAAAATTACATTTTTAATTTAGTGTCTGTATATAGAACGCTATTGTAGAGTGTTATTGTTTTTATTATAAGAAATAGCGATGCACTATGTATCGAAGTGTTTTATTCTATGATGTTTTATTAACAAGGTTCAATCGGGAGGAGCAAGATCAGATAATCAACCAATTCGGCACAGGTGGAACTCGTTCAGATAATCAGCTTAACTAGCTCAATACATATATATATATACAGCCAACTTACCTCTGTCCCACCATAGTTTTCTGGCATTCCTCTTCCACCCCAACTCCTCACTATTAAAATATTATCATCCCATATTAGGAATTGGGGGAGTTCTCTGGGTTCGGTCTATATTCCGAGCTCGGAGTCTTCCCTCTGGACAGCACGCCAAATATGCTTACTATTTGCTCAATCCAATTATATGTAAGTGCGAACTCGTGAATCCTTTACAGTACTGTATTTAGACATTTTAATATTGGCCTTACAAGGTATTGGTCTAACTGTAATGACCAGAATTTCAATATCGGTGCAAAAATAACCCCGTGTTTACTGTGGATTTCAGGAGAACAGGTCTGTGTTTATATTATTGGCTCGGGCAGGTGTCGCTCACCATCTTCATGACAACACTCACAGCCAAAGATTCACTAAACAAACTCAATAATCAATTCACATTTGCCCTGTAGAATTTATCTATCGACACATGGCTGTGAAATGACTGGTTCTGACTGATAGTGGGCTGGTAAACACATGAGTTTCACATGTGCACACATCTGTTACTGTCAGGGCACATCTGTGCATGGCTGACATCAAACTGCCCTTCAGATGATCTTCAAAACATTTCCCAGTCACTCAGTGGTTAGCTGGCTAAAGCGGTTGTGAAATTTAGATGAATTTTTAACCGCAATCTCCTTGCATTTATTCATAAAGTCACTTAGTGCAATTATCATATAAATTTCCTCTCTTCTCATTCCAGATCCGTTCCATCCTGCATGTGTCACCCTGCACCTGGCCAAATAACTGAATAATTTCTATTAAATATTTTTGCACAGTGAACTTTTTCTCCAGCATGATTGTGTGGCTGTGCATGCTTATTAAAAGTTCTGTGTATGTGTGACAGCACTTTTGTGTGTGAGGGAAAGTAACTTTAATGTGTTTGCCCTTCGTGTGTGTGTGAGTGTGTGTGTGCACGCACGCATGCAGAGAGCATGGCAGAAATCAATTACTCTTCTGCAGGTGTGAGTGAGCGACTCTGTCTCTTACACACACATTCAGTGTGTCAGTGATGTTTTTGCGGTTAAGTCTTTCGGTAAGTCACTCACATTTTCAATAAAGTTTCTTTGTCTCTTTTCATCAAGATTTAAACAAGTGGTTTGTTGAGCAAAACCATGTAGACACACTGTTAATTATAGCACATGAGATATTATTAATCAGACCAACAGCTGTGATTACTGGAATTACTGGACTCGCTCATACACACACACTGGTCTGGAGGAAATGGAGGCTATTTCACAGTGCTAATGGATCTGTGGTTCACCAACACACCTGAGCCACTGGACATCACATTACACTCACAGGTGCTCCATTACTCTATGACAGTTTGTGTGTGTGTGTGTGTGTGTGTGTGTGTGTGTGTTTGTGTGTGACTGAAAAAATCTAGTTTATAAAATAAAAATAAAGTCTGAAACGCTTCTGTAGTTTCTTTAAGCGTAATTTATAACGGGATTATGCTATGATGTATCCTATGATGTACACTGTAAAAAATGACCGTGAATTTAACTGTAAAAGACTGTAAAAATGCTACAGTAAAAACCTGTTAATTAAAACCGTAAAACCTAAAACGTTGCTACCATTTTTTGTACGGTAAAATTCCGGCAACCACAGCTGCCGGTTTTTTTACCATAAATTTTATGGAATTTTTTTTACAGTGTAGGATTCAAGCAGACTTAAATTCTCTGTGATTCCTGCTTTAAAATGCTTTCCTTTTTGGTTTAGAGTTAGTCCGTACTGTAGTCATTATAGATAACATATGAAAAACAAGAGTTCCTACAAATGTTTCACTAAACTTTATTAAAAGAGCTTATTGCATTTTTAGATCATAAATGGCATAACAGTGTCTGACAAAAAACTCATTTTGTTAAATTAAAGCTGCAGTCCGTAACTTTTTTTGGTTAAAAATGATCCGAAATCAATATTTGAGCAAGTACATAACCAGCCAGTGTTCAAAACTATCGCCTTCGTTTAGCCCGATTCACAACGGTTAGCTTAGAATAATGTTTTCTAATATGAGTGGTACGGGTAGGTTTTCGCGGGAAATTCGAGCATGCTGCCGCATCATTACGTCACGTCTGTAAACACAAAAAAGTTGTCCCGGCTACTAGGCTATCGCATGTGAGGATCCTGCAGGTGGCCGATCGTTTATAGCCTTTTCTCAGAGCAGCCAGAATAATTAAAGTCCCCCTTTGGTGAAAATAAAAAAGTATTTTATGTTGTTTATTTGTCTATGTGGTGTTTTTAATATGCTTTTAGACAAACCATGTAGAATGCCTATTTTAAAGCTGCAGTCCGTAACTTTTTTTGGTTAAAAATGATCCGAAATCAATATTTGAGCAAGTACATAACCAGCCAGTGTTCAAAACTATCGCCTTACTTTAGCCCGATTCACAACGGTTAGCTTATAATAATGTTTTCTAATATGAGTGGTACGGGTAGGTTTTCGCGGGAAATTCAAGCATGGCACTGCGTCATTACGTCGCGTCTGTAAACATAAAGAAGTTGTCCCGGCTACCATTAATCATTTGAGAATAAAGTATAACAATAATAATAATTTGAACGGTTTGATGTGATATGAGCTAACTGATCTTTAGATTTACTGTAATCAATATTGGTAGCGAGATTTATGGTAAGGCTTTTTTCCTCAGTTGGTCAGAACAAACGTGGCAAACTTGTTACTTACTTGTTCAGATGGCAATATACGGTGAAAATTCTTATTTGGGTCATATTCCAAGAATCTGTAGGCTAGAATCTGTGATTGCAAAGTACAGTAAATATCCACACTGGTGCAGTGACTGACTGCCACACATACTCTTCAGAACATTAGATTCATCAGCGCTGGAGCCGTGCCGACTCACAACCCACGCAAGCTAGATAATTCCGCACACAGCTGCAATTCCAGGTTTTCAAACAGAGATGGCGACAAAGAGGCAAAACTTACGGACTGCAGCTTTAAGTAAATTCAACCACAGTACTGCATTTCAACACATTGTCATGAAAAACAATGTTTTTTGTGTGTGTTTCTAGTACATGTACAGTTTTGTACATTTTCAGAAACGCATAAATGTGCATTGTTAATATACTGACAGTATCTAATACATAAGCATTTAACACATTAACAACTTTAAGGAAGTAAGTAATGTTTATGATTCAAATAGGTTCACAGAATATTAAATTCATGGAAGGTTGAATTCAAAGTTTAATTAATAGGATTCATTCAATATTTTAATGCCATCACATTTATTTATAAATAAAAAAAACAGACAAAAGATATTTTTAGCAATATCTTTTTATTAAAAAAACATCTGTATAGTAGAATATATTAACTAAAATTATCGTCACTGTACATTTATATGCTCTGTAAGGAATGTCTGTGTATTAACAGTTATATTAATGTATATTTTGTCTGAAATTATCCGTAGTGTGTAATTTATGGGTGTTTTTCCATTTATTTACAGTACATTTTCGAATTGCATTATCGGACCTTGATCTATGCTTCAACAACTTTTGGTGGCCATAATAGATGCATAAGCAGCACAAAAATGTATCAGTTCAGAAGGTAAGTAATGTGTGGTAAATGCACAGTAACACTGCTATTTAACATAGTGGCTGTTTTATTGCCATTATTAGTGGTCTGAAATCATTTATTGTCGGGGTTGGCCATGTAAAAAATTATTGTGAATTTTTAGCTGGTGTTTACAGTGCAGTTATTGTTGCTTTGGGAGATTAAAGGACTGATCATTTCATTCATGCGTTTACAAACTAAGGCTTGCTGAGAAGTGTTTAGATTTTCAAGAGGGGATCAGTTGCTCAAAAATGTCTATATAATAGTAAAATGTAAAATATATTAATAATTTTTTTTTAATGTATGAACGAATTTCAAATTTCTAAAGCTGTGTATACAAAAATAATTGTACTTTTTTGATGCTATGGATACGTGTATGTTTCATCGTGTATCTAAATGTACAAAAACGTGCATGTAAACATTACATATGAATAGTCTACTAATGGGATCAGTCTGCATTATCTTAACTGTGAGCTGAGCCTGTCTTGCAGTGACCAGCAGAGGAAAAGACCCTCTAGCTGAGGACAGACGCTGACGTTAAATTGAATGATGTCACTGATAGCCTAACAGCCTGTCAGCACATGCAACAACTCATATAAACCTGTAGCCAGCGCCGTCCGGACACTTTTTTAATTAGAGATGGTGATGACTGAGTGTCAAACAGTTACTTGAGAGTGTAGCGATGCAGTTATGTTGCCCGGAGGTTAGCAGGTTCTGCGGGCTAGCTTTACGAAGCTGTCACAGACAGCCGCCAAACACCAAAACACCTCATTTAACCACAGCAGATCACAGTAGAACGCATAGACCATGAAGGCCAGGGCTAGCAAGAGGCCAAGGTCATTGAAGAACAGTAAACATTTATCTTACAGTGATCTCATTTAGTCTTGCGCTGAACTCTACTCTCGCTAACTGTCCATTTAGAGAGGCAATTCCTAGAGCTGATTTCAACTGAAGCTTAATGCATTTTGTGTGCTTGAAACGATAAGCATAATTGACACTTTGGTTTGGAGGGGTTTTAAGTAAAGAAACAACTTGAAGTTTAATAATACCAGACTGGATTTATTGTGTCAGAGCAGCTACCATTTTACTTGATCACATTTACTGCTTAGAAGTCGTTAGGGAGGATGCGAAAAGAGGCAAAATGGAGAGGATGGGATGTGAATAGAAGGAGAGGAGTGGATAGCAGCATCTGTTGTGCAGTAGGCTACACAAAGTAGCTGCCTATGGAAGAATCTAATAATGGCCCACTGCATCAGAGCACATTATATTCATCTCTATAAAGCTCAGCGCTGGGCGGCGGATGCCATGCGAATTCCCATGGAGGTACTAAAGGGAACCAGCCTCAAAACCCCATAAACAGCTCACTCATAAAACACATTCTATTTTAAAAGCACCATTTCAGTAATGCACCATTAGTAAGACTCGTAATCAGG
Source organism: Sinocyclocheilus rhinocerous (assembly GCF_001515625.1). Taxonomy (NCBI): domain Eukaryota; kingdom Metazoa; phylum Chordata; class Actinopteri; order Cypriniformes; family Cyprinidae; genus Sinocyclocheilus; species Sinocyclocheilus rhinocerous. The sequence goes on from NW_015650373.1 coordinate 399,514, forward strand.
CCGCTGCATGTGTGATGTGCAGTGTTGGGGAAAGTTACTTTTAAAAGTAATGCGTTACTTTACTAGTTACTTGAAAAAGTAATCTGATTACGTAACTCACGTTACTTGTAATGCATTACCCCCAACACTGGTGATGTGTGTGTGTGAGCGCTGGTAATCTACATCACTGCAGTGCTCTATCAGAGGCCGGATTTGTTTTTTACCCACAAATCACACAGGAAGAAAGTGGTGGCTAATGCAATAACTGAGTCTGAGTTGTTATGGGAGCGTGTGTGAGAGAGAGGCTGTTGGGTAAATGGGGAGAAGAGCAACGTTTTCGTTAGTCATGCTTCCGTTTTGTGTTTCTCTCTCCTTCAGTTTCATTTTCTAAATCTCTTTTTCTCTCTCTTTCACTGGTTTATTGGGAAGTTGTAGTTTATAACTGGGGTCCCCCTGTCTGTCTCCCCCAAGATGAAACTTAAACTCTGGCCTCGCGCAGCTGGATGGATTTTAAAAAGTCCTGTTAAATATGTAGTAAATAACTGGCAGCTCTAGCTGTCGGATATTATCTGTACGTTATGGTACGGTATATTATCGGTATGGTGGCAATGTTTCAGTCATTATGGAAGAAATTTTGTTTCTTGTGTATTTTAGATTTCATAACTGTATATTTCATGAACTGATAAAATGTTAATATACCAAACTTGAACTTCTTAAAACCACTTTGTATTTTGAAAGAGACTGATAAGTTTATATAAAGCTTAACTTTTATTTAATTTGAGCTTTCTGTTCATCATTGAATCCTGAAAAAAGAGCATCACTGTTGACATTGTTAACATTGATAATAATACGAAATGTTCTTTGAGCACCTAATCATCATGCAACTTTGAAGACCACAATAGCTCATTACTCACCTGCTGAAATCTCAGCTTTGTCATCACAGGAATAAATGACATTTTAAAATATAGTAAAATAGAAAACAGTTCTTTTCAGTTATAATAATATTTAACAGTATTACTGTTTTTTCTGTATTTTGATCAAATAAATGACATTTAAATAATCATACATACCCCAAACATTTGAACAGTAGTGTATATATAAATATATTACAGGTTTTTATAGGCTATTCCAATCCATTTTTACTTATCTTTTTTCCAGAACTTGACTCTCATTTTTTCTCAAATATTTGACAATATATTTTTAATGTGGCATTTTTACATTCATTTTTCTTTAAAAATTTTAGTTGTGAAAATAGTATTTGAGTTACAAGCAATTTTTGGACACTCGTTTCATATGGATTTAACCATTGGCTGTTCATCTACAATGTACATTAATCTTTGTTAATAATTCAAAGACCATTGAAGTTAGGTGGCATGTGTGAATAGATAATATACTAAATATACAGCACCAGATATATGTACCATATATATATATATATATATATATTTGGCATTCTGAGTAGAGAAAACAGAAGACAGTGAGATCCTGGCAGACAGGGAGATTGCATTAAATCCTGTACATAAGAGGATATCAGTTGAATTTTCTTTCAGGCTCTATTGAGCGAGTGAGTTTTGTGGTGTGGGAAGAATATTGTAAATATTCACCCCCTCCATAACGATGAATTGCTTGAAACTTTCTTAATAATAAACAATTTTTCATGCAAATTTTTCAGCTCAAGTTTAGGATGAGCTGCGTCTAGTGATTGATAGCCCAACAATCAGCATTCATTCTGTATTTCATGATTAAACTGAACCTCTAGTGTGGTGTCTCCTGCATTTCACTTTAATTGGGAACAGCAAACAAAGAAACAAGGACAACTGCAATAATTCTCTTCAACTTCATGGCCTTATAGATCTGTTGAGTCATGTTGTCAATTTGTAGCCCGACCCGGAAGGCCTGGAAAATGCTAGCCCCCTTCCATGTTTTAGCACTACAAACTAAACAGCTCTGCTTTTGTTTGTTGGGCGCTTCATGTTGGAGTGGTGTTGTACAGGTCTGAAAAAACTACGGTCAGCAGCTTTCAGGGACCATCTGTGAAATTATAAAACAGCCCCACTTATATAGCCATGAATCAGTTCACAGTGGGCAAACTGACAGATGGGCGGAACCTATAAAGTTGTAGGCTATATGGGAAAACTGACAGGTATTGCAGTTTCAGTTCAAATTATGCCAGGCCAGGACCCTAAATGCACTCTGCTCTCCACTGATGTGCTGATTTCCTGCCTGTTCCAGCTACAGCAATAACATAAACATGGATCCGGGATCAGCCTCCCGCACTTTTACACCTCTCCATTTTATTGTATGAGGAAACGACACGCTGTTCTGGGTTCAGCGGGCAGGTGAGAGCCGAACTGAAGCGAATGCAGGGTTCAGAGGTGTGAAATAGAGATGGGTTTGTCTCAGTGGGCTGGAAATTGGCTCCCGCTGCGTACCCCAATCCTGCTGTCCACTCATCCATCTCATATTTCCTTCTTTTGTTTCGCTCTCTTCATCCTTATTTGTGTGCAGACTACAGACCTAGTCCATTTCCCGACTCTCAAACTGTTTTTTGGCTCGTTTTGGTTTGGTTCTGCGTCCTCAAGCTTCCGTTTCCTTTTTATAACTCAAAGCTGCTATCGTTTTACAGAGCCGAAGATAAATGGATCACCTGGGGAAGAGAACTTTGTCTACCATTGTTAATTGAGCAGATTTGTTTTCCGTTAGGTTGCAGATAACTATTATTTTTTTTCCTGTAGATGTCAGATGAATGGGGAATGACAGAAAATGCGAGGTTAGGGTGAGGCGAAGCACTCTCGTGGGTTATCAGTAGATCTGTTGGCCATGGAAGAGTGCTGGCAGGCTCAGTTATCCTGAGCCATAATCACGTTTGGAAGATTGACCCGAGGTGGAACTCAGAACTCGGGAGAACGTTCCGGAACTTGGTGCGGGGGCATCTGTCACTTTTTCTGAGTGATGTGCCATTGGCTGCCGCATAGTTGGATGAGATGTATTGGACTTTGAGCAGGGAAGGCAGTCTGCTTTTATGAATACACTAGAAAACATTCATCTAACGCTGCTTGCTCTCGCAACTCGCGTACCGAAGCACTTCCTGTGCATACATATAATAACTATGATCATATGCTCATTTTATTAAGCCCATTAAAATAAAAACTCTAATGCAATTCTGTGTAGATAGCCATTTGTCTGAAGGACTGCCTGTGGGTCTTTTTTATTTAACCCACTCTTAAATCTCTAATGACATCTTATTAAATTTACATGCTAATTTGTTCATTTTCTCCTTCATTTACCCTGTTATGGCCCCATATAGGCCATTCAGGAATAAACTATGGTCATTTTAATATTAGAAGGCTTATTATCCCCTTCATGCTGACAAAAGAGGATCAAAGCTGTTGTTTATTTATGCCTATATTTTTTGTGAGTTTTAAATAAAGTATTGAATACTTCATATGCGGGGAAATTGGCTGCTTTTTTTGTATTCCAGCAGCTTACTAAACAACTGCTGAAATGTCATCCTTTTATTCAAATACTTTGACGTTTGTGTATTTTTTTCCTAAACCTCAAGGATTATTGACTGCAGAGGATGTGTACCCTCTGTATACCTGTACTTTTATTGATTAGGATGGCAGCATTTTAGATATTCCCAGAAAAATTGCAGCATAAAGCACTACTTTTCCTTTAAATGATGATTCCCTCTCTCAAATTTCCCATTCATTGAGGGAGTGGAGCACATCTGCTCATCAATAGTTAGAGTAGTGTTGGATAAAGAGGAAACAGAACTGAAGGCAAAGGCACCATGGCTGTGTCATTTTGGGGGAGGAAGTGATACCGCCTCACATACACACACACACACACACACACAAATCACAGATAGGCCTATTTGTTAACACACTCAAAACCCATAAAATGTACAGACACACACACACACACACACACAAATCACAGATAGGCCTATTTGTGAACACACTCAATACCCATAAAATGTACACATACACACACACACACACACAAATCACTTGAGAGAAGTACCAATAATTGGGTGTTTCTTCAACTATGGACACTTTACACACACAAATAACAAATATAACACACAATCCATCATTTGAGATGTGATGGAAATGATTTTTTTTTTTTTAATGACATTGTCAGTAGACAAAATAGTTCAATTTATTTTCTTTATTAGTTCATTTATTGTTTGCTTATTTGTTCATTTATTAACATTATTTATTTATTTGTTTGTTCATTTATTAATAATATTAATAATATTATTCATATAATACAGATGACATTTTTTTCATGTAGATTACATTTTCAAACCATGATAAAAGCAAAGTAAAAAAACAAACAAACAAAAAAAGTTCAAATGTTTAAATGTGCCCTTAACAAAAAAGTTGTAAAATGGTTGAAGTGTGTTGGTTTGAATAACAATCAATCCCTGGATATTAAAGCGCCCATAGTTGAAGCAACAACTAACTACCCACGCACTAGCATATGCACATTGCCTTTGTGTTTCACACACTCTAACTCACACTCACACACTTCAGCCTCCCCCACACAAACACATCACCTCTCATGCGAATGTATCTACTGTCGTTCTTGAGTGAGTGCTTGAAATGAGATGCTCCCCGACGACGAGAGTTTGTTTGAGTGCCTGAGAGTTTGTGAGCGAGATGGAGAGTTTGTGTTAGTGGCTCTGAATCTCTTTAATATCCATGAAGGAGGGATGAAATCAGGCAAAATAAGAGGAAATAAAGCAAACAGAGTGATGTGATTGTGAACATGGATTATATCTGTGAGATGCTCCAAGCTCTCTTTCATCGGCGTGAATAGCCTTGAGGTCAGACAGCTGTCTGAGACAATGACCTCTCCATGCTCTGGGATTCTGAAGGAATGTTTTCTCCTTTCAATAACCATTCCTCCAAGACAGATGGAATTAATACATCCCAATGCAACATTTTACACAGCACTGCAGGACTCAGCAGCTGGTAAAATTCTCACATAGACAGACATCCAGACAGAATGAAAATGTTTTTCACCCCCGAGTGGAAATTTTGTACAAAACAGCTGTTTACAAGTGCAAAAACTGCACATAACAGTGTTTATGTTAAGAAGATACTTCAAATGAAATGTAAAAATTATATATATATATATATATATATATATGTGTGTGTGTGTGTATGTATTCAATAAAAAAAGTGTAATCACCATTAATTACATGATTTTTTTGTTAATATTATTTTGGTTAATTTAAGTTATTTTGAATGGATGGTGCATGTAACAGAACATATTTGCATATTTATGACATCATCCAATCCTGCAATATCATGTGACATCAAGTTCATCACTTTCTAACAATATCAATATGTATCCTGCACACAATTTATTACAATATGAATCATTGTAATAATTACCCCTTAAATAATATTAATAATATCCAGTCAATATAAAGAAAAGGAACACATTTGTGAATATGTGCTTATACAGGTACTTGAGCTTTATGATGGGACTGAGTGGGTGCATAAAACAAATTTTAAAAATACATTATTCAATATTATGTAAATCAATGAGCAGCCAAGATGAGCAATTCAGTGCAATCAAAATCTATTCATACTGATTATTTGCACTGACAAAGGTTAAACCTATTAATCACAACAAATGAACTCTACATCATCTCTTTTATGAAAGGCAGTGGTGTACTTCATTCTCAATTACAGTGTGTATGTGAATGTGTCAGACATGTGTGACCTGTTGCCTGCTGACTGAGTGATCAGTGTTTTTCTCATCTCTGTTATGGAGATGTGAAATTCTCTTAAATGTGCTTGTGTCCTGCAATTGCCACAGCTTTATTTATAACCACAATCCTCTGCAATTATAAAGACAGCTCACCAAAGAATGGAAATTATTTCATTATTTACTCACTCTTATGACTCTATTCAGTGGAAAACAAAATGAGATGTTTTGAAAAACATATACTAGTATGGCAAGCCGTTTTGACTTTTATTCATTCTCAGGATATGAATTCTTGATATCAACAATTCAATTTTTACTAGTTAAAATGTTAATTCTTGATATCAGGAATTAGATTTCTACTAGTAACAATTGCTATTTTTGATATCAGCAATTACATTTCCACTAGTAACAATGTTAATTCTTGATATCAACAATTACTTTTCAACTAGTAAAAACTATAATTCTTGATATCTGTAATTGTATTTTCACTAGTTAAATGTCACCATAGGCTGCCATTCAAAATCAATTGTTGATATCAAGAATTCATTTCTTACTAGTTGAAATTCCAATTTCACATATCAGAAATACAATTCTTACTAGTAAAAACCTTTATTTTTGATATCAGTAATCACGTGGTTACTAGTACAGATGTCTATTCTTGATATCAACAATTTCATTCTTGATATCAACAATTTAATTGTCGCTAGTGACAATGTTCATTTCTGATATCTGAAAATGCATTTCTGATATCAACAATTGGGAGGGTAATTTCTGATATATAAAATTACTTTCGTTACTAGTAACAATCACATTCATGATATCAGAAATGAACATTGTCACTAGTGACAATTAAATTGTTGTGGAAATGTAATTGCTGATATCAAAAATAGCAATTGTTACTAGTAGAAATCTAATTCCTGATATCAAGAATTAACATTTTAACTAGTAAAAATTGAATTGTTGATATCAAGAATTCATATCCTAAGAATGAATAAAAGTCAAAACGGCTTGCCATATACTGGTCGCTTTTTTATTTTGTGTTCATTTAGTTAGGTTCAGATTTATCAATGAAGTTGAACTTATATAAAGTTGAACTTACATAAGTGTTTACACTATCATTCAAAGGTTTAGGGTCAGTAAGAAAAAATTTATAATTTTATTCAGTAAAAATGCATTCAGTTGTTCAGAAAATAAATTTTTAATGCTAAAAAAGATTTCTATTTCAGATTAATACTGTTCAATAAAAGAATCCTAACAAAAAATATTAAAATATTTTTTTGTTTCCACAAAAAATATTAAGCAAAAAAATATTAAACTGTTTTGAACATTGATAATAATAAGAAATGTTTCTCGAGTACTAAATCAGGATGTTTCTGAAGGGTCATGTGACACTGAAGACTGGAATAATGACTATAAAAATCAGCTTTGCCATCACAGGAATAAATTACATTTGAAAATATATTAAAATACAAAACAGTTATTTTGAATTGCAATAATATTTCACAATATTACTGTTTCCGTTGCAATGTTTTTGATTAAATAAATGCAGCCTTAGTAAACATAAGAGACTTCTCACAAAAACATTAAAAAAAAAAAAGACCAAACCCAAATTTTCAAACAGTGGGGTTTAGAAAGTAAATCTTCATTTTATCTTATTTGAAGAAGGGATTTTCAATGAGACAATCTTGTATTATTGGTTGCACATCAATGACTCCATATCACTGTCTGTAGTGTATAATGATGATGATCATCGTGATAATAACCCTTCATAAATATGACACATTTACCAATGATTGCACTTTGAAATGAGTTGTACTGTGCTTTGCTATATCATTTCTTTCACTTCTATATCACAATCTTTTTTCATAATATTCAGGGAGAGTATGAGAGGTGAAGCCGGGGTTATTTCTATGGTTATTTTCGCTGTAAATTTCTTGAAGTGGAAAGTAAAATCGCAGAGAGGACACAGCTTCTGATCCTCAGTGCCAAATGAGAAAGAATCACTTTTTTAAGAGTCACATTATTAAGCAGTGCTGGTATAGAGGGCTTAAAGTGGTTTTCTCAGCTATTACAGACTTATTTAGTTCCCATCGGAAATAAAGAATATGGAGAAACATGACTAAACAGAATGATAAATCTCTCATTTGCTGACACATAATGAAATTCTAATAGGAGAACAGAACTTCCTATTAGACCGATGAGACAGAGGAAGATTTCCACTACACATTCAGTTATAATTCATTTTGTTTGTTGTTTATTTATTTTTTTGACAGACAAAATTATGAAGGTTTTTGCACTGAAATACCACACACTAAACTGTTTAGTGAACTTGTCATTTAATGTTGTACAGATAAGACAGACAGAAGCTGAGTTTTGTGTGTTAATGCTTCTCTCATCCTGGCAGCTCTACGCAAAGTAAATAATTAACAGCTTTGAAAAGTCTATTAACAAGCTTAACAAGCTTAAAGAGGGCCTCTGTGGTTGAGTTCCACCATCCCATGGTTGCTTAGACGTAAAGCCTGTTTTCAGAAACAGGATTATTTAGGAACATTAGCATGAGGGGAAGTGTCATGACTGAACCTAAAATGCCTTATTAAAGTGAATCTCCTCTGTGGCAGAAATAATGGATTTAGTCCTCAAGGTTGAACTTCGGTTCCCGAACCCCTGTGGCTGTTGCGCTTGTGGACTGAATATATGATTTTCTTGAGGATTTAGAGTGAGCAGTGGTAAGAAGCATTTGTAAGGGACCCAGATGAAAGTTCTCATACTGTAGGTTCCTCTTTTAAAGCTCTGTGTGTCATTGTGTTTCATTGAAGTACAATATGTACTTTTTCTGAGGTGTTTCTCCTAAAAAACGAGAAATAAACAGGCACAAATGGCATAAAAGTTGACATACAAGATTTTAGAGGTACAGTATGAAATTTATGTGGATAGCATAGCCTGGGTAATTTGCAGATGTTGATGAGATTTATTTGAGTTCATATAGAAATTTCTGTCTTTTGATAGTAGACTTTGATATCTTGGAAAAACACTAGCACAGTTTATGACTTTGCTGAGATCTTTTCTGTTACTTAAAAATGGTAAGATAACTAGTATTATTCAAGTCAGAAACATGTAATATCACTGAATCAATCTAAATCATTGAAGTGGGTGGGGGGGGGGAGATTAAGAACCACTGATCTAAATACATTATTTATAGCAACAAAACTAAATTGTATTAGTTAAATCAGGTAGAAATAGCTCTTTAAGGTAACAGCTGCAGATCATTACTTTTTACATCAAAAACGTCATAGATAATATCAAAGTAATTAAGTTACTTTTAGATTACTTTAAAAAGTAATTTTAAAGGCTATATGTGAATTTCACATCACAGCATTGTATTGTATGAAAAATGGAGATTCATTTTGAGATTTGCTATAGATTACATTTAAAATGTTATTAAATTATTAGTGTTTAAATTAACACCGTCATGGCAAATGATAGCTATTTTGCATTTTGGCATTTATACGTTTTCGTATGATCTGCTTGCACCCCTCTGATGGTCATTAGGTTTAGGGGTAGAACTTAATGCTTATTTATTTATTTATTTTCTAAAAATTGTACAAATTCAAACTAAATTTGCCAAAATACAGTTCACCAGAAAGTCTAATAATTTCTCAGGGAAACATCCATTAATATATTTTTATTAATTTTTTTACTCATGAAATTGGTTTGGTTTTAAAGATTAACTTGAAGTGAGCGTTGGATGAGAATACAATAAATACAATTAAATGAAAGAATTTTGGGCCGATAACTAATATGGTACCGACTTATCACGGATCCCTAATTTTAAAGAGATTTTATGTTAACTAAGGATCTCAATTAATACTTTTTTAAATTTATAAATTCTTAGGTGAATGAATTCTTAGATCTTTCAGAAGTGCAAAATCCCACGATGGTCTTGATTGGTGATTGATCTGGGTAATGATCTGTTTGTGAGAGAGAGCAACTGTAATTGATATTAGGCTTTGTATGATTGGATTAGTGCATTGCCTGTGTGAGAGGCTGTATTGATTATTCAGAGCTCTGAATGATACACAAGTTAATAATTCTGTAAATTCCAGTGAGAGAAGCAAACCAGCTATCACAAGATATTGTAGACTAGAAAAGGCAATAAACACCAACACGGAAAGCTCATATCTAGTTTGAACTCAGTTGACTTTCAGAAGCAAAACTTTCCAATAAACTAAAGACTAGAAACCATATATATACAAACAGGTAGGCACCATTTCAGGTTGTCATGGAGATACACATCAGTATGCATCTCAGACATATGGTGGTATGCTTTAGACATATACTACGTTAGAAAGATCATTGAACAATGAATTAAAAACATCTCACCAATCAAATTTTTAGTTATCTGTCCTGCACAGAAGATTGTTTTCATCATATCTTTTCATGATGGTGGGGTGTGGAATTTTAAGAAACACTCTGCAGCTGTTTTTTCTGTCTCAGCCTGAGTAGCTGTTCCCTTGAGGAATGACATCCCAAGGGATGTTCAAATACGGTGTGAAATGTTACTTTAAACTTTTCAAAGCTGCCTACATAGACTGAATTTTAGCCACCATATGTGAGCCTATATGAATCATATGGCACCTGTTGACAGAGCTGAAAATAAATGATCTTGATAAATGTCACTACTTTTATATTCATTAATGAAAAGTGATATAAGGAAATAATTCTTGTTTGTTTACAGGGGTTGTAGAATATACTTCATTCATTTTTTGCATTTTTTATTATTTTCTTATTATATGATTTTTTTACTTTATTATTTAAGTAATTATTATTTGTGTGTGTTTCATAAATGTTCTGTTGCTTTTTACTTTTCTCATGTTAATGCTCATATTTGCAAAAAGATGTAGTCGTCTGAAATTTGTCTCAATAAACAAGGTCAAAAATTCACGATAAGTTCAGAAACTGCAGGAAAACAATTTAAATCTGCTAAAATAAGAAAATGTTTTCTGTGTTAATGAAGTGATGACTAGCAACAAAATTAGTTTGTTTTGAGAAACTGAAAAAGATTTGCTTATTAATGTCTGTTAGCGTTTATGCATCTGCAGAAGCACACTAGTTCCGGTGAGTTACAGTAGTCTGGCATTATATAAATAGCTCAGTCAACACCTGCCGTTTTGTTTTGTTTTTACAGAAAAAATATATAGCTGCAGTATTAAATCTCTAAGTTTAAATTAATTCTCAAGAGAGGAAAATATGAGCTCTGAGGAACGATTAATGAGACTCAAAGTGGTTGAAGTGCAAAAAATTTAATATTCAAGACATCTCAAGCATCTCAAATGCTGTTTTCACTTAAACCAGGGTTGTTTATTAGACAAAAATGAAATGAGGAAAGATAAATTAACTTAATCATAATATAACAAAACTGCAACCATATGAATTATATAAGAAAAGCTGAGATTTTACTATTATTTAAAGATATTCTTTGTATTTTCTTTATAACCACAATTAGAATTCGACTGATGTTAGATTTTACAGATAACGATAACCACTAGGTTGGACTGCACTGACCGATAACCAATTACTCAAGATGGCCAGCCACTGACGTCTTTTAGATCAGCTTTACAGCAGAATCTGTATCTTAATTACTTTATAATCACATGAAAACATGTACTGTATACATACTGTTTCGTTGTCTATGTTTTAAATCCACATTTGAAGTGTCCTGCTCTGTGCAGCACACAGTATCGTGTCTGAACAAACTCCAGCAATCAGTTCCACAATCGGTTAGCGGTGTCGATTAATCGGCAAACTGATCAATTGGTCGACCTCTAAAATACTAAGATTGTGGGTGTGTTAGACATGTGTTTTGGGAATGTGTCTTCCAATAATGAGTCTATTGATTTGATTGACCTGCATTAGTGGATGTAACAGGTTTAGGATTTTATGATTAATTGGAGAGAAAATCACCTTGTGAGTCCAGAAAGAAACAGAGGAGGGGGGTAAATACAGAGTGAAAGAGACGTTTAATGGACTTGGGACATGATTATTGATTAGCTACCCCGCAGCTAAATTAATTTTTCCAATCTAGCATTAATTAACAGAAATTCCCTAGTGAGAGCAACATGTGTAAGTGGAATGAGAGGGCCTCTGTACTGAACTGGGGATTTACACACAAACTCTCTCTCTCACACACACACACACAAATCTTTCTTCATAGGAAGAAAAAGAGAGCGGAAAACAGGAAAGACAGAAGAGGAAAAAGTGGCAATATGTTTTGACACATTATTAATTGCTTATTGTTTTGCTATTTTAAACACTTGTTGCACCAATTCTTTAGGAAAACAAAATTAGTAAAAAAATTAATCAATTTAATTAAATAAATGCTAAAAAAAATGCCATAAAGCACCTAAAAAAAATTTTTTTTATTTTATTTATTACTTAAAAGTCAAGAGACTTGTTTGTCACTATATTTTGAGAATGACCCTTCATCATCTTCAGAGCCTGAAAGATGAAAGAGCCTGATTCTTCAATAAGCATTTCACTGTGAAAGTATGAAAACAAGACCAGTGACACTTACAAAACACACTTCACATGCAAACACGAGACAGTACAGACAGACTTATGGTGTCACTTAGAGTTCATCTCCGTCACTGCAGCCCGGTTACACCCCTCGCTGTGTTCGTCAATAGCTTTTAATTAGTGAGAGTGATTAGAATACGTCCGAGCGAGAAATAAGGTGAAGCTACTAATTTATCACTCAAGCATGTAGATCAATCACAGTGAGAGTGATTAGTGTTCCTGTCATCCTTCATTATTCTGCTGAGAATTTCTCATTAATCGATCACGTCCCCTCTAAAAACCCACCACAAAAGAGGTCAGATCTGATGCCCAGGACCCGACCCCACAGGGGAGGGGGGATGGAGAGAAATAAAAGGAAAAGAAGAAATTAGATAATCAGCATGTCTTTCGTATTTGAAATGAGACGTCACATTTATCTAAACAGGATATTGATTGATGTGTGTTCAGCTGAGCCTGTGACTCACTGCAATCTCACATGCACAGGTGCACATCACTATAACTCATGTGCTTTAATATAAATTAGCTTTAAATGTCACTTGATTCCTATTTATCTGTCTGTCTGTCTGTCTCTGTCTGTCTGTCTGTCTGTCTGTCTGCATGTCTTTCGTATTTGAAATGAGACGTCACATTTATCTAAACAGGATATTGATTGATGTGTGTTCAGCTGAGCCTGTGACTCACTGCAATCTCACATGCACAGGTGCACATCACTATAACTCATGTGCTTTAAGAGAAATTAGCTTTAAATGTCACTTGATTCCTATTTATCTGTCTGTCTGTCTGTGTCTGTCTGTCTCTCTGTCTATCTATCCATCCATCCATTTCGAATATCGGATATACAGCTTCTATCTATTTCTGTCTATTTCTATCTGTCTGTCTGTCTGTCTGTCTGTCTGTCTGTCTGTCTGTCTGTCTGTCTGTCTGTCTGTCTGTCTGTCTGTCTGTCTATCTATCCATCCATCCATTTCAAATATCAGATATACAGCTTCTATCTATTTCTGTCTATTTATATATGTATGTCTGTCTGTCTGTCTGTCTCTGTCTGTCTGGCTGTTTCTGTCTGTCTGTCCATTCATCCATCTTGAGTATCAGATATCCAGCCTCTTTGGAAAAAGATAGTTGGCTGCACTACAAGCTACTTACAAAATGTAGTTAAGTATACTGAAGATACATAAATATACAGTTAGTCAATTATGTGAATTATTATAATTTACATAAATGATATAATAATGTTTTTGAATTAACAGTGACATCATCGAAATACATTAATACAATTAAATAACCTGTCATGTTAAAAAAATAGAATTTCAGTTCAATTGAAAACAGTAATGAACAATAACACTGAACAAAATTTTACACTAATAAATATTATTAATATAAAAAAAACATCCAAATGAAATGATTCACACCATACAGGACAAACTGATTCATTAAAAACAATCAGACTTTCAACTGAAGTAGTAGTTGGTCCTTTTAGTTAGTGACTTCCCAACACTGGACCTTAGTAAATAGAAACACTCATGAAGTCTTAGAGAACAGATCTCAGCAGGAGAAACCTAAAATAATGTTCTTTAATAAAGCGGGATAGTTTCTGATCTCTGGCAGCAAGTCCTTGTAGCTGTCTTATATTTTGTTCATATACACACAGAGCTGTTCTCATCTAGTCTGTTTCTCTATATCTCTAGGATGCTGCTACTCGACAGCAAGAGGGAATTCTGGGTAGGTGTGAAATGCAGGTCTGATTGGATATTGATCCGGCTCGGAACATCATCGTGTGACAGCAAACAGCAAATACACTATGATACATCTCTCTCTCTCTCTCTCTCTCTCTCTCTCTCTCTACACAGACACACACTCTCTTCTGCCTATCTGAAACATGTGAGTCAAACACAATGGGAGTCTTTGATAAGTCCCACAGCAGAAAATGCTGTCAGTGGAGCATCATTTGCAAATGTATTACTCAGACTGTAACCTATGTCCAAAAAAATAATAATATGTTTTGAATAATTCTGAGTGATCAGGGCTGACAGCACATATGCTGTAGATCAATGCTGTTAGTGCTCATTGTTTCCTGATATTTCTCAGACAGGTGGAACTGACTGTCTGGGGAGAAGAGAGATGCTTTATAAATACTCAGACTGTAACCTATGTCCAAAAAAATAATAATATGTTTTGAATAATTCTGAGTGATCAGGGCTGACAGCACATATGCTGTAGATCAATGCTGTTAGTGCTCATTGTTTCCTGATATTTCTCAGACAGGTGGTACTGACTGTCTGGGGAGAAGAGAGATGCTTTATAAAGATCCTAATATTCCATCATTTCTTTGATTGGAGATCTCTGTTGTGTAATGCTACCCCACGGGTATAGAGCAAAACTTGTTTTTTAGCCAGAGAAGCTTTTGGCAGCCTCACAGCTGTCTCAGCTGATCCTCCAGCTGATCCTTTTTGCCATTTTATTATTTAAAAAAATAGAGAAAAAATGAGAGAGATTCCAGCACAGGTAGAATTTGAGTGGTCACCAAGTCAAGCCAAAAGCAGGACCTTCAGCAAAGCTTGAACTCATGTCTATAAAACCTAATTTCATCAATAACAATTTGCTTCTGCCATGATTCTTTAATTGACAAGCATCCAATTCAGAAATTCTTAAAAAGGAAAATACAACTTATCAATACAGTCATTCAGATATTTGTAATAATCATTCAGAATTTCAGCCATTTTAAATTACATTGTTATATTTTTTATTATTTTTTACCATCAAAAAAATTTAATAAAAAAATATTTATTATCATTTTATAAATACAGTTATAATTAGATTCTCTTAATTTTTACATTCTTAATTTAATTAGAATCATTTAATTTAATTAATTTAATTTTAATTTAGTACTATGAAAGTTGGATTATGCTTCATTCCACCTTTGTATTAGTCTGTTCCCCAACTGGGTCAGTCCATTAAAAAAAGTCTGGTCTGAGCCAATAGCCATGGGCCTATTGCGCTTCCAGTGATCTGAGTTTGTGTCCTTATGGTTCATTCCCATTTCCGCCCCATTCTCACTCCCGCTTCTCTTCCGGCACCAAACACCAAAAATCAATTCTTAAAAAAGTCCAGATATTGCACAGGATGACAAGAAATGTTGGGCAAACAGGATCAGGACATGACAAGATCTGACTTGAAACCGTATCTATACGTGCTAACTGATACCCTACTGCCCCAATACACTTTTTAATATGAACTCAAATCGAAGAAAACAGAATCTGCTGGGAGAAACGATCCTAAAAACAGCACATCCCGCAGGTGTCTTCTGTAGGTGATTTCCAGACTTGACAGACTTCCTGGCATGCTTGGAACATCAGCGGGGTGCATGTGATCCACACTGCTGCACAGGAGCTTCAGGCCGCAGGATTTCAGTTATCATCACAGACCAGGCTGAGCTAACAGAAACTTCTGACCTCACAAACACATAATAGTACAGTACTAACTCTTCAAAGAATCGATTAAACAAAATGTGTAGTATTCTTTAGCGTTCAGCATACCTAGAGGAAAATGTGGTTTGAACCCCAGAGCTCAGACACAACAGAATGGCTCTCAGTATCTCAGAGCAGCCTGATATAGACTCAGTAAACTGTGTGGTTCAAACGCTGTGTGTGAGAGAGACAGACTCCTATATTACAGTACATCACTCTGGCAGTTCATAGTGTTGAACCACTGTAACCTTATGTATCTATTTATCTATCCATCCATCCACCCATCTATTGATCGTTCTGTTTATCTATCTATTAGGGGAGTAACGGTACACAAAAACGACAGTTCGGTACGTACCTCAGTTTTTAAGTCACGGTCCTGTATGTTTTCGGTCAAGCAGGGAGGAAAGAACTACACATAAAATTGCTTTTTTTTTCTTTCTTTCTTTTTTATTAAACAATAGTTTCCTCAACAAATTGTGAAGTTCATTCGTGTTTACTACATGTTGTAACCAGTGTTGGGGGTAACTCATTACAAGTAATGCGAGTTACGTAATCAGATTACTTTTTTCAAGTAACTAGTAAAGTAACGCATTACTTTTTTAATTTACAAGAAAATATCTGAGTTACTTTTTCAAAAAAGTAATGCCAGTTACTTTGTTTTCCCATTTATTGACTGACAAGTCTCCTGTCCCCATATTGGGAGAAATCGGGAGTACAGAGGCATTGTGTGCGCTGTGTGAACATGATGCTACTGTAGTTCTAGACTAAATGTGAATGTGCATTAATTCATCCCACTCACAAAAAACAGATTTAGTATTCATCAAAATGAATTAAAACAGTGAAATGCAAACTCAGAATATGACGCAAACCTGCAATAATTAAATATGTTAAATAACACAAATGTATCTAATCCCATTTTATTAACCAATATCTTTGCTGCTGACCTTTGATGATCCAGTTCAACCATACTAATAAGCAAAAATGACTTTAGAGAAACTAACAACTGTGCTTTGTTTTTTTATTGCTGAAGAGTGTTTATTCTCCTGCATTCTACTGTACAGACGTGAATTTACATTTCCTTCAGCCTGAGGTTTATTCATTACACTTTTTGGTGTGAAAGGGCTTTTATATTTGCTATAAATAGAACTTCTTATATTAAAAACAATCAAGCCCTGCTTATATTTAAAAAGTAACGCGAAAGTAACGCAAAAGTAATATAACGCATTACTTTCCATAAAAAGTAACTAAGTAACGTAATTAGTTACTTTTTTTAGGGAGTAACGCAATATTGTAATGCATTACTCTTAAAAGTAACTTTCCCCAACACTGGTTGTAACTAGTAATAAAGAGATCGCGTTCACTCGCATTCTATGCTGTAGTTTGAGCTGAGGTTCCGTGTGATCTTTCACAACACATCAAAGAGCGTCAAAACTGCAATAACTCTTTGAATTTCCTGATCAGATTGACAGAATTTGAAGTATGGGACTTTGGTGGCATTTACAAGACACCGTTTTCAAATAAAAACAGAAAACTTTACGTTAACGGGTTTCTAAGTGCAAGTTTTTGAAAACTACACCATTATCATCTCAGTGTAAACGACAAAAATGCAAATTTGAGAAAATGCATCAGTCTGCAAGTATGTGCACAAATGAATAAAGTAGTGTTTCTTTACAAAGAAGATGAGCAGGCCATGCAGGGTCAGGTCAGAGATTTCCCACTAGCCATAACTTCATTAGAAAATAAAACGATCAGAGCAATAAAAGTGCTATTTATTTCGAAAGAAGCTTTTATGCTAATCCAATAATGCTCTCAGGGTGCCTGTTGCCCACGGAGATGGGAGGATAGAGATGCGTTTCCATAGCAATTGAAAGGCATTCATGCACACAGACATTTGTTGCCTTGGTATTATTCTCAACTCACAGCCTGGAGCAAGTTTTGGGCCCAAACTGATTGTGCATCAACACACAATGTATAAGCTCCCCCAGTCTCTCTCTCATTTGCCCAGCAGTGCTGTGTATGTGAGTTAACGGTGCTCTGAGGAAGAGCCTCGTCCTGATCTGTGCTGTGCTGTTATTAGGAGAACATTGATCTGAGGCCCTTGCCACCACTTCCTGCTGATATTATCCTTTCCCAGAATCAGAGAACAATTGTTTGTGTGTAAGTGACGTGTGTTTGATGGTGTAGGGTGTAGTGACACTTTGCCTGTCCTCACATGCTGTTCTACAGCTTATACAATCAACAGCCAATTACTCTATCAAACAGGAGCATTTAAAATTTTAGAAAGGTTTTTTTTTTAAGTAAGAAAAAACGCAATGAAAGTTGTGTCGTTGTGTCATTTCACGTTTTAAATATATATTGGACAACTAATTAGAAATGTTAAATAGGAGTAGATCTACTTTTGTCATTTCCTCTTTTAATTTCAGTTTAGCATTATTTTCTATGCATTGTAAAAAAAATATTTGGTAGCACTTTATTTTAAGGTGTCCATGTTACACATGTTACATGTACTTACTATTATAATAACAATTAATTATGCATAATTACAAGCAAGTAACCCCAAGCCAAACCCAAATCCTAACCCTAACCATATAGTAAGTACATGTAGTTAATTAATATTACTCAGTACGTATAATAACACTGTAAAAATGACACCTTAAAATAAAGTGTAACCAAATATTTTTTTAAGTTGTAAAAAAATTATTGGAGTACATTTACAATAAAATAATATTTCAGTCTTTCTACTTGAAAATGTCACATTTAATTCAGTGTGTTACTTGCGGTTTCTTTGTAATCAATTGTGAAATTTACTAGCAATTTCAGAGTGAAAATTGTTTCTACACCAATATTTTTTAGTAAGTTTAGGCATCAATAGTGTGATGGGGATGGAGTATTCAAAAATCAGATTTAAATTAGAGACAGATTAAATTATGTTTTTTAATAAATATGACTGAGATTGTGATTGGGAAAACTAATATACATTTATAATCATGTTTTGGTTTTACTATTTATTTATGTGATTTCTGTGGCTTCTATATGGACATGACAAATGCAATCCTTAATAAAATATTTATTTTTAAAAAAGACATTACAAATGATCTGATCATCATGAAATGTCATGAAAGTTTTTTAATTCATTTTGAATTGATTTATTTGAGTCTCTAAACCATTTTAAAACATTGTGTTTTTGTGAACACAAATGGAACTGCCAGATCATTCTACTTCAAACCAAGTCAATTCACCTCTAGTTCTGTAGCACTTTATACTATACACATTGTGTCAAAGCAGCTTTACAGTGATAAACAGGAAAACTGCAGAATCTGTTATAAAAACTCTTCTTGCATTGGTAACAAGCCTCCACAAGCTTTCATGGTTGTGGTTGCCAGATGTCAAGGGTTTAAATCCCTCAATCGGAGCTACAACAGTACAGTTGCTCCTTAGGGTCCAGCTGGGGGATTGTTTAAAGATTTGGAGTATTTTCTTAATGTATTAAAAAAAGAAAAATTGAAAAAATATATTTTTTTAAAGAGTACAGCATGTCCTAGCTATTTTAAGAGTTGGTTGAGGCTCACTAGAAAGCTTTGAAGTGGTACCATCACCAAGAGAATTATGCTTTAAAATCTACAGAAATAGACTACTGTTAAAAAAAAAAAATGTATAAATAAATAATTTAATTTGACTTAACAGCAGGAACAGCAGGAAACTTCCTTGTCTCATCAGTAGTGTTTTACTCTAGACCAGTGGTTCTAAACTGATTTTAGTAGTAAACATTAAGAAAGAAAAAACTTTTGAACACATTTTTAAAACAAAATAATTGTTCAATAACACATTTAAATTTAAATGGACCCAAAATAAAATATCAGATATAACCAGGTACAGATAGAATTGTAGTGGTCAGTATGAAGTTGTTCACAGAGACAAATTCAGGACAAATATTCAGTTATTTCATTCATTTTCTCACTCTGTCTCTATTTCTAGAATTCGGCTCTTTCTCTCATGGGTGAGGAAAACCACTCTGCTAATCTACTCTCATAAATTACTTTCCTGATCTAATTAATATTTCACAGGCGAGATCAGCCTGACATTGCACCTTTATCAAACATTAATTATTTAATTGACTGTTAAGGAGAGATTAATGGGGAGTAATTAGCCAACAGACTTGAGAGACCCCCCATAGCGTGAGCTAAGTAGCCCTCACTAACCTGCACAAGCTAATGAGGCCACGCTAACCTCCTCTAGCTAACGAGCCCTCGCTTGCGGCTTTCCGACAGTCTGAGAAAATGTCCGCCGTTTGCAGTTACAGCCGACCATGTCCCCCATTTCTATTCTAGCTTTCTGTTTTAAAATTACAGTCTGAAATAAATGGAGCAATTCCAAGAGGGTCCCCGCACCAGCAGGGCCGTGCACAGGGGGGTGGCCCGGTGGCTAGAGCCACTGCCCCTTTGCCCTCATCGGCTGAGTTGCCCCTCTCACCACCCCCCACCCTCAGCCCAGCTCAAAGCGTTCTGTTACCGCTCCGCTAAAGATCCACGAATCCACTCTGTGTTTTCCAGCCCGCTCCGCAGCATCACTCACAATCGGTGTGCTGCTATCTGGAGTGGAGACCACAGTTCCCGAAGGTCGTTCATTAACAGGTAGATGCATTACAATCCACATTACAGTCAGTGGATGATTCGCTGAATTAATAATTTGGTAGTTTGTTTTTGTATTTCTGTCGGTAAAGTGATTAAAAGTGATTACAACAACAAAATATCCACGTTCTTAGAATTAGAATGTCTGATCAAATTATTATATACTAGTAATCTATAACACATCATATTTTATTAAAACCATATTAATAGGCATAAAAATAGTTAAAAAATAATATACATGTTCTAAATGAGTTGTTTATTATATACAGTAATATAGAAATATTAAATTAAATGTCTAGTACTTATAGGGGAGTGGGGTAAGATTCGCCATTTTTTACTTATGTGGTCCTCAAGGGAAAATGACGCAGAAATACAAAGAAAGTATCTATCCAAATGTAATCATTTCCTTTTACAAACAGACATATTTCTTTTCATAAAGTTAACTTTAACAACATAAAACCAACCAAATTAAGTTTAAATTTCAGTATTTATTTGTTTGCATTTCTGAAACAATATGTTGAACACCAAAGTTGTAGTCTTCCTAAAAACAGACTAAACAGAGAGTTTGTTGGCCATTAGCGACTACAGGTGGAAAGATATATCTGATTATAATGTGATGAAAAGCATTTTCTGGTTCTTATCAGAGAAGGATTTGGTGCACTTGTACACTGTCCCTATCAAATAAACTACAAATAATAAACATCTACAATAAAGTCTGAAATTATTACAGAGTGTGTTGTCTTCTCTTTTAATTGTATATTTGTAACAACTGGATCATTTGTATTAACAAGCATCCACCCCTCTAGTGCCCCTTTTTTGGTTTGGGCCACTGCCCCTCAAAATGTCTGTGCACGGCCCTGCGCACCAGCAGTTCTTGGGCCCCGATGACCACAGCTGCTGGTGTTTACAAAGGGACTCAGTTTAGCTGACATCTCGCCATCTTTTGTTCTTCCAGAGATTGTAGCTTTAAAATATCTCTGTTGGAATCTCCCAGTAATCTTCTCACATCCCTTCTCTGTTTCACAACTTTGAAATCCTTCTCTGCTGGTCTTTGTGATGGGGTTGTCCTGCTGTCACGCTAACTCACTTAAGCAGGAACAGATGCAGAACAGTTTAGAAGCAGACGTTTACTCAGTCAGTCACAGAGGAGTCTTTAACACACACACAAGCGTTTGCTTACTAATCCAAATCAGGACATACCTTAGGACATATATTGCTTTTATGTAAAACTAATTATAATCGCTACGCTGCAAAAAAAAAAAAAATTCTTACTTAGTATTTTTGTCTTTCCCTAACCATTTATTTAAAAGGAAACTTAACATAGATTTTTTTATAAAATGTATTATACATTTATATTATGCATTTATTATAAAATTATGATGACATATATAGTAATATTTTTACTTTATTATTTTTATTTAATTTTTATTTTTATGGATTAAGGATGTCCCCAGAGCTATTGTATTCCGTGTGATACAGAAATGTAATTCTGTCACATACCATAGTGAATTAACCAGCATATACAGTACAAACCAAATTGAAAATTAGGAATTTTATTTATTTATTTAATTTTATTTTAATTGTACTTTATTTTATCATTATTTTTATTTAAATGTTATTATGATTATGTAATATCATAACTTACTTATTTATTTATTTAATGAAGTCGTCCCCTCCGAGGTTCTGAGCTCTCTCTTTCTCTCTCTCTCTCTCTCTCTCTCTCTCTCTCTGTATATATATCAGGGGCTAGATTACGCGGGGGACGCGGGGGACGTGTCCCCCCACTTTTAATAATAATATATATATATATATAATGAAATAAAATACAATGAAAAGTGAAAGAGAAAATATTTACATTTTTTAAGTTTTAAAGTGACCTTCATATAACAAAAAGGGAGAAGAAAAAAAGATAACTAGTAAAAAAAAAAATGTAATGTTATTAAAAACCAACCCCTTGGAAAATTGACCATTTCTGACCTTAATAAATACATATATACATGCAAAATAAAAAGTCTAGGCTATATGCTGCTACACAATATCTAGC
Organism: Sinocyclocheilus rhinocerous; assembly: GCF_001515625.1. Taxonomy (NCBI): domain Eukaryota; kingdom Metazoa; phylum Chordata; class Actinopteri; order Cypriniformes; family Cyprinidae; genus Sinocyclocheilus; species Sinocyclocheilus rhinocerous. Next base: position 421,929 of record NW_015650373.1, read on the forward strand.
ATATCTTTCTGATAATACTATTATAAAGACATAAATGGGTGGACGAGAACCTCCGGTGAGTGGTTAATATTGCACTTTAAACAACAGCCTGACATCTGAGACCTCCCCACACATCACTCTCACACACTGATGTGCAGACGGGACACAGGACACTGTCACAGAAACACACGAGACAAAGATAGAGAATTACTAGAGAATGAAGGGTGTGATAAAGACAGAAATCCTCAGTTATCATGGTTATGCTCTTACTGTATATCATGTTCTGTGTGATACAAATCCACTGCATTAAATAAGTGGATCTTCTTTTGATGAACCTAATTAATACAGTACGAACCACACTGAAAATCTGTTATTTTATTATTTTATTTTATTGATTATTTAGGTTTTATTTCATTTTATATCATTCTTTTTATTTTACTTGAAAATACTTTTATTTACTCCCTGAAAAAAATTAGGATTAAAAAAATTTTTTTAACTGAAAATCCATTACGTAAAATAAGGAAATATTATGTCGATAAAATGGTTTATATTGTAAATGAAAATGGAAAAAAAGAAGCTGTACATGGACTATATGTCTCATTCTTCCTCTTGTATCAATGAAGGTGTAGGTGTGGCCCGTAGAAACGGTCACAAACTTACACACATGCAGCTGTGGTTTATTATGTAGATAAATTTAGACACCAAGCAGTTGAGCAGAACACTCCAGCTGAGAGTTTCCCTTAAATAAAATGCCATCCATTATTATTCATTATCTCTGAAATATGTTTTTGAGTCATGAGAAGCCATTGTATCAATGTCAGACAGAAACCCTCTTGCAAGCTTTCATTTATTTTTTTATTTTTTTATTCAATTACACATGCTCTACCTCTCTTTCAAAGGTCAATTTAGCTGTCCCTTTTTAGCCCAGTGATCTCCCTCTCCCTTTCTGTCTCTCACACAGGGGTTAATTTCCTGCTCTCACCTGTCTGTCTCTGTGGGGCTGCAATAATGCCCCTGTCCACTTATCTTAATTACGTGTCAGTGAGCATATCTGTGTGACAGTGAGGTGTGTGTGTGTGTGTGTGTGTGTGTGCACATTCAGGTGCAATTGTGTGTTGCATTTATTGAATTTGGGACCTTTAATCTCCTCATCAGGATGGACTCAGAGTCTGTCAGGACCACTGTCGAAGAGAAGACCATTCTCTCTTTCCCTCTCTCTCTCTCACTCTTTCTTTCTCTGTCTGCCTGTAAAAGAAGTCTTATTGGCTCTGACAGCTTTAAAACTCTATTTGAAACTCTATTAATAAAATCATTCAAATGTAAAGTCGTGCTTACATGCAAAAACGGCCATCGGTGTTATAATGCTGAATCCCAGATCTTATAATCTTAAAGGCAGAATATGTTGATGACTTATTGTTCTTTGGCTTTTCGGGACTCAGCATCCATCTGACAAGACTTTCTGCTCAAATCCCTTTAATCTCATCTAATCTATTCTAAACTAATCCTGCAGGTCTGCAGTCAAAACACTGACCTCATCTGACCTTTAGCAGCTTTCACTGGAAGTAGTTTCCTCTGTCATAGTTGTATTATGGGAAAGCTAAAATCAGCACTCAAAGGGATTTAATTTTCTGCAAGGTGTTCTTTAGGCAGATTGGGTAAACAATTGATTTTGTGTGAGACTGCAGATCTTATTCTTTTTGGCCTAAAAGCACATGTTTTGGGGAGAAAAACTGTTTTAGTGTGCAAAATCAGCTCAGAATGTTGGATATGTCGATATGACTCAGTTACACTAAAACTTCTATAGAAACAGAGTTAGTTATATTTAAGATTATGATATAAGTTATTTGTACATTTAAGATTCCATTTCATATACAGGTGCATCTCAATAAATTAGAATGTCGTGGAAAAGTTCATTTATTTCAGTAATTCATCTCAAATTGTGAAACTCGTGTATTAAATAAATTCAATGCACACAGACTGAAGTAGTTTCAGTCTTTGGTTCTTTTAATTGTGATGATTTTGGCTCACATTTAACAAAAACCCACCAATTCACTATCTCAACAAATTAGAATATGGTGACATGCCAATCAGCTAATCAACTCAAAACACCTGCAAAGGTTTCCTGAGCCTTCAAAATGATCTCTCAGTTTGGTTCACTAGGCTACACAATCATGGGGAAGACTGCTGATCTGACAGTTGTCCAGAAGACAATCATTGACACCCTTCACAAGGAGGGTAAGCCACAAACATTCATTGCCAAAGAAGCTGGCTGTTCACAGAGTGCTGTATCCAAGCATGTTAACAGAAAGTTGAGTGGAAGGAAAAAGTGTGGAAGAAAAAGATGCACAACCAACCGAGAGAACCGCAGCCTTATGAGGATTGTCAAGCAAAATCGATTCAAGAATTTGAGTGAACTTCACAAGGAATGGACTGAGGCTGGGGTGAAGGCATCAAGAGCCACCACACACAGATGTGTCAAGGAATTTGGCTACAGTTGTCGTATTCCTCTTGTTAAGCCACTCCTGAACCACAGACAGGAGTGAGAAGAAGGCTAAGGAGAAGAAGAACTGGACTGTTGCCCAGTGGTCCAAAGTCCTCTTTTCAGATGAGAGCAAGTTTTGTATTTCATTTGGAAACCAAGGTCCTAGAGTCTGGAGGAAGGGTGGAGAAGCTCATAGCCCAAGTTGCTTGAAGTCCAGTGAAACGATATATAAAATATATAAAACTTCAAAAAGACTGTGACAAACTTCGCCTGGAGATGTAGGCCTACTCATTAAATCTTTAGCAAAGAATTTCAAAAGGTGAAATTAAAAATAAATTTTTTGCATATACCAAATGAGAGAGAGAGAGTCAGTGTTGTTATGTTGAAAAATAAATCATAATTTCTCTGAGTTGCGCCTGGTGTGAACATCTGATGCTGAGTAATGAGCCTGGAGCTGCCAGTCGGACAGGAAGAAACCCAGCAGCTAACAGATAGATACAGAGCAATATCCAGAGCTGACAGAAAAACTGCGACAGAATCTAAACATCTGTTTACTTGCTGTCTTTCATCTGCAACTAAACAGTAAGAGATTAAAAAAATAGCATAGGATATTTAATTTTTATATTTGAAAAGCGAGTAAAAATGTGTCCTAAATAATAAAATCATAATTGTTTCTTTAAGAAAACACTTCTAGAAATAGAATTGACATTTACTGACGGACATAGCCTACATTAATGCCGAGTTCACACTGCAACCATTTTAGCCCGATTTTTCACTCGCCGACAGGTTTTGCGAAATCGCCGACAAATGCCCGACATCGGAGGCAAATCGGTGCTCGTTCACGCGAGTGACAATCACGCAGTGTGAATGATCAAAGACGC
>NW_015650373.1:433104-489403 GCF_001515625.1 Sinocyclocheilus rhinocerous
TAATTGTTTGCGGGCTATATAGGCTATATATTTTTTTGTAATAATTACAGTCTTGCTCGAGAACTCCGGTCTGACGCACGCGGGTTCTTGCTTTATTTCCTTATCACTTCTCGCGTGTGTTTTGTTGTGAAATGTAGTTTGCGGACCAGACAGAGCTGCCGGCGATTCTTCCTATTGTGAAGTCATGCAATGTGTAACCCACTGTCGCCGATCCATCGTGCAATGTGAACACAGCAGCAACTGAATGCTACCCCAGATAGTCACGCAGTGTGAAAACAACAGCGATCCGACGAGTTTGAAAATCGTGCAGTGTGAACTCGGCATAAGTTTGATGTGATTATATCTTCACTTCTTTCACTTTTTGTCGTACACAGTGCTGGGTAATGAACGATTACATGTAATCTAGATTATGTAATCACTAATCAGATTCCAAAAATGTAATACTTGTAATTATCGTATATTATAAATGTTCGTAATCAGATTACAGTTACTTTTTTATGGATTACATTATTACAAATTATTCACACAATGGCAGTGAACTATTCATTTATTGATTCTCCCTAAGTATTCTTGTTTCTCTTTTAATTTTGTCTTTTAAAAAATAATTCTACTGTGTCATATTTTTGAATATTTGAATATTCACAATATAGAATGGCCATGTAAGTGTCATGTGAATTAATTTGCGACGCATGCTTATGAATTTGGGGACAAGAGCACCTCTCAGTCAATTATATCATGTATGAGATGAATCATTACGCAAGTTACAAAACACTGCTGATGTATAACTGACAAAAATATTTATGACTTTGAAGACTTTGACCAGGTCATAGCTGTTTTCATGTTTATTAATGTTCACGTGATGCAGCGATTCCTAAACGTTTTGTCAGTCAAACCCCTTTGAAGTTAATATTTATTAAAAAAAAAATTTAAAAATGTAACAACACATTTCTCCACTAGATGTCATCATGGTAACATAAACAACAGCTGTGCATCACAGTTCTCCTTAGCATACATCTCTTCCAATACTTTGTCAACTCTGATTCCATTAGAGCACATTAACTTTAATTCAATAAATAAACATTAACTCATTATTCACTCAGTATAATTTTAAGTAAGCGTTAAATACAGCTTATATTTAAGTGTTGAGGCTGTACTAGTGGAACAGCCGTTTATTCGGGTGTTTCTTGATTATTGTCAGTTGCTCTGGTTGACTTTGGAAGATCATTTAACTGTTTACAGCCATGTAAATATGGTGGCCCATGAAACAGAGAGATCAAAGCCATGATAAATCTCAATTATGACCTTGAACAAAGTGCTTAGGGTATAGTATTGCCGCTATTTCTTTCTCTGAAACAAAAATGGACTATAGAAGTCTTCCAATAAGACTTGTGCATGATACTTCAAGTCTTCTGAGGTCGTTTAATAGCTTTGTATGAGGAATAGACCAATATTTATTCCCTGCACCTTTTAAACCTTTTTTTTTTTTTTTGATACATCACGCTTTTATGGCTCACACATTATAGAACATAAGGCCCAATCTGATCAAAAATATGCAATTTGGTGCAGTTGCTGATATTTATATGGCCAAAAATTAGGATGACATTGAGATATCTAGGATAACAGGAAAAGTAGGGTAACAAATCAGACATAAATAAATCAAACAACAGATTGTGCACAACAGGTTTTTCGGCAAAATGTTGATCTTGTTGATAATTTTGATGCCTTAAAAAATGTGCGTATCAAATATGATACAGAAGGCTTTAGAGGATTCAGAATAAAGATATGGGAAGATTATCAAGGGAAGATAAAGCTATCATATGCGCTCTATTTCAAGTCTTATGAGCTACTTTAATGGTGCTTTAATGGTGTTTTTGTCCTTGACAAATGAGGTCACTGTGAACTTCATGAAATGCAGCTTTCATTCATTCCATACAAGTTAGTTTAGTTTAGTTAAATTGGAAAGAACAGAGAATGACAAACTGATTCTCATGTTCTCAAGCTGATTGTGCTTGTCAACGCATTGGAAAATCTGCGGCACTGTTGCTATAATTAGTATATTAGCATCTCACTGACTATGTCATGCACTGTTCCACCAGGACTACAGACACAACACCTCTCTCTCTCTCTCTCACTCACTCACACACAGACACACACACACACAGACACAGTGAAACCGAATCCAGCCTGTTGGTTCTGGTTGAAACTTCCCACTTCAGGAGTAACATGTCAAGCATAAACACTCACAAATAAACACACACAAATTCATTACAGATACGCTAAATAACATGTATGCATCTAATATAAATGCAATTCTGTGAAGGTTTATAGGTGATTTACAAGAAGTCTTAACATGGTAGTCTTGACAGAGGTCAGAGGTCAGTCTCCAAATGCTCATTTAGGCTATGATCAAATCATGCACATCCGAGCAATTCAAGACCCCTGTTATCTCCCAATGATTAACTACATACACATATTCACAAACACATTGTTAAAGGTCAAAGCCAGTGGCTAAGATCTCTCATTTCCTTCACGAGCTTTTTGAAAAGTCACCACCCCTTACACTTTCAAATCCCTGCCTTAAATCAGACACAGATGGCCATACTTTATTTCCTTATCACTTCTCGCGTGTGTTTTGTTGTGAAATGTAGTTTGCGGACCAGACAGAGCTGCCGGCGATTCTTCCTATTGTGAAGTCATGCAATGTGTAACCCACTGTCGCCGATCCATCGTGCAATGTGAACACAGCAGCAACTGAATGCTACCCCAGATAGTCACGCAGTGTGAAAACAACAGCGATCCGACGAGTTTGAAAATCGTGCAGTGTGAACTCGGCATAAGTTTGATGTGATTATATCTTCACTTCTTTCACTTTTTGTCGTACACAGTGCTGGGTAATGAACGATTACATGTAATCTAGATTATGTAATCACTAATCAGATTCCAAAAATGTAATACTTGTAATTATCGTATATTATAAATGTTCGTAATCAGATTACAGTTACTTTTTTATGGATTACATTATTACAAATTATTCACACAATGGCAGTGAACTATTCATTTATTGATTCTCCCTAAGTATTCTTGTTTCTCTTTTAATTTTGTCTTTTAAAAAATAATTCTACTGTGTCATATTTTTGAATATTTGAATATTCACAATATAGAATGGCCATGTAAGTGTCATGTGAATTAATTTGCGACGCATGCTTATGAATTTGGGGACAAGAGCACCTCTCAGTCAATTATATCATGTATGAGATGAATCATTACGCAAGTTACAAAACACTGCTGATGTATAACTGACAAAAATATTTATGACTTTGAAGACTTTGACCAGGTCATAGCTGTTTTCATGTTTATTAATGTTCACGTGATGCAGCGATTCCTAAACGTTTTGTCAGTCAAACCCCTTTGAAGTTAATATTTATTAAAAAAAAAATTTAAAAATGTAACAACACATTTCTCCACTAGATGTCATCATGGTAACATAAACAACAGCTGTGCATCACAGTTCTCCTTAGCATACATCTCTTCCAATACTTTGTCAACTCTGATTCCATTAGAGCACATTAACTTTAATTCAATAAATAAACATTAACTCATTATTCACTCAGTATAATTTTAAGTAAGCGTTAAATACAGCTTATATTTAAGTGTTGAGGCTGTACTAGTGGAACAGCCGTTTATTCGGGTGTTTCTTGATTATTGTCAGTTGCTCTGGTTGACTTTGGAAGATCATTTAACTGTTTACAGCCATGTAAATATGGTGGCCCATGAAACAGAGAGATCAAAGCCATGATAAATCTCAATTATGACCTTGAACAAAGTGCTTAGGGTATAGTATTGCCGCTATTTCTTTCTTTGAAACAAAAATGGACTATAGAAGTCTTCCAATAAGACTTGTGCATGATACTTCAAGTCTTCTGAGGTCGTTTAATAGCTTTGTATGAGGAATAGACCAATATTTATTCCCTGCACCTTTTAAACCTTTTTTTTTTTTTTTGATACATCACGCTTTTATGGCTCACACATTATAGAACATAAGGCCCAATCTGATCAAAAATATGCAATTTGGTGCAGTTGCTGATATTTATATGGCCAAAAATTAGGATGACATTGAGATATCTAGGATAACAGGAAAAGTAGGGTAACAAATCAGACATAAATAAATCAAACAACAGATTGTGCACAACAGGTTTTTCGGCAAAATGTTGATCTTGTTGATAATTTTGATGCCTTAAAAAATGTGCGTATCAAATATGATACAGAAGGCTTTAGAGGATTCAGAATAAAGATATGGGAAGATTATCAAGGGAAGATAAAGCTATCATATGCGCTCTATTTCAAGTCTTATGAGCTACTTTAATGGTGCTTTAATGGTGTTTTTGTCCTTGACAAATGAGGTCACTGTGAACTTCATGAAATGCAGCTTTCATTCATTCCATACAAGTTAGTTTAGTTTAGTTAAATTGGAAAGAACAGAGAATGACAAACTGATTCTCATGTTCTCAAGCTGATTGTGCTTGTCAACGCATTGGAAAATCTGCGGCACTGTTGCTATAATTAGTATATTAGCATCTCACTGACTATGTCATGCACTGTTCCACCAGGACTACAGACACAACACCTCTCTCTCTCTCTCTCACTCACTCACACACAGACACACACACACACAGACACAGTGAAACCGAATCCAGCCTGTTGGTTCTGGTTGAAACTTCCCACTTCAGGAGTAACATGTCAAGCATAAACACTCACAAATAAACACACACAAATTCATTACAGATACGCTAAATAACATGTATGCATCTAATATAAATGCAATTCTGTGAAGGTTTATAGGTGATTTACAAGAAGTCTTAACATGGTAGTCTTGACAGAGGTCAGAGGTCAGTCTCCAAATGCTCATTTAGGCTATGATCAAATCATGCACATCCGAGCAATTCAAGACCCCTGTTATCTCCCAATGATTAACTACATACACATATTCACAAACACATTGTTAAAGGTCAAAGCCAGTGGCTAAGATCTCTCATTTCCTTCACGAGCTTTTTGAAAAGTCACCACCCCTTACACTTTCAAATCCCTGCCTTAAATCAGACACAGATGGCCATATACACCCATCTCCTGTCCACCATTCACAGCAGAGGCGGGAGGAGGCTCCATCTCCCAGTGTATGGAGAAGGCTGAAGGGTGACAGAGTGCATGTGGAGATAAAACAGCCCCCTCTGTGCTGTAAATATGACACGCATGACAGTCATAACAAACGTGCGCACCTATACACACATGACAGGGATCAGCACTGTGGGTGGATACAGCTGCTCTTACGTAGTTTAGAGCAGTAACTCCGAGAAAGTGCCTTGGAATGTAGTTGGCATACAGTACAATACACCATGTAAGGTAAAAAAAACAAACTGTATAGACATATAAAAGATGAAGTGTGTAATTTTGTGATGTTTATTGTGCAGAGACAACTATAAAAAAGCCATTCGTTGGTCAGCTTTCCAAAAAATGTAAATACTGTGGATGTGTAGTGGTATTAAAACATCGCTATGTGCGTTTGAGCTGTCTAACAGGCAAAATGAGTGCTTGAGAAATCTGTCTGAAAGCAATTATATGTTTGCTGTTTAATTTGGTGTCATTAGTGGTGTAGAAATTATGCACTGCAGCTTTAAGGCACTTGAAGTCATCTAGAAATATAGCGCTGTTTGTCTTGTCAAGTAGTTGAGGTTTCTAGGAGGCTGTTTCTGTGTCCGAGAAAAAAATACAACAGGTCATTGTGAGTTTAATGCAAGATATAAAGTCACATACAAAAATGAAGTTATATTGTATTGCAATTCTGTGACATAAGAAGATGCAGTTCCAGGAAATAGTGTTGCAATCCTGAAAAAATAAAAACTGTGAGATTAAAAAAAATTTCAATTAAGAGAAATAAAGTCGCAATTACCCTAACATAACATCTGTTAAAAATTAAAAATTAACTTTCAGGATAACAGATTTTTAAGAGCTGAATGTTGTTTGAAATCCTCCTTTTTAAAATAATGACTTTACATGACTTTAGTGATTTACATTTGCTGGATTTAAAGGATCACAATTTTTAAAAATATTTTTTACTCACAATTTATACCTGATTAAATATTTTAGAGCTTGGCATAACTTGAAAAACTTATATTTTGTCTTATGTTAAATTACTTAAGTCGTCTTGAGGCCCTGGCCTAGAGGACCATTGGTTAAGAACCACATTTTTATTTTTGCACATAAAGCAGAGGACGAGACAGTCTGTCCGATACACTCATCTCATATCAAAGTTACACATTTGGGCCTAGAACCTGTTTTTCAATCAGCACTGACTGTGATCAGTATTCAGTAGTACTTGCTGATGGGTATTTAGTGATCATTGTTGGCCTTGATCAGTGTGTGAGTGCTGAGAATATCCTTCCATCTCAGAGTGCTTAGAATCATCAGGGGCCAACGCATTCTTTCATTTGGTGGAAAATATGTGTGCAACTGAATTAGGCATTTAAATGAGATGTGTTATATCACATTCTGTACTATCTACAGCAGTGGATAGTACAGAATCCCCTCCTTTGTCTGACACACCCATTTCAGGTCTTGGAGTCTCTTCAGCTGAAGATCTGAATCAGGTGTGTTTGATTAAGGAGGCAGGGAAAGCTGAATGTTGTTTGAAATCCTCCTTTTTAAAATAATGACTTTACATGACTTTAGTGATTTACATTTGCTGGATTTAAAGGATCACAATTTTTAAAAATATTTTTTACTCACAATTTATACCTGATTAAATATTTTAGAGCTTGGCATAACTTGAAAAACTTATATTTTGTCTTATGTTAAATTACTTAAGTCGTCTTGAGGCCCTGGCCTAGAGGACCATTGGTTAAGAACCACTGCTTTACATCATTTTTATTTTTGCACATAAAGCAGAGGACGAGACAGTCTGTCCGATACACTCATCTCATATCAAAGTTACACATTTGGGCCTAGAACCTGTTTTTCAATCAGCACTGACTGTGATCAGTATTCAGTAGTACTTGCTGATGGGTATTTAGTGATCATTGTTGGCCTTGATCAGTGTGTGAGTGCTGAGAATATCCTTCCATCTCAGAGGGCTTAGAATCATCAGGGGTATATTTTGTCTTATGTTAAATTACTTAAGTCGTCTTGAGGCCCTGGCCTAGAGGACCATTGGTTAAGAACCACATTTTTATTTTTGCACATAAAGCAGAGGACGAGACAGTCTGTCCGATACACTCATCTCATATCAAAGTTACACATTTGGGCCTAGAACCTGTTTTTCAATCAGCACTGACTGTGATCAGTATTCAGTAGTACTTGCTGATGGGTATTTAGTGATCATTGTTGGCCTTGATCAGTGTGTGAGTGCTGAGAATATCCTTCCATCTCAGAGGGCTTAGAATCACTCCAGGAATGTGGTAGGGAACCATGCTTCTCACTCCATATGTCGCCCCTTAGTAACAGAAAAAAAGAGAACAACTTCTTTGCCTGTCTCTGGTCAGTGTCATGGTGATAGTTGTGGCCCTGTAGATGGCTAAACGCATGTCTCTCAAACTGTATTGCACTTGATATTTCTGTTTTACTGAGGGTCTTGTGATGCAGGGTTGGTGATTTAAGGCCCTGACATACTCACTGCAAAGTTTTTTTTCGTTCTTCACAAAGCTTCAAAATGCCTTTTGCAGCAGTGTACTGTTAACAACATTCTAATGCTGCCCACACTGTGGAGCAGCATTTAGATGAATATATAAATATGTGGCGCACGCTTTCCTCTCAATAACAAAATAAACACACAACAAAAATCACAGCCACACCGATATGCCCTGCAATTCGGCACTCTGGTCACATCATCTTTATTTATATAGTTCTTTAATACAATAGATGGCTTTAAAGCAAACAGCTTTATTACATTACACATGAAAAACAGTGTCAGTGTCACTTTCAATTAGAATTACAACTTCAATTTCTCCTATAAAATAGCTCTCCAGTGTGTTCATGTTTTTACTTGCACCTGACCTCGAGTGACTGAACAGAAGAAATAAACTAGAAAAGATTTCCATGCAAAGGTTTCTTCCAGCCGGAGCAATCTTTCCGGCAAATTCGCTTTGGCATGCTGTTTCGAACTCCCCAAACAAACTTGAACACCAGTTTGCTCTTCAATTTCAATTGACATATCAGGGCCCTTAATCTGTATTCATTGGTAGTTTTAACTAAACAGAAAAACACCCATTTTCACCACTGACCTCTCATCAAAAATCCACCTCAGATATGGAAACTTCAGCTCTTGGAGGGATCATTCCGTACCAAGCAGGGCCGGATTTATGTTATTGTGACATAGGCAAAAGAACTTAATAGCCCCTTTGCCTATTAATATATATTGTTACCACCCCAAAACAACAAACAAAATTAATCATAATCCATATGAAAACCATTACAGTGTTCTCTATTGCAAAATTCTGTTGCATGCGAAATAATGTGCCTAGAATGCCTATGCATAAATCCGGCCCTGATCAAAAGCAAACAAAAGCATCTTTCATGAAAATGAATTTCTAATACAACCAGAGATAGAGGCTTTTTGAATTGTGCTGTTCTTCAGCTAACAACTTCTGGAAATGACTTTTAGATAAGCAGAAGGGATATTAGAATGTGAAAGCCAAATGAAATCAGAAATCAGAGCAAGCCATCCACCCCACTGAGGGCCATGACCGTATCCACAGTTAAGTATTAATCACATTATTCGGTTAAAATACTGCTCTACCCATCTCCGCTGCTGTTGTAAATATTTGGTTTGTGCACAGAAAAATCAAAAATGATCAACTTTTTGTGCACAAAAGTTGATCATAAATGGAACAGAAACAGGAGGAGATACAGGCGGTTTCCCTATGAACTGTAGGGGGATGTTTTGAGAGGGACTTGTGTAGAGAAGAAGTTCAGCATGGATAAACAGGCCTGTGGGCTAGTTTGCTTGTGTTGTGGGTTAAAGTTCCCACCTCTGATCAGTTCAAACGGAGACGGGTCGTTCTACATCTGCAGTAGTGAAAAAAATAGCAGATGGAGGGAGAGGATTTGTGCAGGAACATATTGGTTCTGTGATTATAAGGAAAATATACACTCACTAGAACAAAAAAAGAAGATATTTTGATATTTGAAATGACTTGTTTTGTCCACATAATGAATGTCAATGGGGTCCAAAACAACACTAGACCCTACTGCGTGGACAAAAAATACTCATCTTTCTTTTGTGTTCCACAGAAGTCATATAGGTTTGGAATGACATAAGGGTGAAAATTCAATTCAAATAAAACTTCAAAAACATGCCATTTAAAATAGTTTGTCTATGGAAACGGCTCCAAGCTATCTAATTTAAGTATCTTTAAAGGTGCAGTCACATTCGCAAATTTACAGTGAAATTTTGTGGGGCCATTGTATATCGTGAAGCTTAGCTCACACAGAAGTTACTTTCAAACCAAGCAGCTTTTTGTTGGCCAACGTGGCAAATTCACATGAGAAAATTGAACCCATTACGAAGTCTACACTGTAAAAAAAATCCGTAAAATTTACGGTAGAAAACTGGCAGCTGTGGTTGCCGGAATTTTACCGTAAAAAATACGGTAGCAACGTTTTAGGTTTTACGGTTTTAACTTAAATTTACAGTTAAATACCGTGTCTTTTACCGTTAAATTAACGGTCATTTTTTACAGTGTATGTGTGGAAATCTTTTGACTTTCACTCGAAATTCCCAACTGCATGGATTTCTATTGAAATGACTGGATTATGCCCGCAAAAGTTTGCCAAACAACAGTAAATTTGACTGCACCTTAAGCCTACTATGTAAAGCTAACCAAAGACAAATTGTTATCACTATGTTTTTCTGGCAATTATTTTCTTTGACACTTGATATCATCAAATAGCTTATTGTTTGCCAAGAAATAATTCACCTGTGAAGTCTGGGCTTTCAGTGATGGCACTGATGGGTGTGTTTGCTTCTGATAAAGCTGTGCTCATGATCTTTGAACCCTGAAAGATGATGAAAGCAGGATATAAAGTATGCCAGTATCTGTTTTGAAAGAGAGAGTGCAAGAAAAAGAGGAAGGTTAGCATATGACTTATTTATTTATGCATTGAATGAATAATGGAGGTGCTCATTTCGAGCTGTGCTAAACAGCAGCTACTGAACTTTCCAACTTGCCATAAGAGTAGTGTTTAAAAGATAATAATTTCACCTTTGAATTGAATTGATTTTGCACATGGATCATGTTATCACTAATGTTTTCATACATATGTGCAGTGCATGACTATCTGAGAGATTCCACTTGTATTTATTGATTTCCACTCCTGTTTAAAGTTGGAATGCTTCAGTGGGGAGTTTCCTGGGATTTCAACTTTTTCCATCAATCCTGTTGGACACTCAAAATGTAATAAAAATTATGGAATGTATAATAAACAATCACAGATGTTTGGTAGGTCAAATGCTCGCTTTAAGAATGTTTCATCAAAACCGATCTCAATATGTGACATACAGGAACACACCAGGGGACTTCTATGGGAAATATCAGATCCTGTAACAAATCCTAATCCTTGCTGTCTAGCATATATAAACTAAAGACATGCCCACTATGTAAAGGTGAACCTTTGTGAACTGCAGGTCTGTTGAATGTTCATACAAATTGAACTTTTAATTAATCTGAGATCCTCAAGTGATTAATGTGCTTTTCTGTTTATACATCCTGCAAAGAGCTTCATTGGTTAAGGATTTGTGGCCACTGTCTGTGTTTGCATGCTTGTGCACACCAAAAATATTCATATAAACAGAACAAGTGGTTTACCAAGACTTATTTCCATATTCTTCTTTAATTTCAGTGTTCGCTCTTATGTCAATCTCTGATTCAGTATGAAGGAATTTGTTCTCTTTGCTGCTGTGACTGGAGCCCATGCTTATTAACAAAAGACTAATTAATCTCTGCTGGTGCAGCACAGCAATTTCGCATGCTGTCAGCTGGAAATGAAAGAAAGGGAGACAGCAGAATATTGGGGAATACAAGGAAGCTACACACATTACATCTAAACATCTTTTCAATTTACTTAAGCAGCAAACTTACATAACAAAATTAAAAAGTGTTAATATGAAGGATGTAAAAAGTACTAAGAAACTGTACTTAAGTTAAAGTACAGGTCAAAATGTTACTCAAATAAAAGTCTAAGTACCTAGCCCAATACATACATAATTATTTAGCTGAAGTCAAAAGTATCCACATTCAACTTAAATGTTTACTTAGTACTTAAATATCTTATTATTTTTTCCTTCTCAATTCAATATATTTTCTTTTAAGAATGTTTAGATATGTTTACTTGAAAACAAGATAAAATACTTTTCATCACCTTTCAGTGTTGAACACTGCTTTAAAAGTTCAACTTCTACTTACTGTTTTGATTTTATTTTTTTATCATTTAAATTACAATACAGTTGCAAATAATATAGAGGTTAAGCTTCAAAAGGTCCCGGTGAGAAGACATTTTTATAATATTCAAAGCAAAGTTGGTGTAGGAAGAGAAATGGATAAAAATCGGAGGGAGGAAACAGTCATTACTCGTCTCAGAATAGGACATACAGGGCTCAATAAGACTCTGCATTTAATAGGTAAACATACAAATGGTCTATGTACACATTGTAACCAACCTGAATCAGTAAAACATATAATAATAGAATGTCATGCATATGAAAATACGAGAATAATATTAAAAGAAGTATTTGAAAAATATCAACTTAAATTCACTTTGGAAAATATACTTGGAACAGCACTAAGGAAGACAGTCTTGCGCGCTTACTTCCTATCGCGCGCATGCGCTCTCAAGTGGCCAAGACCGCAAGTGTGGGTATTTGGACAAGGGGATTACGGTCAAAGTAATAACTCCTCGTGTCCTTGTAACTGGAGACTATTGCACCACATACGCTCGTGGGGCCGAACAGCAGTTGTGCGCATGTGCAGCAGGGTTTCTATGAAGAGTCGAGCGGATGGGAAACTCACACACCACATATCCACGGAGCCATTCGGAGCTCTCCATGCTGCTCAGTGACCCGGGGCCGCCGCACATTGCAGACGAATAGAGTGAACTTGCAACCGGAGTTGGTGAATGAAAAGAGCAGGTATGTGTTTCATGGGCGCTTTTACAAGCGTATTGTGTGGACAACATGGTTCTACTGGAGAGAGAGGGGTCCGTTTAACTGCGCGTCTTGAGCTTTAGAAGAACACAATTAATTAACCTGAACTCTGGAGGGTGCTAGCAACACTCTCTTTGTGTTCGCCTCTCAATGCAATGTTTCGGGTCAGTTACGTCATTCGCAATGTCGTAGTACGCGCAGACTGGCAGATCGAGACATTGTGCCGATTTGAGACAGACTGGTGGGAGAATAGGGGTTTTGTGACCCACCGTCATCAAAAAAGACACTTCTCTTAAGACCAAGAAGCTGATCTCCATTGTTCATCAAGTTGTTCGCTTTTCTCGCCTTTTGAATCTATAGCTACGCGCGCGTGACGCGCTCACGTGAGCAATTAAGGGGTGATGATATGAGAGGAATAAATTTAAAACTAAATAAAATTATAATAGTTATTAAAAGCAGCATCTGTTCACATGCCTTGTTTTAGCATTTTGAGTCATTTTTATATATATATATATTTTTTTTTTAGGTATGAGGAATTTATTATGTCTAAATCAAAAGCTGATGAGATGCCTACATGTAGCCATGTGCAGTGTTTTAGGGTATATGATGCCCTAAATTTCCATCTAGGCAAGCATCTCATCGTTTTTTGAAACATTGAGTTGCTTGCTTTTCGGACAAAATTTCTACAGTCCTATTTCTTCTCAACCAATGTCACCAAGCAACTCGTAGATGTAAAGTGAGCAAGGGAAAACACTGATGGTCTGACTTCAGAATCCCTCTACTTGCATTAAGCTAAATTATAGCTCAGCTTCCACTTCCACTGGAAACCAAAACTTTGAATAAACAAATAAAAAGTTCTAAGCAAACTCCATTCCGCTCCACTAGTAAAATACTAACTAACTACATAAATTCATTTTTATATAGACAATGTATTCTTATTAAAGATAATCTGATTTAGTTTAACAGCTATTTATTGCAGGTGAAAGTTTCAACATCTGATGTTGCATCATGAGCTTATTGGTATCATCAAGCAAATTTCATAAGGTGAAATGTAGGTAACCTCAGATTGAATCAAATAGATCCCTACTCAATGTAGGACTAGCATGGAGAAGAACAATGGCTGGTAGAGAGATATCAGAGAGGTCAGACTGTATTATAAGGGCACAATTGGTGCCACTCAAGACTCTGTGTGGCACAATACAGGTATTTGCATGCCAGAAACCATATATATGAATTAACCATAATATGAATTTATTGAGTCTATGGAAAGTAAATTCAGGTATAAGAGATGCACACCAGTTACCCAAACGGTATCTAAAAACATTACTTTACAAAAGAGCAGCTTCTACATCTTATCAGTATTAGTGTTCTGATGCAACTTCATGTTCAACTTTTGCCCCCATTGAGAGTGTGACAATCTCCCATCAATTAAACTGGGTCTGTAATGTTTTGCTGTAATGTTTGCCTAAAAGTCCAGGTGTTCTTGTGTTGTTTGAGACCCAGTTGACTGACGTAACATTCAGCGTGATTTGACGTTAAGTTCAGCGGTCATGTGGGAATTTGATCGATTACAAATCACAAGGACAAAATTGAGGTTGTGGAAGGGAGAGCAGCCAGGTTCAACAATTCAAAGGGGTCGGTCACAAGACTGATAATGAGCACACAGTTGAATTGATTTGCCAAACGGCCTCCATCTAGCACACAGTTATGGCTATTATATTTCTTTACAGGTATTGTTTAGTGATGTTTGTTGTTAAGACAACCACAAACTAATTATAGTGTCATTCTGTGATAGTTTGGCAGATATACGCATATCGTCTCACAGGTGGTGTTCAGTAGTGATTTGTTTGTGCGTGTGATTGTGTGTCCTTGTATGAGTTGGCAATTGAATATGACAGAAAGGTCGTTCTATTGTTGGATGCTGCAGACTCACTGTTGCATGTCAGAGATTTTGACTGTCTACACTTAGGGGGTAGTCATGACCTAATGGTTAGAGTAACCCAAAGGTCGCTGGTCTCCATTGTTAATCACGTTGTTCGCTTTTCTCGCCTTTTGAATCTATCGCTACGCGCGCGTGACGCGCTCACGTGAGCAATTAAGGGGTGATGATATGAGAGGAATAAATTTAAAACTAAATAAAATTATAATATTAAAATTATAAAAGGTCGTTCTATTGTTGGATGCTGCAGACTCACTGTTGCATGTCAGAGATTTTGACTGTCTACACTTAGGGGGTAGTCATGACCTAATGGTTAGAGTAACCCAAAGGTCGCTGGTTCGAGTCTCGGTACCGGCAGGGATTGTAGAAAGTGAAATTGCCACTTAAAAATGCTATGGACAAAGACGAACTAGGGATGCACCGAAATGAAAATTCTTGGCCGAAGCCGAATAAAATGAAACACTGGGCCGAAGGCCGAATACAAACACGGTTTTACTGTACAAAATAATAGCAGCCTTGCTGAGCAGAAGATAATTCTTTGAAAACATTAGAATATATTACAGATCCCAATTTGAACACTGTGTGAATATTATAATAAATGTATTAATAGAGCTGTTGTAGGGCAATTATTATTATCATTATTATTATTATTGTCTTATTGTTGGCTACTTTATTGCAGTTATGTTATCAACCAACTTTGCATGATGATAGCACAAAAGATCATTTTACAAAAATAAACATACAAGCAAACAAACAAATAAATAAACCTTATGAGGGAGCATGACCCGGGTCTCCACTAAAACAGTGGAACCAATGTTCAAACCAAAACTACGCCCTTGGCTACATGACTCATCACTTTCACTTTCTAAGAGTCGATGGTTGTGACATTGAGTCTTGTAACTGAATTGGGTAACTTAAAGGTTGCGGTTTGATGAAAGGTGAAATACTCGAGGGATATATAATGAGCTTAAAGATATGACTCTACTCATTAGTTTGAGGGTGAGAAGTCAAGTTGGAGAATGCCCTTACGGAAATTAACCATGGTTTTAGTACAAATAACACCAAAAAACCATGGTTACTATAGTTAAACCATGGTAACCACAAATTAACCATAGTTTTGCTACACTAACCATAGTTTAAGAATGGTATTTGTAGTAAAACTGTGGTTATACCAATGTAATCAATTAGCCAAAAAAAACATGGTTGCTACACTTAAACCATGGTTAATTTTCGTAAGGGTGGAAAAGAAATTTAATTAAGAATGCAGAACAAGGAAGGTGTGTATGGCTTGGGGCAGGTCTGTCTGGCTATTCCACTCTTCTCTTGATGGTAAATGTTATTTATTTTGAGATGCACACTCTTAAACATTTGTCAACATCCTTAATGTAGTGGTTCTCAACCTATTTGACTCCAAAGCCCCCCATTGTCCATGACAATGTTTGTAAGCCACGACTTTTCAAGTTGTTCATAATTTACTAGATAAGTTTTTACTTTTTTTTTTTTTTTTTTTACAATTTCTACATGATAAAATATTTTAGCGCTTGTCATATCTAGTAAAATGTATAATTTATATAAATTCCCACAGAGTTTTAAGACTTTTTATTTTTTATTTACATGATTTTTCCAGGTCTAAAAATCACACTTAATCAATATATCCTGATTTCCCAAGAACATGGGAATCCTGTTTTTGCAAAGCACAAAAACACTCATTAAGTGAATAAAAAGAAATATCTTGATTTTAAAATGTGGCTTATTGTAAAGTCTATTCTGTCTTATTATAAATCATTATAAGCCATCTTAAAGGTATAGTTCACACAAAAATGAAATTTACTCACCCTAATGTTGTTACAAACGTCGCTAATACATGCTTTCTTCCGCCAGCAGAAAGAAGAAAATTAAGACTTTTGTTCAGTGCTCTTTTTTGTAATTACAATGAAGAGGAACTTTAAAAAGGAAGTGTTAACAGCTTTTATCAGTGTACTTAATTTCATTCTGTTCCTCACACAAAGCTATTGTATGGCTCAAGAAAACTCGAAATAAATCAGGTTTATATGGAGTACTTTTATGAAAGTTTTTGTAGCTTTTTTATACTTGAAGTTTGAAAGCTTCAGTCCCCATTTATTGTCTTTGTCAAAGTCATTTTCATATTTGGGTTGAAATATTGCTTTAACTTGCAGCCGCTCCTCACATGTAAGCGTTTATTATGCATTAGGCAAATGTTTCCTCGTCAGAGCCCTGAGGAGAGACAGATGCTGTGTAGTCAGAAACCAATGAATGATGGGGGAGTGTTTAAACCCACCTCTCAGGCCTCAAGACTTTGAGAGGGCAAGCGATGTCAATGTCTTTGTATGTGTAAGTGCCTGTTAAATTGATTTTGGTGGTTATTCCTTATTTGTTACTGTGTGTGTGCTACTTGTTTCACTGTTAATAATTGATTTGGGTCACAAGAACGGTTCTCTATGAATTGAGTGATTGTGGGCCCACTTTTAGATTTCCATCAGGTGTTATACAGAGCAGTCAACTGTTTTTAGGAGCAAATAATCTGGTTTGAATGTGTGTACTCTGGTTGCGTGTATGAATGAATGAAGTAAACAAAGTATCGGAGCCCTGAGGAGAGACAGATGCTGTGTAGTCAGAAACCAATGAATGATGGGGGAGTGTTTAAACCGACCTCTCAGGCCTCAAGACTTTGAGAGGGCAAGCGATGTTAATGTCTTTGTATGTGTAAGTGCCTGTTAAATTGATTTTGGTGGTTATTCCTTATTTGTTACTGTGTGTGCTACTTGTTTCACTGTTAATAATTGATTTGGGTCACAAGAACGGTTCTCTATGAATTGAGTGATTGTGGGCCCACTTTTAGATTTCCATCAGGTGTTATACAGAGCAGTCAACTGTTTTTAGGAGCAAATAATCTGGTTTGAATGTGTGTACTCTGGTTGCGTGTATGAATGAATGAAGTAAACAAAGTAAGAATTTTATTGTACTAGTAGTACATATGACAATAAAGCTCTTGAATAAAGTATGTCATTCAGTACCATTCTTGCTGCTTTGCTGAGAGTGAGAGAAGAGGGACTGTGAAAAATGCCATCAATCTGATAGACTTTACAAGGCCTTTGGCTTCAGTTAACTGTATTACCTGTAGTTCACACTATTCAAAATAAATGTCAGCAAAAGTGTAAGTCTGGTTTCTGATCAAAGGCCACACGTTATGTAGCAATTAATTGATTTCATGCGTGATTCACTTATGTCACATAGATGTTGGCCTGTCGGATTTCTTAAGAAGAGGAAATGGTGTGAAGATTTCTTCAGGGGTGTTGCAAAAATATCCCAGAAATGAAATGAAAAAATATGTCAAGAGTAATTTTTTCTCATGTGTTGTCATTGCATATTATTCCTTATGCTTTCCTTTCTACTGTGGAGCACCAAAGGAGAAATTTAAATAATGCCCTATTCGTTCTTTTCTATATAATTATATAAGCTATTAGTTATTTTCTAAGTCTTCTGAAGCCATACAATAAATGATTCGTTCATGAATCAGTTCTCTCATTAACCCACTTAAGAGAGAATATTTTCAGTAAATAAAGACATAAATTTCAATCTGTTCAACATGAAATTGTAGTATTCAGAAATCTTGGTGTGTTACTTTAATATTGGTTTTGCTTTCGATACTCCTTTTTTTGCGTGAGTGCAAGTCAGTCATAAAGGTTTGGAATGACATGAGGATGAGAGTAGTTTAGTCGCACTCTTTAAATGGTCAATACGATTGAAAAGTTGACCTTATCTACTGTCAAAGAAATTTTGGCATAGTGTCTTTAACCTAAAGGATTGCACTTGAAGGCCTGTGTACGAATGTTATCACACTTTACCCTGACCTTTTAACTAGGGATGCACCGATACTGGTATCGGGCTTGTAAATTCCCAGAAAAACATTAACTTGTTAATTCCCAGATCAAGACGTGTGTGGAAAGTTTGGAAACAATCACTTCCTTCTTTTGAGATGCAGCCAGCTGTCATGCATCTATTGTCATTGGTTAGATAAGATCATTAAACTCAGGGTTTACACCACTTATGAATTGACATGGGCCATAGGAGCTTCTGACTTACTGAATACTGCATTGTGTACTTTGTTTTTAAATAGTGCATGTATAATTTAGCAAGTGGTGTCCAGTTAACATCTAAAAAAATTAAAATGGTTATTTCACATTGTCTTAACTTTGTGCAGTCCAATCTTGAGTCATATGAGTCAAAAAGACATTGCTCCATCACACTGGATATAAAAGGTAAAATAGTGCATTTTGTATCGTGGGATACAGTATCCCCCCACATTTCTGCAGATGTCATAGGTTATCTTGGTATTCTGTCCATAAAGAAAATTAGCATAGTAAGCACAATATGTATACTTACTATGAAATTCAGCAATAGAGTAGTGTGGTAGTCTGAACATAGCTGAGGGCTCTCATTATAACGACAGCTGTGAACTGGTTGAACAGTTAGCAGATGTCTATAGCATTCAGAGCTCTAGACCGCTCTAATTGGCCATATTTAAACCCTTATAGTCTCTAAGTGAGTGATTGCGTCATCCATTATTTCTCTTATTTAATCTTCCTAGGCATTTCAAATTGTACAGTGTCACTGGCCTTTCTGCGCTGCCATTTAAACATTCTAGGAAGATGCATTTGGTGTTTACATATGATTTGATGGAGGTTGAATTGAAAGTTTATTTATATACACTACAGCAATTTATTTTAAATTCTTGGGGTTTTGTTATTCTTTCAAGCATCTCAGAAATGTGTACTCATGCCCAGCATATTTTGATGATAGGTTTATTCTCTGTGATCTGTTATGGTCAGTGTCAGAGAGGACTGGGAAATCCACTTCTACCAACTTATGTGAACCATTTGGAGTTTGGAAGGTAGACTAAATGTCACCTGTGTAACAGATGGAGGTTATAGATTGAACACACAGTGTTTGAAATGTAATTTCTTTCAGTCTGATTTAACATCATATACATATACAAATAGATGAACCTTGGTAGATGGATGCTAACTTAAAGGTCCTGGGGATATACAGTACTAACGTAAAACATCAAATGCCATGAAGAACTAGTGTATTCGGGCCATTTTGTGTACTCGAGTACTAGACAGATAAATTGACAGAAAATCTGATTATTTGTTTTTAAAATTACCTGTCAAGTTGTTAAAAGTTTTAAAGAAATCTTGGATCTGTAGACCAATGTTGTTATTGTTTACTAAAACTATTAAAAATCCTTTGATCGCTTTTCTTAATTAAAAACAAAACTGAACGAAATAAAATATAAATGCTAGATGAAATGCTTAAACTTTAATGAAAATGAGAAATGTTGCCTTGGCAATACAGGAAATACAGTAACTTTAAGTTGAAGTAGCCGACTAAAACTGAAATAAAAGTAAATTTAATGCTAAATAGAAATAAAAAATAAACTAATAAAAAGGACAAAAGCACATGACGATTACTCAAACTAAAATTAAAAGGAAAGCAAATTAAGCTTATTTAAAATATTAATAAATACTATAATATAAAAAAATTAAATTAAAATAGCACTGCTCTAAACTTGCCTTTCGCATCAGATCTTTGGATTCATGTTTTGTCATATAGTGGTGATGTAGGTGTCGGCATGATGCAGAGTGATTTTGTCCTCCGATGTGCTGAATTGAGGACACAGCAGAAGTGTTGAAGGAGGATATGTGGCTCTCTGCAATATGGGACATGTGTTCAGTCACATGCAGGTCTCAGAACAGTCGATGATGACAGACAGCTTTGTACTTGCAAAATTATTTTTATTCCTCTACTGCCATTGATCTTCCCAAGTACCCACCATAGATCAAGGCGAATGTCAAGTGATATCTGTTGTGTATACTGAATAGTAATAATTAGAATACTTAAAACTTCCCCAGATAAGAAAAAATAGATTTGAACTGAAAAGGATGTAAGGATAAAAGAAACTCAAATACTTTGGAGAAACAGACAATACAAACTTACACGGGCATCTTGGAGAAACCCCACAGAGTGGCGGTGCAGGAAACGCCTCTCTCACATATGGCAAGGCAGAAGATAGTATAGTTGTGTAAATATTTGTGAGAGCCAGTAAGGACTTTATCCTTGGCGCCAGTGGAAGCTGCTTTTTGAAATTGTTGACTTCAGTGGGAGTTTCTTTCTCAGAACATGAGTGTTCAGGATTTCAGTGTTGGCAGTGATGTAAAATGACATTAAAAAATAGAAATAGATAGTCAAGTCCCGTCTTTTTCATTTCACCCAGAAACAAGAGGTTTGCAGAAGCAATTCACATTGAGTTTAAGATTTTTTTTTTTCCTACTTGTTCTTTTTTGGACTATAATTTAAGATTTGGCAAGGCAGAAGATAGTATAGTTGTGTAAATATTTGTGAGAGACAGTAAGGACTTTATCCTGGGTGTCAGTGGAAGCTGCGTTCGGTTCTGATGACTTGGCACATCAGAGTTTTTTTTTTGTGATTTTCAAATGTGATTTTCAAAACAAATTAACAACAACAATAAATACACTTCTTTACACTGGAGAAAAACATGGATTATCATTTGTCTACTTCAAATTTATTGTTATTTTTACCCAAAATAAAATGGATTGGCCATTATTGAGTGCTATAAACACATGTAATGTTTCATTCATACTGAAAGCCGGAGGGACTCCACATATGCATCACAGAGGTAATGGAACTGATGACGCTCCAGGAAATCCCTAATATGGACAAAGGCATCCATCTATCACTGTAACTGAATAAAAATAAGATAGAAATGTTTTGAATGATGAAATATAAAGACAATAAACACTCAGCTGTAATAATATATAGATTGTGTTCTTCAAGCCATCTCGGGTATTTTCATATTAAAATATATTTATAATCTATTGCTAATCGACATAGCCTTTTTTTATGGTATAGAATATATTTTCTACCTCATTCTGTGATATGAAGCCACATCAGATCACAAAAGGAAGTTATTTCAAAACATTTGACATTTTGTGGAGTAAAAACATGTTATAATATTTTTGTTGGACAACAGTCATTACAAGGGAAGAAGTTTGGCGTGTGTTGCTTTTTCAAATGCACGTTATAAGTGGGGAGGTGTTTCCTCATCTCAGCGAGTGAACAATTTCAAAATCCTAATAGTTCCAAGTAGACTCTGCAATACACATCGCCCCACACTTAACCTCACAGTATTTGCATCATAGCAGCTTTTTGAGTGCTCAGATCAATTCTGCCTGAAGCAGCAGTGAGAGGACTTAATTAAAATTAGAGCCATTACCCCATGTTTTATCCTCTCTGATATATTGCCCTTCCTCCTCTCTGAGGCAATTGGAGTGATTTAGCCTTCCTCCCCAAGCACACATACCAGCCTGAGAACATGACTTTTGCGCTCAAATGAATGTTTTCTGTGCTCTGAAGCCTGAGGGACTCTGTTCACTGGAGTTAAAGACTGTGTGTGAAGGCATCTAAGCCTATTCTCTGTATTACTTCTGGGGGAAAGGTCATTGGATGTGTCCAGGTCTTGTATGTTTGTGTATTTTGACATCAGCTCAGTTAAAGAGTAACTGACTAAGGGCAGTTACGCTCAAACTACAAGCTGTTTACACAGTGTTTGTGTTCACGCTTTGTTCATTCACATGCTGTGCTCTTGCTCCGTCCGCATGGATAACTTTGCCTGAATTGGATCTCAGCCAGTGTGGTCTAGAATCTGACACAGTTCACAGGGTTGAGAACTACTGTGTGAATCATCTCTTTTTCAGTCTGTGCTTGTGTGCGCTCTGCTGTAAATCCTTCTCTTTTTCTCCTCACAGACTGATCCAGTGCGCTTAAAGCTCAGCTGATCATTCTCCTCTTCCTCATCGTCGTGGTCAGCGCGTGCGTGTAAAGATGCCGCCAGCGACAGGAGGGCCGGTGGGCTACACTCCTCCCGAGGGAGGCTGGGGCTGGGCAGTGGTGGTAGGGGCCTTTATCAGCATTGGCTTCTCCTATGCCTTCCCCAAGTCCATCACAGTGTTCTTCAAAGAGATCGAGGTGATCTTCAATGCCACCAGCAGCCAAGTGTCATGGATCTCATCAATCATGCTGGCTGTCATGTATGCAGGAGGTCAGTTCCGTTTACTGCTGTCACTTCTGTCCATCCTGGTACTTACTCTACTTATTTATCTCTCTGTGAGAATTGAATTGAAAATGTATTTTTATTTTTTTTTAATTTATCCAAATTACCCCTAAACATGTTATCATTCACCCGTATGGGATATTTTATTACATTGATAATCAGTGTTTGGAGAAAGAGGAAAAAATAAGTTTAAAAGTTTGGGGTTGGTAAGATTATTTTTAGTTTATAAAAGTCATTGAATTTCAAACAAACAGGGTTTTTTTTGTTTTTTTTTGTGTAATTTGTTTTAGTAAATTTATCTTCCTGTCATAATTGAATACCATCCTGTCGATGTGGCCAATTCAAGTTGCTAAAACCAAATACAGTATAGACCTTATTAAAAAAAAACATACTATATACAGGCATGCAGAAAAATCCAGAATATGAATGCAATGCTTAACATTTGATGTTAAGAATTTTCCAGTCGAAAACCATAATAAAGATTTAATTACAATTTAGTGCATCACATTCATATTCTGAGGTCATCTGCTCGCCTGTACTGTATAGAGTATGCATCATCAGTAAAGTGTATGCTGAGTGTGATCTTTTAATGCCACTGTTTTAGTACATTATGCCACATTAAACATGTTTCATGTTAACTTGCCCAGAACTTGCAGTTTGTTCACATATACTTCTTTTGAGAGGTGATCTAATTCATGGCTTGAAGCAGATGGATAATTGTGAAAACTGTCAATTGTTAAATTCTGTATTTTGGGTACCGCTCTCTCTATAGAGGTTTCATTTCTGTTGGGGTTGTGTTCTGGTAGAGTAAAATAAGGTCAGAACTGAAACACAGCTGTGTGTTTAAACCCTGACATGCTTTTTGCTACTGATGTGCACTGCAGGGCTGCGCATCTGTTTGTTAGCTTACATTTTTACAAGTTTTCCTTTAATTAAGCTGATTAGGTAGAGGCATGTTTAAACTGGTTTTCTAACCTGATGTTCTTGCAGGCAATCACCCAGAATGCTTTGCTGATCAGACCATTAAACTACACTTCTTTACTTCTGTGTAATTAATTTTCAGTTAATTTTTTTTAACTGAAAAGGCAATTGATGAGATACCTAGCCAGGTTTGAAGAATTTTTTGTTTAGGGTTTGAAGTGTTGCCGAGTCACTTCACGCCATACTAGGGAGGATCCGAACATGAATTTCTAGTTAGCTTACATTTTTACAAGTTTTCCTTTAATTAAGCTGGTTAGGTAGAGGCATGTTTAAACTGGTTGTTCTTGCAGGCAATCACCCAGAATGCTTTGCTGATCAGACCATTAAACTACACTTCTTTACTTCTGTGTAATTAATTTTCAGTTAATTTTTTTAACTGAAAAGGCAATTGATGAGATGCCTAGCCAGGTTTGAAGAATTTTTTGTTTAGGGTTTGAAGTGTTGCCGAGTCACTTCACGCCATACTAGGGAGGATCCGAACATGAACTTCTAGTAAGACTAATATTTTCAGTCAGCTACCATATAATAGAGAATTTGGGTGAGGACAGTGTAGACTGATGATGTCACTTCCTGGAGTGGAACGTGTCGGTGGTTTGCATACACTGACTTCATTGTTCATGTGGCTGTGCACGTAGCCTGAACTAAACGAAGAGGCTCTTCCAGTCACATATAACCTGAGAAAGTGAGAGTGATGGAGAGAGAGAGAGATGCTCTTGTTTTCTTCTCTTAAATCAGTTGGTGTAAGTGTGCGTGTCTTTGAAAGGACAAGTATAGGTTAATAAATGTGAGTGTGTGCTGTAACCTAATGAATTAATCTTTTTCTCTTTCTGTCCTCTTTTTTTTCTTCTTTCTGTCATAAGAGGCACTAAATTAAATATGCAAAATTATTTCAAACTCTGCTGACAAATATGAGTAACAGGATGTGATTTTACTTCAATACACTACTTTTCAAAAGTTTAGGTTCGGTTTTTATTCGGCAAGGATGCATTAAATTGATCAAAGGCAGCAGAAAATAAATTTATAATGTTTTTAAAGATTTATATTTTAAATAAATTCTGTTCTTTTGAACGTTGATAATATGGAATGTTTCTTGAGCAGCAAATCAGCATATTAGAATGATTTCTGATGGATTATGTGACACTGAAGACTGAAATAATGGCTGCTGAAAATCCAGCTTTGCCAGGATAGGAATAAATATAATTTTTTTCATTTATAATGTTTTTAAAGATTTATATTTTAAATAAATTCTGTTATTTTGAACGTTGATAATATGGAATGTTTCTTGAGCAGCAAATCAACATATTAGAATGATTTCTGATGGATTATGTGACACTGAAGACTGAAATAATGGCTGCTGAAAATCCAGCTTTGCCAGGATAGGAATAAATTAAATTTTTTTAAAGCACTGTGTTGTTTGCACTGTATTTTTGATCAAATATATGCAGCCTTGGTGAGCATAAAAGACTTCCGACCTCAAACTTTTGAATGGTAGTGTACTTTATTTGTCTTTATTACACATTTAAATATTAATAAAACATTCCAAATATACTGCCTTGAAACTGCAAACCATGCAGCTTCTCCTTGTAAACTTGTAGTAATGTAAAACTGTCAATGAGAGTTTATTACATCTTTCATTTGACCAAGAGGTCAATCTGTGACTTTTAGACCCTCTATTGGTCAAACACCTTGTTGCTGTATTTTGCAGGCTTTTAGTATGCAGCAAAATGAGAAGTCAATACCAGGGATTCCCAAACTTTGTTGTCTGCTGAACCCTTTTGATCTGAAATATTTACTTCAGTACCCCTTTTAAGTTCATATTTCAAAAATTTAACAATACATGTCTAGCATGTTTTGTTATTTTTAATACATATTTTAATAAAGTATTTAATTTAATTATACACTTTCACGATTTAATTATTCACTTTTCGTAAACTCACAAACCCTCTGCCCTTCCCTCATAAACTCCAATTTGGGAATGAATGAAAGAAAGTGGTTTGAACACAAAATCTAGTGTTGTGGCCTTTTAGTCATGTACTTTTATTCAAGATCCAGAATCATTCTGAGCGAGATGTGTCTGGACATTTCCCGCAGACGTGTGTGTGTCCTCACCTGTTTCCCTTGGCTCATGTCAGACTCGGCACTGATTTGACGTTATGCCATATAATATCTCTTTGTCATCTGTGGCCACATCACTGGCTGTTTTCAGCCTTGTAAAGCGTTTGATTTTTAGTAGGAGTCACACTGCTGCTCCTGTAAGTTGTACATTTGAAATTCTCGCCGTAAAAGCACAAGTAGCTCTCAGACTGAATATCTAAACCGTATCCTCTGCTGACTCTCACGTCTCTCTGTCTGAACCAGTTTATATAATCGTGTATGTGTGTATTTGGATCACTGCTGCCTTTGTTTCTTTTTTTGGGCTGGAAAAGATGGCCCGTTTGGTGCTACACAAAGCCTGTCAGAATAAATTAATTTGAGGAATGTGACTGGGGGACGGACAAATTGCTTTGAACTCTGATTGGCTGCGTGAAACCAAAAGGAAAGTTCCTCCTCCTGATGATAGATTAGCTTTTATGGTAAACTGGCACATGTAAAGTTTACAGATATTTAATTTTTAGTAAGAATTTATGACAATTTTAGTGCTTTTTGTCTATACATTTCTGTACGCTAAAATAAACTTTATTTATGAAGTCTTTTTTTTAAAGCTACTTGACATGTTAGCATTCGCTTGGGTTGTATGTACATAGTACTATTTGCTATGACGTTTTTATGGAGTTTGCACAAGATTCTTCTGCACCGTTTCAGATTCTCTCAATAACACTGTGATGGATTTGTCTAATATAGGTTGGGTTATTAGTGGAACCATGCCAAACATCACTGTGTCTTTTCTGTGTTTATCATTTAAAAGTCTTAATAACCATGTTGACCAAACAACCTCTTTTAAAAGGCTGTGGAGTTTTGCCTTGTACGTGATGTTATTCAACTCTCATCGGTTTAAGGGTGATGCTGCTCTAAATGGAGCCTTTCACAAGAAAAGCAGAGCACTGACCACCAAGCAGTTTATTTATTCACCAAGAAAACCTGCCTCTTTTTGAATACACCCACATTTATTACTGCCACAGTACAGCTCAGGAATGTAAAAAAAAAATACTATATTTAAGTAGTTAATTAGTATATTAATATAGCTTGCAATTGTATTTGTGAGGGAACTTCCAGTAATTCCGTCGAGTAAAGAAAGGTCATATAAGGCCGCTGGTTGTGTTTAATTTACATAATGTTGGAGGTAAGTTAACTGAAATGAACACTGGTCTGCCACGCACAGAAATAGCAAGTTCCTGTTCTGCTTGCTGGAGGCCAGTCTCATTCTGCTGATTACGTTTTTCTCCTCCACACCACCTCAGTTGATCACATGTCATTTAGTGAAGTGTGTGCATATGGTATCACAGTTTCCTTCCTCTGAATCGTCTGCTGTGTCCTCCTGCAGTCCTGGTGGTGTGAGTGACTGCCATCATGTGGTGGAGCTATGTGATTGCAACATTAAAAGGCCTGAAACTAGGCCTGTCGCAATAATCAATATATCCACTTATCGCACAATATATGTACATGACCTCAATCATTTTTGGTGACGCAATATATTGCCCATTATATTTACATAAAAATGAATGTCACAATGTTTTTTTGCATTCCACTTGCGCCTGTGTCTTTTGCAGCTTCTCGTACATAACGTGGTGTAGTTGGTGCTAGTTCAAATTTAAAAAATGCTTCTACAAACAAAGTTTCATCTGCAGATATGGCCTTGTTTAGGGATCTGTGCCTTTGTGCATACGGACATCTGACTGTCAAGTAGGTATTGTGTTTTTCAGCAATAGTGTGCACCCTTCATTTACAGAGAAAAGAAGGTCCGGGAAAAATCTCCATACAAGTTATTTGTGAATTTTTTCTTTTTTCTACTTGTTACTTTGCACTTTGTTAGAAAATGTTTATTTACTATTTATTCAAGTTTTTTAAGGTATCTAATATTTTGATACTTAATTTCCATGATTTAAATCTTCGTAAGAATTAAAAGTTTGTTGTCATTTGAAGGTGTGTTGGCCTTCTTGCATTATTATGCTTTTATATTATGGTTATATATTCAGTGGCATAAAATGGCCTTAAAATTACAGTAATATTGTTTATCGCAATTATTTCTGGGGCCATATATCGCACAACAAAAAGTTGTTATCGTGACAGGCCTACCTGAAACTAACAAAGAGATTTTTCTTTTTCAACAAATGGTTGGTAAAATGTTTGTTGTCAGCCTCGGGAGGACAAAGTAAATATTATGTGAGCTGTTTTGTATTCTATTTATTTGATAAGAGGTTTACAAATTGTGCACCCTGTATGGTGTGTGTGTGTGTTACTGTCTGTGTGGTTTTACTTTTTTCATTTTTTTTTTTTTTTATTTAGCTAAAAATAAATAGTTCAAGACTTATTTATTTTTATTAAATTTACAATTTATAATTTTTTTTAATCTGTTTAGATTTTTGTTTGTTTGTCGGTTTTTAATCCACCTGTTTTCTCTAAAGTTGACCATTTTTGTAAAACGTCATCAAATGAATAGAATATAAAACCATTACACAATTGTTACCCATTCTGGTGATTTCTTTTTTGTTATTTTATACTTTATTTAATTTGACTTACCTAAAAAAATTAACGAACCGTTTAAAACATTTATTTTGCTGCTTTCTAAAAATTTGATAAACGACTTAAATTTGCTGTTGATAAAAAAAAAAGTCACAGTGGGTAACAGGGTTGCAAATTTAGGTTTTAGTTTGTTTTTGCTTTTTTAAACCCACCTGTTTTCTCTTAGGTTTTCAAGCTTTGCAAACATCATAACAAAAGAATAGAATATAAAACAACAATTATAAAATTATTACCCATTCTGGTGTGTTTTATTTTTATTATTTTAGGTTTTATTTTTTTAACATTTTATTTATTTTAGCTATAAATAAGATACATTTGTATTTATTATATATAATTTTTTTAACCAACCTGTATTCTCTCAACAGGACCGCTCAGCAGTATTCTGGTGAATAAGTTTGGTAGTCGGCCAATCATGATTGTTGGGGGCTGTCTGTCTAGCACAGGATTAGTCGCCGCATCCTACTGTAACACAGTGGAGGGTCTGTACTTCTGTGTGGGAGTTATAGGCGGTAAGTACACCGAATGACACGGATCATAACTATTCAGAGACCTGAAGACTGAGTGAGTACAATTAAATAATGAAAGTTTCTGAATCGGTTTTCTCCTGTTTCTAGGACTGGGTTTGGCATTTAATCTGAATCCAGCATTGACCATGATTGGCAAATACTTCTACAAGCGCCGGCCAATAGCTAATGGCATTGCGATGGCGGGCAGCCCAGTGTTCTTGTCCACCCTTGCCCCGTTGAACAGCTGGCTGTTCGATCAGTTTGGGTGGAGGGGCAGTTTCCTCATTCTGGGTGGAGCTTTGCTGAACTGCTGCGTTGCGGGGTCGCTAATGCGGCCCATTGGACCAAAACCACAACCTGCCAGTCCAAAAGAGGATGGCGAGCCCAAACCTCAAGAGAAAAAAACATGCATTCAGACCATCAACAGCTTCCTGGATCTGACCCTGTTCACTCACCGAGGCTTCTTGCTGTACCTGCTCGGAAATGTCATCATGTTCTTCGGCCTCTTTACACCCCTTGTGTTCCTCAGTAACTATGCGAAGAGTAAAGAGATTTCCAAGGATAAGGCTGCGTTCTTGTTGTCCATCCTGGCCTTCACTGACATGATCGCTCGGCCGTCCATGGGCCTGGTGGCCAACATGCGCTGGGTCCGTCCACGCATCCAGTACTTCTTCGCCGCATCTGTGCTGTTTAATGGCGTCTGCCACTTGTTGGCACCACTCTCCACCGATTACGTGGGTTTTGCCATTTATGCTGTGTTTTTCGGTGTGGCTTTCGGCTGGCTGAGTTCCGTGCTGTTTGAGACTCTCATGGACCTGGTGGGCGCTCAGAGGTTCTCCAGTGCTGTCGGGTTGGTCACCATTGTGGAGTGTGGGCCTGTGCTGCTGGGTCCTCCGTTACTGGGTAAGGCTGAGTGTAAATCCTTTTCACTTAAAGGTCCACACAAAAATGGCAATTGACTTACCCTCATGTCATTCCAAACCAGTATGACTTTTCTTCCACGATACGAAAAAATATGCTGGTAACCAAACAGTTTTGGTTACCATTGACCATTTTATGTTCCACAGAAAAAAGTAAGTCATTCAGGTTTGGACATTAGGGTAAATGATGACAAAATTTTCCCTTTAACATTTATTTTTGTTAAATGTTGATGCACATTTAAATGAATATATAAAGTGCTTGAATATTCAGTTTAATTTAATTATTTATTATTAATAAATGTATTAATTTTAGGAGTGTCATTTTAGTTGAACATCAACATTTTAGGGGTACATTTGATATTATCAAAAATATTCATATATAAAATGAAATAATAATTTTATAATGTATAAGTAATTTTAACGATTTTATAGTAATAATGTGTAAAATGCTTGAATATTTGGCTTTAATTTTTTCTGAATTTAAAGGGTATTTTTGTCAAACATAGTTATATAACACTAAATACTGCTATATTAATATTAATGATTTTAATATTAATATAAAAAGCTTGAATATTTAGTCTAATTTTACATTCTCATCAACTAAAAAGTTATTACTAAAATTAATGAATATGACATGACAGTATTGACAAAGAATATTTTTAACAAAGATATTAATATATACAAATACATATTAAAATGAAAAATAATAAATATTTTAAAGTGATGATTATTACAATTAAATATGTAAAATGCTTAAATATTTGGTGTAAAATGCTTGAATACAAAAACGAATAAATATGACTAAATATTGACTAAATGTAAAGAATACTTTTATCAAAAATATAAATAACGTTTTATATTAAAAATTATATCAAATTGTATAATAAATATAAAAATATTCAAAGTAATTTTAATATTAATTAATGTTATTATTACTGTTACTAAAATGAGTATGACTTAATAAAATGATTAAATTGAAACTAAAATGGACTAAATTTTAAAGATTTTTTATCTAAAGTCAAATGTTTAAAAAAATAAATAAAAAAAAGAAGAAAAAAAAGCACTGAGCCATTTGAGAGAAGTCTGTGGTCTTCTGGCTCTGTGACACCATCTAAACGTTGCTGTTTGTTTGAGCATCTCAACCAGTTTGTCATGGCAACATTGGCTCAACCAATGGCGTGAGATTGGGGCTGGACTTTTCTGCTTTAATTACATTAATCACTGAATGTCATAGTATAATCCTGTCCCAGTTAGTGTGTAAAAGAGACTGACAAACCCGTTTGTCCTTTTCTTCCATTTCTGCAGGAAAGCTCAATGATGATTACGGTGATTATAAATACACATATCAGGGTTGTGGAGTCATCCTGGTGATTGCCAGCATATTCTTGTTCGTGGGAATGGGAATCAACTACCGGCTAGTGGACAAAGAGAAGAGGGAGGAGAAGAGAAGAGCCAGACAGGAAGAGAAGGATGAAGAGACGAACATAGACAATGCCCTGAACGAGAAGGCAAGGGAGGCGGATGGAGACGCATTGGATGCGTGAGCTGATGTTGCCAAATGAAGAAGGACACAATATTATTACCAACAATCCATGTCTTCGGGTTTTGACCGTCCAAAATGATAATCACAAATCATTTCCCCTCTAATGCATCACTTAACGATTCAGCCAGTGTTTAAAACAGCACAAAGGACTATGATGCCAAGAAATTCTCTTTTATGTAATCCCACACACACCTCAGATGTTAGTCACTCTCCCAACATTCATATGAGAGTGTCTCTACCTAATTTCACAATTCACCTTTTTGTGGTATATATTATAACCATTACGAGAGCATTCCTAGTTTTTGACTCCAGAATAACAGAGGTTCTACACCGTTAAATGAAGCCACAAAATGCACATTTCAAAACTTTTAGAGTATTATGATGGGTGACATTTCAGGAAACATGCACACAGAATTTGTCAGTTCAAGACATAGAAGAAAGAGAGATCTTTGACTCTTCTGTCCGTCTTCCATCTTAGAAATACAGTGTTTTTGGACTAAAGGTCATTATTATATGTAGGATACACATTTTTGTTTTCTTTTTTTTAAGTGGAGTGTGAAGTTTTTTGTTTTAGGATATGTATGTAGTCTTCCCTGTTGTGATTGGCTGGTAGAAAATAGTGCCAGGCTTTGCTAGACTGCCATATAAAGGCAAAACACAGAAATTATGTCAAGACTGATTAAGTTTTTGGATTGATTTGATATCAACTTTTGTTCTCTGAACATAGTTTAGGAAATCCGGTCTGTCACGGGACAGATCATAAACTTGAATTCACTCATGAAATAGGGCAAAATGTGTAATAACTGTGTTTTGCCTTTGCATGGCAGAAGAATTCACGTTTGTTTAATTCAAGTGCTGTTTAATGTATTTTTTGACCGGCTGCTTCCTGCTCTGGTGATGTCATGATCTCACATTGGTTATCAAACTCTCTACTCACTGTACTGTTACCATGAAGATTTCTGTGGTTACCATTTTTAGGAGCTGCAGCAGACACAATATTGCAAAGGTCTTGTTTTCATCCGAGACACTTCACATGAAAATTCTGCCAGAGATGTGCTTCAGCTTCTCTGTTTCATGTGGCATTTAGTGAAGATGATGATTTCACTATGGTAAACTACATTCAAATAGGGGATACTTTTAAAATTGTGTGTTCACTTGGCTTTTTGACCACGTTGTTTTTCAATGTGTAGACTAAAATGTTTTAATTATGGTTGCCAACTGATCCTGTGCCTTATTAGGTGTCTTTCGATCTACATACAGGTATTTGTATTTAACAGCCATACGTGTAACAATACAACTCCTGACCCCTTTTTTTAAAGAGCTTTTTGCAATGTCAGGAGGATGTGTAGTGATTTTAATTTGATAGTCTGCTATTAATTTGCTCTTTTCTGTCATACTAAGGGGAGAGTAGAGTGCTTCATTTCAAACTGAGCCAGCAACAAACGGTACTGAATTTGTGTTGGCTAGAGATAAAGAAGACTTCATTTCAAGTTCTGCTAGTGTTAAGCTGCACTCGCGTTTATTTGTAAAACGAAGGTGCTTATTCTTTTTACAAACTCAAATAGGTGAAGGAATATTCTTGAAGTTTCCCAAGCCATCCTATTCCTTCTGCTTTGTAGATTCGCCGAGCACGTGGAAAACAACACGACTCTCGAGTCTGCAAAAAGAAGATTTAGCAGATCTTAAACATCGTGACAGTTTTGGCTCTCTAGAGAGCCAATTTCAGGGGTAAACATTGAAACAAATGGGAGGAAACACCACCACCTGCTGGCTGCTGTCGTTCATTGTGATGCTGCGGTCAAACATGCGATTCAAAGATGCTGGTTCACTGCAGTTTTTGTGTTTCAGCGAAGGTGTAAATCTGTTCTAGCGTTGTTGTTTAGTCACAGCAGATGGCAGTTTTTGTATAGTGCACTTTAATTAGGTACATTTAAGGTGAAATTTATACTCCTCTTGAGTTTTGCACACGCAGCATTCACAGTGTAAGGCCATTTATTTTTTCCTGTGCAGAAATGTATCGGTGTGGGTCCTGAGGGATGTGTGCTTGTATACAGTTCTCTGGTGTGGCGGAGTTGGTAATGTAATCTCAGACCTCGGCTGAATAATAGCAGCTGTGAGACAAAACAGTAGAAAGAGAATCGGAGCCGTTAACGACTCATTTTCAGTATCTTAGGTAAGATCGGTATCGCTGCTCCGACTGCACTTTTCGTACAGGATCCGAGCTGTCTGAACTCTACTCCACTTTGTGTGCAGGTGGATTTCTTATTAGTGTTGGTAATTGTGTGAATGAAAATAGGCTACTGCTGTATAGAGAAAATGGACCACCCTGAAAAAATGCATTGAAAATGGTAAAGCCTGTTTACTCTTCTCATTTTTCCATCGTAAAAATTCAAAGTATTTTCAAAAGTATTCCCACTTTTTCTTGTGGGTCGATGTAACAGAAGTAACACTAACAAACGTGCTTTTAAAATGTCTCCTGTCAAAGACAATTGATTCAGTTGAAGAGAGACCGGGTTAGGAAGTATGTATTTGTGCGTGTGTGTGTGTGTGTGTGTGTGCACAGAGATTCCATGCAAACTCACGATTTCATGATTAATTTAGGAGAGTGGGTAGAGTCGGGCCCTTATAAGGTATTCAGGGCAGAGGAAAAATAATTCTATTTTTAGGTATTTCAAACAATATTATGTGTGAAATTTTGTATGTTTTGATTTGTGTGTGGATGAGCAAGTCAATAAACTTTAAAAAAAAAAATGTGAATGTGTTATTACTGTGTGAGAAATATATAAATTCTGATAAAATAATCATTACTTGGTGCATACAGCTTATAGGTTATGATGGGGCTGGGAGATATTTTATTTTTTTGCTCAAAAAAAAAAACTCTACTCTGATAAATATTCACTAAAGTCAGTTTCTATGTAGACATGTACCTCTTAAGTCTTAAAGTTATTGAACATTTCCACCATATGAAAAATATGTCTAATGGTAATGAGGCATGTTGTCATTATATGGGGGCACAGTAGAATGTGGCAATAAACCTAGGCATTTCAGCTCAATTTTAATAGTACAGCAATTATGAAAATATAAAAGGCACTAAACAAAAATATCAACTTGTGTACATTACACATATTGTGTGTGTGTGTGTGTGTGTGTGTGTGTATATTATATATATATATATATA
The DNA here is from genome assembly GCF_001515625.1 of Sinocyclocheilus rhinocerous. NCBI lineage: Eukaryota > Metazoa > Chordata > Actinopteri > Cypriniformes > Cyprinidae > Sinocyclocheilus > Sinocyclocheilus rhinocerous. The sequence continues at coordinate 467,191 of NW_015650373.1, forward strand.
TATATATATATATATATATATAATGTACAATGCTGTTCAAAAGTTTGGGATCAGTAGATTTTTAATGTGTTTTAAAGAAGTGTCTTCTGGTCATCATGGCTGTATTCATTTGACCAAAAATACAGAAAAAAACAGTAATATTGTAAACTATTATTACCATTTAAAATAATGTTTTTCTATTTTAATATACATTAAAATATAATTTATTTCTGTGATGCAAAGCTGATTTTTCATCATCATTACTCTAGTCTTCAGTGTCACATGAAAAGTTCTTCAGAAATCATTCTAATATGCTGATTTACATTTACATTACATTTAGTCATTTAGCAGACGCTTTTATCCAAAGCAACTTACAAATGAGGACAATGGCAGCAACAAGAGATCAACAAAATCAACAAGAGAGCAATGATATGCAAGTGCTATAACAAGTCTCAGTTAGCTTAACGCAGTACACGTAGCAAGGTTTTTTTTTATTATTATTATGTAATAAAAAGAAAAACAGATAGAATAGAAAAAGAACAGAGCAAGCTAGTGTTAGAGGCCTTTTTTCTTTTGTTAATTGTATAATAAATAAAAAGAAAACAAATAGAATACAAAAAGATTAGAGAAACTAGTGTTTTTTTAAAGAAAACAAGCATTTAGTAAATGAATAGAGTGCAAGTCTAAAAGGGTCAAGTTTTTCTTCTTTTTTTTAAAGAATAAAATTAGAATAGAGAGTGCTAGAGTTAGAGGGTCAAATAAAGATGGAAGAGATTCTTGAAGATGGACTCAGCTCCTCGGATTGAGTTGGTTGGTTGATTTATTATCAATGTTGGAAACAGCTGTGCTGCTTCATATTTTTTGGTACTTTTTTCAGGATTATTTGATGAATAGTTAAAGCAGCACTATGTAACTTTTGGCGCTCTAACGGTTAATAAACAGAACTGCACACATCCCGCGGAAGAACATTCCAACCGGAGCTACTTCTCTAAGTTTATGTCTATGGCGATTCACGCAGGTATGTGTTACTCCGCAGCGGTGACGACCCGACCAGGCTACAATAATCCAAATATAAGTACTTATTATAAGTGTACCGGAGTGATTCGGAATAAGACAGAAATGCGGTTTGGAAGATGAATTCATGATGTACTCGCTCATTATATACATTTTGAACACAGAAAAAGTTACATAGTGCTGCTTTAAAGAGAACAGCGTTTATTTAAAATAGAAATATTTTCTAACAATGTAAGCCTTTATCACTTTTTATCAATTTAACACGTCCTTGCTAAATAAAAGCATTCATTTCTTTCAAAAGAAAAAAAATTACTGACCTCAAACTTCTGAATGGTAGTGTATATTGCAACAAAAGATTTCAATTTTGAATAAATGCTGTTCTTTTTAGCTTTTATTCATCAAAGAATCCTGAATGAAGTATCACAGGTTCCAAATATAAGTGCTTATTATAAGTGTACCGTAGTGATTCGGAATAAGACAAAAACGCGGTTTGGAAGATGAATTCATGATGTACTCGCTCATTATATACATTTTGCAAATTTTGAACACAGAAAAAGTTACATAGTGCTGCTTTAAAGAGAACAGCGTTTATTTAAAATAGAAATATTTTCTAACAATGTAAGCCTTTATCACTTTTTATCAATTTAACACGTCCTTGCTAAATAAAAGCATTCATTTCTTTCAAAAGAAAAAAAATTACTGACCTCAAACTTCTGAATGGTAGTGTATATTGCAACAAAAGATTTCAATTTTGAATAAATGCTGTTCTTTTTAGCTTTTATTCATCAAAGAATCCTGAATGAAGTATCACAGGTTCCAAAAAAAATATTAAGCAGCAAAAGTGTTTCCAATATTGATAATAAATAAGAAATAATGATTTCTGGAGTAATGATGTTGAAAATTCAACTTTGCATCACAGGAATAAATTATATTTTAAAGTGTAATAAAATAAAAAAAACATTATTTTAAATTGCAATAATATTTTACAATATTACTGTTAAAAAAAACATTATTTTAAATTGCAATAATATTTTACAATATTACTGGGTTTTTTTCTGTATTTCTGGTCAAATAAATGTAGCCATGATGAGCAGAAGAGAATTCTTTAAAAAACATTACAAATCTTACTGATCCCAAACTTTTGAACGGCTGTGTATGTACATTTTTATTTTTTTCATTTAATTTTTTTAAAACAATGCACTTACCCATCTGCTGTAGTGTGTTTCTGGTATTTATGGATTTTTTTTTATGGCACTATTTGTATAGTCTTACTTTAATTGGTTCTACTTGTATTTCCATTTGCAAGTCGCTTTCATAAAAGCATCTGATAAATGAATGAATGTAAACTTAGAATATTCATAATATTTGACAACTATAGCACTAGCATGCCTGAAAACAGTTCAGTCTTTGAGTTACCTTCATTGTACAGATGGAGGACAGAATTTATTTAAATGTTGGCCTATATTGTATATTTTGAAAAACAAAATCACTGCTTTGCATTTTAATTAGTCGTTTGACTGAAAACTTCAAAGTTACTGACAAATAACCCTTGTGACAACTAACCTCGGTCTTTCAAATATAGTGGTCAAGAGGGGAAAACTTTTTAAAGTGAAGTTTCATTATCACGGAAATAGATAGGCTACTATAACTTCACCACTAGGTGGCTATAAACTTGCAGATCCCGTTTTACCTGTATTTCCAGACAAAGTATGTACAATACAATTATACAATACAATAAGTATATAAGCATGTAACATATCTATTGAAATACAATAATAACGCTATTGTTAAAAACAAAACTATAAACTGTGTATATAAAAAACGAAACAAATATAAAACATAAAAATCGCAGGTGCAGACAAATCCTCCTCAGCTGCCCCGAGGTCGTCTCCATGGGAACCAATATGAAAAACACAAACTCAAACACAAAGGAAGAGTTATTGCGTGAGCCGATGTGTAATTGGAAAACTGTTGAAACGGCTTGTGGTCAGAAAGGAAAATAAAAGTTCTTGTTTTAATTTAAGCACATTTTGAAGGCTGAAACAGCTGCGAGAAAATTTATCTGGGATGTCGGCCACAATTAACCCGCTAGCAAATCCTAAAGGAGTAAAGAAGCTGTGCGAACTTTGCCAGAAACCTGCAAAACTTCAGTGCACAAAATGCCTGGTCACATTTTACTGGTGAGTCTGGAGCCTTCGGGTTATTCAGTTAACTTGTGTGTTTTTGTCTTTATATTATCCAACCGAGCACCTTAAACTAGTACGTAATGCTCCATGGTGTAACTGCGCGTACAGACAGCAGGTGGCACCATAGACACACAGGTCATGCTCGCATTCTTGGCCGTGTTACTGCAGAGATGGAAAGGTTGAACGAGTTCAAACAGCTGGAGGAGAAATTATGTGCAGAGAGAAGAGAATAGCCAGCCATGCGTGTTTAAACACAACCAGGAAAAAGGAGAAAGAAATATGACTGGGAAAATGTATGTGTTTTGTGTGCATGCGTGGAGTTTTCACTTGCTGTTTTTAAAGACGCCACAATCCTCACAACCATATACGGCAGGCCAGGGGTATTCAATTACAGTTCCAAGAGGTCGGTCTCTATATTTCCTTCCCAGTGGAGGTCCGGACAATATATAGGAATAGTCATTATACATTTCCATCTGGCCACCAGTAATGCTTTGTAAAAGAAAAAAAAAAGTCCAAATAGTCATCAAAGATGAGGATATTGGGTCCTCGGAGCCAAATGCCAGTGGCTTCTGAGAATTTTCCTATTAAAAACAAATCCTCAGTTGAGGCCAATTAGATTTGAATATTAAAAGATAAGATCAGATGTTTTATCGAAGCTATTATTATTTTTTACGTTTAGATAGACTACATATGTAAGGCAGGAGGCAATGTGGCAGAAAAGATAATGTATGGGGGTTCAGAGTTTTCCTATTTAAGTCTGGAGTATTTTATTTTTTGCTTAATCAAAACGCTCTCAACATGAGCAGAAAGTTAACTTTCAATGTTTATGTCGTCTTTCCTTGCCATCTACAAATAATTTTCCAAATTTTAACAATTATATGTTTATTTTTAAAATGCTCTTTAACATAGGCTACTGATTAATAATGTTAAATGTCGATGAAAAAAATGCTATGTCTAAAACCTGGTTTGAACGGTCAGAGTCTGATAGGTAAAAAATAACTATATTTGCAGCATTGTTGTTTTCTGCAGTGTTTTAGCAAAAGTGTCGATCTATTTTGCTGGTCACTGTGTTTCTGCTTCTGTTTTTCAAATAACCGCGTAATCCGCAACGATTAATGGCGCTTTAGAGAAGCAACGCACATGGGAAGGGCTTGAATGAAGCGCGTTTGGCTCTAGTTAAAAAAAAATATTAGAGGATATAACACCGAAAGATCATTACAACAAACGCCCCTGAGCGCTTGCCTTGTGGTGTGAACCGCTCCGTTGTTTTAACACGCTGCTCACTTTATTTAATAGAAATGATCAAATGGTGCTGCTGTTGCCATTGGAACCAAGCCGAGGTCCGGACCACGACACAGTGTCAACATGCAAATATCTATCTTATAACTTGGACAGAAACGGTTTGTTCTTTGACGGGCAGCTCTTAAATCGATAGTTAAATGAAATATGAAAATAATGTCTTTATTTACTCAGCCATGTTGTTTCGAACCTGTATGGCTTGCTTTGTTTTGTGTGTTTCACAAAAGGAGATTGACACACATGTGTGACATAGGTATTACAACGTGAATATGGTTTATGACAATACTTCTATGAAGGACCAACCCTGCAGAAATGATAAATAAATAAATAAAAATAACAGGGGAAAAAATGACTTGATAAAAACAAATATAGTTCGTTTGTAATCAAATTTAACCCAGAATTTATTCTGCTTCTCAGAATAATTTGTATTTCTAAGTTCTTTATGTATTTTTCTTTTATGTATTATATTATTTAGCGTATTTATTTTTACATTTATTTTTTATTCTTTTTAACTTTTTTACTTCTCATTTATTTTAATATTTATTGAATTTATTTATGTACAGTATGTATTTATTTTTAAATACATTTATTCACGCGTTTATTTATTTTAGTTCATTTAAGTTAAAAATAATAAAAATAAATACAGAAAATAATACATATAGGAAAAAGGTAATAAAAAATTAATTCAGGATTAAATTTTATTACAAATGAACTATACTTGTTTTTATCAAGTAATTTATTTCTTTATTTTCCTGTTATATTTATTTATTTTTCATTTCTGCAGGTTTGGTCCTCCATATACTTCCTGTGTCCTCATAAACCAAATGTCTTAAAAACATACTAAACGGTGTTTTGAAAATCTAAAAATACAGAAAGTTTTGTTTGAGGGGTAGGTTTAGGGTAAGGGGATAGAAAATACAGTTTGTACAGTATAAAAACATTACGCCTAAGGAGAGTCCCCATAAACCACATATACCAACATGTGTGTGTACACGTGTACCTACTTATATCTTAAGGACAAATTTGTACCTAGAAATGAGCTAAATCTGACAAGACCTCCCAAAACCCCCTTTTGGTAGCATCCAAGTTTGTAAAAAGAGTATTTAAAAAAAAAAAGAATAAAGTAAATAACTTTTTTAATTGAAAAAATTGCATAATATTTTCTATTTGAGTAATATTCTATTTCAATAAAGTATCTGGAATGTGTGTGTGTGTAGTAACTCTGACCACCAGCAAACTGACTGGACCAGTATTCATGGGAAAGTCTGTCCGTTGCTGGTATCTATCCACACACCTGCACCATTCAGCACACTGCAGTCTGGCCGAGAGCACCACCACAAAGAAACACTGAAGAAACAGGTTTGTATGTACTCCAGCAAGTAAACTGGGGCAAATGGTATGCCAACAGGGCAGATGTCTAACTAGTCAGTGTTTTTGACACTAGAAACATCTAGTAGAGATTGCTCATTTGGAGTCGCAGAGGTGGGTGTCCAAGAAGAGGTTCCAGGATGTGTTACCGGCCGCTCTCCTATTCTTGCGCTGGGCCATGCGGGTGTACGGATCCTGTGCTGTTGAACTGGTACCAGCTTATCTACTGCTCGCACAGGCTAATATAGGTGAGACATGCATAGAAACACATCTGCAAAAATCAACACAGTGCTGTGCTAATATTAAATCTCTCCAAGGTCCATTAGATTGAGAGCCACTGGTAGACTTCAAAGTTCTAGAACCTCTCCAGAGGCTGACCGCCAATAACTTCCACTTCAGTAGAGAATGGAAACAAACGTTTGCTAAAATCTGAGGCTGGCGTTGAGCCCTGTTTACTTCCTGTGGGACGGTCTATGGGTGGGCTCAAGGGCGGTGCTTGGACATGAACTGAGGGGAGAGACAATTGTTATGTAATTCAGGATGTGGCAGACTAGTCATGCAGAGGTGTACTGTCTCAATGAGAAACTCTTGCATTGAAAGCTCTTCGTCATGAGCTCCATCTCCATTTCTGTGACAAGAAAATCAAAAAGTTAGTTTTTTAGTTAATTTTTTTTTATTTCCTTTTCAAACAAATGCTGTTCTCTGAACTTTCTTTTCATCAAATAATCCTGACCAAAAATCATGGTTTTCACAAAAATATTAAGCAGTACAATAATGAAAATAATAAGAAATGTTTCTTCAAATCAGCATATTAGAATGATTTCTGAAGGATCGTGTGACACTGAAGACTGGAGTAACTAATGACTGCTGAAAATTCAGCTTTGCCATCACAGAAATAAATAAATTTTTAAAATGTATTAAATATAAAACAGTTGTTTTAATGAATTATTAAATTGTTATAATATTTCACAGTACTGTTTTACTGTATTTTTAAACAAATAAATGCAGCCTTGGTGATCATTTGACTTCTTTTAAAAACATTTTAAAAAAATTTACAGACCTCAGAAAAATGTTTAACAAAATTGCAGAACATGCATAAATTAACAAATAAATAATTTTTTAATTAAAATAAATTCTATTATATATTTTAATTTAAATGATATTATAACATTTTATATTAAAATTAATCCTATAAAAAAAACTTAATTTCTTTATATAGTTATTAAAAGTTTGCATAATTGTTCCCTTCCATGCATATTAGGAATAAAATGTTTTAAATACAAAAATATAGCATTGTTTTCATGGATTTACACTTGCGCTTATCTTCTCACAACTAGAGAGATGGCAGACATGACGACATTTCCAGTAAGTGAATATAGTGAGCAGCTGATGCTCGCTGGATTTTTTTACGGTGGATTCAGAGGATTTTTTGGGAGTGAAAGTGGAATGATCAGACACCCCTAGGAATGGCCAACTCCCTGGGGAGTGCACTATTGAACTAGGGAGCGGATTGAGACACACCCCTGATAATTAAGCTTCTCTCTATATGGATAGGTGGGATGCTTTGTATGAAGGATCGTGTGACACTGAAGACTGGAGTAACTAATGACTGCTGAAAATTCAGCTTTGCCATCACAGAAATAAATAAATTTTTAAAATGTATTAAATATAAAACAGTTGTTTTAATGAATTATTAAATTGTTATAATATTTCACAGTACTGTTTTACTGTATTTTTAAACAAATAAATGCAGCCTTGGTGATCATTTGACTTCTTTTAAAAACATTTTAAAAAAATTTACAGACCTCAGAAAAATGTTTAACAAAATTGCAGAACATGCATAAATTAACAAATAAATAATTTTTTAATTAAAATAAATTCTATTATATATTTTAATTTAAATGATATTATAACATTTTATATTAAAATTAATCCTATAAAAAAAACTTAATTTCTTTATATAGTTATTAAAAGTTTGCATAATTGTTCCCTTCCATGCATATTAGGAATAAAATGTTTTAAATACAAAAATATAGCATTGTTTTCATGGATTTACACTTGCGCTTATCTTCTCACAACTAGAGAGATGGCAGACATGACGACATTTCCAGTAAGTGAATATAGTGAGCAGCTGATGCTCGCTGGATTTTTTTACGGTGGATTCAGAGGATTTTTTGGGAGTGAAAGTGGAATGATCAGACACCCCTAGGAATGGCCAACTCCCTGGGGAGTGCACTATTGAACTAGGGAGCGGATTGAGACACACCCCTGATAATTAAGCTTCTCTCTATATGGATAGGTGGGATGCTTTGTATGCTGAGAATTCTCAGTGGCTGCTTTCAACTTGTTTGACAGATGAGCAAACCAGGCATGACTCTTTAAAACATTGGATGTCTATTCCAACAGAAACATCTAAGATGGTTGTATTGAGTAGAGAGACCTTCTAATAGGCAGGCTAACTTAAAAGTCAAGAGGCATCAAGGACACTTTGTTCATAATGTATGTTGTTTGTGTGTGTTAAGGTTTAGGTTCTCTCTCCCAGGCACATGAGTATCTGTCTAAGGCTGAGTGGACAGTAATGAAAACACCAGGCTGCAGTCACACTGTCCTTCATCAGCTACACAGAACCCTGGGTCGCCTGCACGCTGCCATGGGAAAATACACATCTGCTCTTACTCACTTTGCCAATGACGTATGTCCTAAAATGTGTGGAACACTGTCATTGGATTGCATGTACAGAATTATCTGCCATGACTTATTGCTGATGCATGTTTGTGTGGTAATAAATATTAGGATTTTGTAGGAATATTGCAAGGCCCTTTGAAACACTTACTTGGTCAGTTGTGGCGTACTGGCATGAATAATTTTAACTAAAAATCTATATTTTATGTTCATTTATTGATATCATTTATTTATGTGTGTATTAACTACAAAACTGACTGTACATATTTTGTTTTCTATGTGTAGGTGTATTATGCCAGTGAAATGTTTGGTTTGGGCAGTACTGTGACATCTGGAGGATATTTTCTTATGGCTGATGTGTTTCTGAAGCAAAACAAGCCTGACATTGCCCATTCGCTCTACACAGAGGTGGGAAAACCCACCATCAGCACACATTGAGACATCTGTCTCTGTTAAATGTCTCTCATCACATTGCGTGCGTGTGTACAGGTGGCAAATTCATGGCACACTCACCTGTGTAAGCTGATGGATGGTATCGGGCAGAGCGGCACTCAACCAGAGAAGTGTTTTGGTAAGACAGTAAACCTACACAAAGACACGTCCGCAAATATTATTCATCCAATCAGCATATTTTTTTTGTGAAATATAAATATATATATGTACTATTCAAAAGTTTGGGGTCAGTTTTTTTCAAACAGTGATGACCTTTTTGTTGGCGGAGCCTATCTAGTGGCAGAATATGAGTTTTAAAGTAGCAGTCTATGGAAGCCATGGAATAAAAGAATAAAAAAACATTTAATTTTAAGGTTTATATTTCAAAATTCAGACTTTTTTTACACTACCAGTCAAAAGTTTTTGAATAGTAGGATTTTAAAAGTTTATTAAAGAATTCTCTTCTGCTCACCAAGCCTGCATTAATTTGATCCAAAATACAGCAAAAGCAGTAATATTGTGAAATATTTTTACAATTTAATTATTTACTATTTAGCTAATTGAATATATTATAAAATGTAATTTATTCCTGTAATTTTAAAGCTGATTTTTTTTAGCGTCATTACTCCAGTCTTCAGTGTCACATCATGATCCTTTAGAAATCATTCTAATATTCTGATTTGCTGCTCAAAAACTTTTTTTATTATTATTATTATTATGTTGAAAACAGCTGAGTAGAATTTTTTTCAGGTTTCTTTGATGAATAGAAAGTTCAGAAGAACAGCATTTATATGAAATAGAAATCCTTTGTGACATTATAAATGTCTTCATCATCACTTTTGATCAATTTAAAGCATCCTTGCTAAATAAAAGTATTAATTTCTATAATTTCCAAATTCAGCTTTGCTGTCACCGTAATAAATTAGATTTAGAATATATTCAAATAGAAAATAGTTATTGTAATTTAATTAAATTGCAGTAATGTTTAATAAATGGAGTCTTGTAGGGAATCAGCTTCTCAGTCTTCTCACCAAAACGGTCCAGTGTTTTGATAATATTCAAGTCATGTGATTGAGCTGGCCAGGGCAGATGTTGAGATTCATCCTAGTGCTTCCAGGTTTTATGATCATGACAGCATATTTATATATATTTTTTTACATTTTAGCATAGGTGTCTGTGATTAACGTTTTAGCAAATTGCAGCTTTTTCATGAATGCTGGCTTTGTGAAATTGTCTGTGGTCAGTTTTTGCAGAAACAAGGTTCAAGGTCTTCAAGGAATATTGAGATTTGCTGTCACTTTGCAGAAGTAGTTCTATGTTGTTTGAACAGTCCTTCTTAGTTTTTGACAGTCTCTATCTTTCACTTTCTGTTTCTGCCCACTGTTCTTCTTCTCTAATGAGGTCTTGCCATGCTTTCTGTATGTAGTCATAATCATAAAGACTGTTGTTCTTAAAACACCAATTAGGCCGTTAGGGTTACAGATGCTCCTGTTAAACAGGCTCTCATGATTTGTCCTTTTCGGAAATCTGACAACTCACTCATTTCACAGGCTTGTAACATAAATATCTAATAAAAATAAAGTTTTATTTTTATAATTAATATGTAAATATGGATAAATTAATGCACATAACACTTTGAACTTACAAATAAAAACTTAATTTTAATATGTAATTGATATCTTGATGTATATATTTAATTTGTTTATTGTTATGAGGTCATGAAATGTCATGTGTATGGTGTGGATTTAACCTATCATAAGCTTTTAAAGCAGCCTGTTTTGGTTCCGACATGATTGTATACGTTTATGTATTAGTTTGCATGAAGTTAGCGTTATATTTAGAGCCATGAGGTTGTGTCCTAGAGCAAAACCTAGTTTATTCCACTGATAACTAAGATCAAACATGACACAGCCGTGAGTACGTGCAGCACTCCTGCCCTAGTTCTCTCTCTAAGCCTATTAACCTCAGCGCTGTTTTGGCTAAGTCTTCCAGTGACGTGGCTGGCTTTGCTCAGTGTGGCTGGCTGGTCAGTGGTCAGTACGCTTGATCCTTTCTGCTTTCTGGCCTCACACTGACTGACCCAAGGTCAGTAGACTGGCGCCGGTTCTGCCCTCTGGCTAGCCACATCATATTATAACTTCTGACCAGATGACTCTATAGCAGGAAACAGCTCAGCCGGCCTTGCTCTGCATGTCCTGGTGGAAGCGACTGCACAGAGCTACAACAACAAGCATGACCTGATGTCAATCAGGGACACAGACTAGCCAGAGTTTTATTCTTTTTGTCTCTGTGGAGCAGACAGTCATATCGTGTCATTGGTCAGTGAAGTCATACATCCAACCATGCTCACCGTTCAGTCAAGCAACTTTAGTAACACTTTACAATACAGTTTAATTTTCTAACGTTTGGTAATGCAGTATTCTTTTGAAAAAAATCTCACTGACAAGACTTCTGAACAGTGGTGTAAATGATGAAGAAACATTTTTATGCAATAAAATGATTTGGAAACAAATTATTCATAGACTAGGTTGTTGGCGGATTTCTGAACTGGCACCAGGGAGTGTTAATGCTTCTCCTAATGGACCAAGCTCTAGCATGGTTATCAGCCAATCTTAAAGTGGTCAAATATTGGCTGATTTATCAGCCTGGCCAACAATGTCAGATAGAAGCAACTCCCTATAAGGGGATGTATTTCAAAACACTAGATGATAGATCATGTTTCTGAATATCTCCTAGAGATTATTCAACAGAAATCATCATTCAGTCTCTTTCACAGATAGATCTGGTTTCTCAGAATCAAACTGCTGCACTCACCTGTGACTATTATAGCGGACACTGATCTTCCTCTTTTGTGTGTAGATGAGGCCCAGTGTGTGGAGGCTGATCAGATGTTGAGATGTATCTTGGAGTTTGAGGAACAGTGTGTGAAGCCTCGCCCTGACCAGTCAGCCATGTTGGCACATTCTCTGGCTATGCTGTGGTTACTATGCAACAACTACACCAAGGTAAACAATAAAGATTGACCAATTAAAATATTCCATTCAGACACTTCATGAGATACATTTACAGTATGCTCTTGAATTCAACACTGACCTCCTCACCAGTGCGCTGGATAATCAAATCATAGTAAATAACCAAATGTCTAATTAAATTGAAAGTTCTGAGGTGGAATGTTTGAATTCGACTTGGATGGATGTCTTGCTGTGAACATGTTTAAGTTCTATTGACTTCAGTGCAGATTAACACTAAAGGCTAAAGCCATGATGAAAATTGACAGTCAGACTGTTCCACTGCTATTCTAGTTGTAATGGGATTCTCCTTTAGCATTCCTCTGACTTCCACTACATCTCAGACTACAGTTTAAATCCCCAGTTCTTATCGCAAACTTGTTCAAACTCCCAGCGCTCATATCAAACTACAACAAAACTCCCTAATTTATCACTTCACAGCTCCTCAGCTCTTATATCAAACTGTTAACATCCCATTATTCGTCAAACTACACTAAACTCCCTGAATTAAAACAGCTAAACTTTCCACACATCATATTAAATAGGCGATATTGTTCCGCTCTTCATGCGTTTGAAAATTAGGTTTCCTTTTTTGTTTTTGGTATACATTTCTTTTATGTTTTTGTGTTTGTGTATATAGGCATTGGAGTATGGGAAGAAGGCGGAGTTGTTGATCCAGGGGTTAAGTGAGCAAAACAGACTGAGAGAGTCAATCCATAATCTACTACAACATGCTGAAAAACAGTTGGAATGAGACTGGCCACTAAACTACACACCGCAAACAAATCAAAATGGACAACAATATACAGCACAACAACAGTCAAACTGTCTTCACACTGTACAGTGTTCATATTCATTCATTAAATCCATCGATATTGGGAGATATTGATGTATAATTAAGGTGCAGTCACATTAGCGAAATTTCGTGGGCAAAAAAGGTTCATTGTCTAGTTCAATAGTGATGTATGAAGCACGGCTCGCACTCATTTTTTTTTTTTGTTTACTTTTAAACCAAGCAGCTTTCTGTTGGTTAACGCAGTGAATTTGTGAACTCGAACCGGTCGCGTAATCTGCGTGAGGAAATATTTCACCCTCATGTAAAATTCCCAAGCGCATGGATTCCTATTGAAATGACTGGATTTTACCCATGAAAATTCGCTAAACAACAGTATATGTGACCACACACCATGCTCACCGTTCAGTCAAGCAACTTTAGTAACACTTTACAATAGTTTAATTTTCTAACGTTTGGTAATGCAGTAGGTATCAGCATAATTATTTTTTATTTTGTTTATAAATGAATACATTTAATGTTTAACAAGTGCTCATTTATAAAAATTCTACTGTTCATTGTGCATTTGTTTGTTCGTAATACTTGAATTTTAATGTTAGAAAAATAACAAAAACGAATGATATAAGCTAATATGTGTTTAATTATTTTAATAATATTATTACAATTTAAATTAATTTATTGAATATATTAATTTTCTATTTTGTTATATTCTAAAAATGATTTATTCCTGTGATGGCAAAGCTGAATTTTCAGCAGCCGTTACTCCAATCCTCAGTGTCACATGATCCCTCAGAAATAAGGTGCAGTCACATTAGCGAAATTTCGTGGGCAAAAAAGGTTCATTGTCTAGTTCAATAGTGATGTATGAAGCACGGCTCGCACTCATTTTTTTTTTTTGTTTACTTTTAAACCAAGCAGCTTTCTGTTGGTTAACGCAGTGAATTTGTGAACTCGAACCGGTCGCGTAATCTGCGTGAGGAAATATTTCACCCTCATGTAAAATTCCCAAGCGCATGGATTCCTATTGAAATGACTGGATTTTACCCATGAAAATTCGCTAAACAACAGTATATGTGACCACACCTTTAGTGAGGCAGACTACAGCAAAAATCTTGCAAAAGATCAGTGGAAAAGGCCTGTCAACTGTGATGTGAGATAAATAGACAAGCTGACACGGTTTCATGTTCTGGACATTTTTAAAATGTCTTTATTGGTATTATTGGTATTATTACGTAATGACACATAACATCAATGTTGGCGTTCTATCACTAGTAATTTCTTGTTTTAAGTTATACAACATTGCTTGGTTTTTGGCATTTAGGTTCCCACTAAAAAAATAAATTAAAAAACCCAATGAAATGAACACATGGAGTCTCAAAACATTTCCCTTTTCCATACCAGAGAGCCAAGTGTTCATTAGCAGCAACTGTTGCTTTTTATTTTTTGTTATGTGATGCTAAGTTAATTGCCAACTCACAAGTCAGAAGGGTATAGCGGTACCTTATCAATCAGATTGAGCACTACTTCATATAGACCACTGTTTTCCACTGTGTAAGATCTGATGATGCTATTTTAGCTCTCAGTTCAGATGCCTGTTTTTGAACTGCTGTCATGGAAGTTTGACCCCTCCATTCTGAATTTGCATTTTATTAAGTTTTGGAGTCACACAGGTTTGATACTTAACATAAGGGCAGAAGAAACTTCCTGTTGTATCCTATGAAGTGGAGGCAGAGCTTGTAAGTTCGACAACCATATAGTGCGTTATCGCGAAAACACGGAAAAGTGTCAGAGTTTACAGGGACACTTGTTCTTGCGTGGGAAGAGGTGGAAGGTGCAGGTCTCTGGTTGCATGGAATGATGGAACACATCACACACACAAGACGGCAAATCACAACGCTTGAGAGGGGGTGGTGAGAAGAGTGTGGTCAACGGCTGTTCAGTCAAACTCACACTAAAACCCTTCGTCACTCCAAGCAAGATTAAATCGCATATAAACCAGTTTTTCCTTTTTCTCAAAAAAAAACAAAAAAACAGAAAAATTATAAATTAGGAAAACAAAAGACAACAGAACACTAAATATTATAAAACGAACAAGAAAAGAGTGCATGTAACCATCAGGTCTCACAGCATCCATTTCTTAATATTTTAGAACGCTTTGTCCTTTTGTTTATTGATACACATAGGCAGGACTGTCTAGCATGAATATGTCACGTTTCCAAGGAGAGGAATTTGATCAAGGCTGCTTCCCTGAGTTGACTCTAAATTTCAAACCTATATTGCATCTTAATGTAAACTATTTCATCGAAAGTCCGAACTCACATTTAATTGATCTAAAATCTATGACGTCTAACATTGTAAACCATTCTGAGCTGGTTTGGATTGTGAGCTTGGTCCACTTTAGATTTGCTGTATGGAATCCTTAACGTGAATTTCATTATATGCAAATATGCTGAAATAAAGAATTTTTGGATTTTAGGACACTTCCAGATAGAAAAAGGGACATTAATAGAGTTGCTTAACTTTAAATAGAAGAATTAGACTTGTGAGAAATGTGTGGTGTACAGATATAACGGAGTACAACAAATAAATGTAAATTTAGCTCAAATCAATTTCAATTCCTGGTTTTCTTTCAGGTTATCATTGGCTTTTAGACCACTGGGCTGAATTAAGAGCAGTTGTAGCACCTGTTTGAGTTGACACTTCAGTTTTATTGTTGCAGTATTTTTGTACAAAAAGTCGTTGAAGACGAACAGCTTATTCATCATCAGCGCTTAGTGTTGGCAAAACGTTCAGCCCTTGTGGTAAAAACATTAGTATTTAAAAGTCTACTTGCTCTGTTTCTCTGCAACTCACTGTTCAGACTCTATGTGGGAAATTGCTTTTGGGGTGGCAGACATGCAGATTGGCGAGTGGTCATTAGCAGATTTGAGTAGTAGACATTGGGAAAAGTAGCTCAGTTTTTAGCATATTTTTCCGCTCACAATATCTTCCATACAATTGATCCATAAACAGATTGCTTTAACCAGTTCAAAATGGTGGATTTCTAAAATGGCCGCTTCATTCACAGAATTACCAGACAGCAGATGCCTGTAAGAAATAAGTTCCTATGGGCCAAATCCTCACTTACACATTAAGAAAGGTAATTCAAAACGGGTCCCACATCAGTCATTCAATTTTACTGACACCGGCAAAGCAAATGAAACCTTTACGCTTGTCTGTTCAGCAGTAATTCATTTACTACAGGCAGCCACTGCAACAGACTAAAATAACTCATACTCATTCATGCTTTTAAAAGAGTTAGGATGGATGAGAATATTCACAGCTTTCCAGTTTTTGTTCTTGCTGTCCCTCTATGTGTCTGTCTGTGTGGGCTTTTTGAGGGCAGGGAGGTATGTGCCTTTGTATCCTGGTGGGCAGTTGAAATTTGGGTCCATTCGGTTTCCTCTTTCTCGCCCCATGCATGCAATGCATTATACCTTCAGCCAGGCTTTACCACAAGGTTTGTAACAGACACAATTAATTCATTCTCTCCCTATAATACAGACTTTAATATGTCCTTAAGTGTATGTCAGTATGTGTGTACCCTAACCCACAGTATGTACATCAGAATCCAGTTGATGGTAGCTGAAAGGTTACATTTGGGAATCACGTCCCGGTAAAACCACTCTACAGTGCATGCACCCTCAAATTACAGTGACAAACACATATTCAGCTGGTGCACTACAGCCAGGCTGGAGTGTACACTAGCTAGTGCACTTCCAACTGCACTGTACACTTGTATAATTCTATAGTCTGTCAATGGAGAAGAAACATCAGGGGAGCAGCCTCAGACGGGGGTTTACAGGGAGGGTTAGTATGATTACACGTGCGCATCTGTATGTAAAGTGTCCACTTCAGTTTGTTTCGCTCTTTGATGGTTGTGTGTGTGTGTGTGTGTGTGCATGTGTAAGTGTGTGTTTGTGGCTGTAATTCCAACTCACTCAGTCAACAGTTTTATCTCACTCGCGAGAAGGGAGTTGATATTGTAGGCGGGATCTGCAGTGACGGGAGCGGGGCCTGTTTCCGTTAGATCCACCTCGCTCTCGCTGGAGGTGGAGCTTGTGCTCATGGTGGAGACGGCGTCAGTGATGGCACAGGTAGCGCCAGGTGGGCAGATCTCATTGGGAATACACACCTCCGTGGGGATTATCACCTCGGTCGGGATACACCCCTCGGGTTCGCTGCTGGTTTCGCTGGTGCTGGAGACCACAGAAAGCAGCGACATCTTCCTGCTGAGGCGGCTTGGCAGAAGAGAGAGGATGTAGTCGGCCACGATGCCTGCCACGTCCATCCCACAAGCCTGGTCGAACGCGATGAAGCCCACGTTGGCGTTGGCCTCGCACACCACAAAGGAACCGTCGTTTAGCTGCAGCAGGTCAACTCCACAGACGTCCATCCCCAAAATATTGCACACCTGCACAGCCAGCTGCTTCCCCTGCTCACTGAGGGGGCACATCATTCCCACCCCACCTATCAAAAAAAGAGCAAAATCATGAGCAGGGAGGCTAATGGGAAATTATGGGCAGTTGTTGTTGTAAGCTCAAACTAAAAAAAAAACCGAAGAAAAACAAAACTAAAAAAAAAATTTAATTGGTAACTGAAATGAATCCAAAATATTAAATGAAAAACTTCAATTACTAAAACTGTAATAGAAAAAAATAAAGCCATAGAGAAAGAAAAGAGAAAAATAAGCAACAAAAATTCTACATATTATTCATAATGAAACTTTACATCACAAGTCAAATATTTTAGGGGAGGTGAGTGTGCGATTGCATACCCAGTGAGCAGTTGCTCTGCATGCGTCCGTCGGTAGAGCAGCGCAGCATGGATCCGATCACTCTCCCCCCGACCAGAACCACCCGCACATCCCGCCCATGGCTCTCCTTCACATACTCCTGAAACAGGTACGGGGCGTCATGGCGAATCAGATGACACAGGTCTGAGAGGTGGTGCTTATCCCGGGCCAGGAACACAGCTTTACCTGTACAGATCGAAATTTGACAGTTTTACCAGGGAAAAAGACTTTACAATTTACAGAATTAATTTTAGGAACTACCTAAAGCAAAATGTGTCTTCTGCTACTTCAGGAAGTTATGCAATATTTAAGTGTCATTGCTAAAAGCTCAATTAATGATTGATTTCTCTGCATAACGACCAAATAGAACAGGAGCAACCTGTAACAGTCCAGGGTTAAATGCATGAAGTTTCATGTGACTACATTTTACACTCTTGATACACAGCCAGGTGTAGCAGCATGTATTTGGACACATGCAGAATGTCCTACTTGTTTTCAGTTAACAAAAGTAGTAAGAGTGGTGGGGAAGAGAATTACATAATTGTCAACAGATCCAAGGAGATGCGTAAGACACTAATTGCAGGGAGAGGCCCCCTAGAGCAACCAGGGGTCAAGTGTCTTGTGTCGCTCAAGGGCACAAAGGTGATACAGCAGAGCTGTAAACTCTCCAGATGTTCAACTATCAGGCTGCCGCCACCCCACCCAATTCCCCATGGGCCTTTTAAAACATGTCACAGCCTGACAAAGGTCAACATTGTGTGCAATGTTTTATTTTCATCTGTAGTTCATCGACCCAATACCCTTTTTAACAAAGGTTTGACTGAAATGTGTGCGCACAAGACCTGCTTTACATAACCAGTGTTCCTACACCTTTAACCAATCATTTCCATGAGAGAGAGAGAGGATTATTATTATATATTATATTATATATTATATAATATAATTATGGGATTATATATTATGGGTATTATTCGATTATTATTCAAAAATTGCACCCCTCCCCCGCAAGCATGCACAAACACCCATGAACCGAGAGAGACGGGATTCACGCTTTCAATCTGTCAGGGTTCGTACACATTTTTACCAATAAATTTCCATGACTTTTCCATGACTTTTGAGACAATATTCATGACCTAAATGTTCCCAAACATAACCGAATGACCGCACTTATTAACATAACAGTCCGTCGATTACCATAAATCAACTGCTCATAAGGCTAGGACATTTCCATTTAAAAAAAATTAATCCCTAAAGGTAATAGATACGAGATGGGAGGAAAAATATACTTCAATATCTTCTGTCGCAATTATATCGTTGGGTATTTACACTGTATATAAACTGCCGGCATCAAAGGAGCCGTTATTAATATGCTGGGCATTGAAATCGCTTATGAACGCACGCATGTTTACTTTCACTTTCGAGATTCGCGATCACAAGTACAGAGCAGCACTCGGCAGTACTTGCCACACATTTTACAAGATTAGTTGTTTGTCGGTGGTGCTCAGGATCTGCAAATCATTCACCATCATCCTATCAGTCATCTCTCCTTACTCTGTTTATGTGGTAAGTGAAATGTTACGTACTGTAATGTAACAGGCTACCGTTAGCAAGCGGCTAAACATGTCCCTTTAGTGGCTCTGTAGAACGCGTTATTTGTTTTCTGCGCCTTTCTGAATACGGATTCAGCCACACCTCTAACCCAGTAGGGGGCGTTTGTGGTCCACACAGAACTCTTATTTGACATTGTCCCAAGTTACTGTAACCATTATATGCCACGCAAGTCTACAGTATGCGCGTGAGACGATGTGCTCTTCTGTTGTCTTTGACAGCTTTTAGGTGCGTTATTGGCCACGCCACATGAACGCATCACCACCGCATCAGCACGGAAAACATGGGGACATTTTTTAAGACAATAATCGCACAACCTATTCGATATTCTATAATTAAATCAACTAACTGAATATTTGAAAATCGTGACCCATCCCTAGTCGGGTCTCGCAGTAGTCCCGTGGGAGTGCAGGTCTCTAGTGCAGCTGCAGCATTCTGAATTTGTGTGCAGAGATTGGTTGGGCTGATCTGGGAGAATTTTTCAGCACTAAAAATATTAATACAGTATATTACATCATAAGGTATGGCTGCTAGTCATCAAAGCGAGTTCTAGTCTGACCGTGAGACTTAATTCAGAGCGGTTTGTGTATTTCTGTAAGATTGGTGATCAGTAACTACCATTAAAACAAAAGCAATCGAAAAGAAAATTATGCTTTCAGCGCACACACACTTCAAATGTGCTTGAAAAAAAAAAACAGTGCAGGACAAAGATGCCTTATGTGCACTGGGAGAGAAAAATACAGACAACCATTGTTTTTAAGGTAAAAGAGATGATGTTTCTAAGCTGCCTGATTTCTTTATTTGGAGAGGTCCAGTGTGCTATATAACTTTAAGGCGTTTGTGTTCTCAGGGCTACTGAAGGTTTGTCAGCACCCAGATCTGAAGTCTAATGTGGCCCGTTTCTTTCAATCCCCAAAAGACCCATTATGCACACCGGCTGTACTAGAATTAGTGATTTACCTCGGTGTCCACGAGCGTTCTTCACCACCACGGGGTAACCCAGCGGCTCGGCTTCATCGATCATCTTGCGAAAGTTGTCATGTCCTCCTGGAGACACACACACAGATGTTGGTTAGTGAATATGTAATGAATGTAATTAAAAGTGAGATTTAATTAAAAGTGTGAGATTCCTGAGAGAGATGCAAACAGCTCTAATGAAAGAAGCAACACTGAGACATTCAATATCCACATGAGAAGGACTGCAAGACTGACAGATTTTTTTGCCACGCACAATGTTTCCCATTTCCTGGACGGCATTCTGTCCAACTATGTGGCCAGTTTTTCAAGGTTAATGGCTCAAAGATGTTTTCGGAGAATGTGTGCTTCAGATGAAACCTGACGGCCACATGTTTGACCCAGAGGCTGCACTATAAATAATTGACACTTTGTAAAAAAAATAAATAATAATAATAATTATTATCTATTATCTCATTATCTATTTTTATACTTAATTCATTTTAATTTCCCCTTTTAAGTATGTAAATATATGGTGTTCTATTTTGTGTACATACATTTGATTTCTCTGTATAGTAAATATTAACACCTTAATAACCAGAGTCCAGTAGGTCAGTTATTCATGCGTTAATGCTATAAATTTGGGCCCATTTAGATTTAAGTCTATGTTTATGAATTAAACAACCTGAACTTGGCAAAACACAGGCTACAAGCTACAGATGTTTAAAGTGGGAAAAATAGGCTTAATGGTTTTCTGCCTTGTATTTATATTCAAAATGCTAGACAACATTTGAAATTAACCGTTAGTGTTTGGAAAATGACAAAATATTTTTATTTAATGCATCCTTTGCTTTGATTGAATGTGTCCAAGATGAAACAAACAGAGAAAGCATATGGAAAGAGTATAAAGGAGAAGAGAAAGAGAAAGCAAAGGAGTGGGTGGAGATATAATTTAAGCTCAAACCCAAACCACAGTAAGTATACCTGCTGGATGTTTTTGTACCCTCTACATTAGTGCTGGGCGGTATGACCAAAAATTTATATCACGGTGTTTTTCAAAATTATACCAGTTTCACGGTACATGACGGTATTTTTTTTTCATGCATGACCGGGTGTTAACCATATTTTGTACTGATTGAGAGGAAATACTGCAGTATATTGACTTAGAGAATGCCCTATTTTACTGTCATGATGAGTGAATTGTCAAAAAAATACCACACTAAATAGTGACTAAACGCGACCCCTTTTAATACATGTTAACCAGGAGTCACTCTCATTTATAATCGCGGCATCGTCTGATAAAATCAACATGCATCTACACTAAAGAGCGGCTATGCGGTTGTTTTGGCTAGATTACTTTTTTGTCTCATGCAGCGCACTGCCTGCGTCTGAGTAACAAACTAAAAAAAAACAACAAACAAAAAAGTGCATGTGATATTAACAAACGAACTACGCTCATATTTATAATTCCAAGCAATCAGTAAGCAACATGTGCTTGGAAACGCTGTTTTGTACTCATTTATTGACAAGTTGGCTGCGGTGCGGCAAACTGAATGCGCAGCTTCTCTGCCGCTCACTGCACAGAACAGACACCGAGAGAGGTGACACTTCTCCGGGAAAGTCAGACCTCGCGTTCGCGGGACAGCACTGGAGAAATCTTCCAACTGAACCATAGCTAAGGTTTATCCAAAAAAAAGTCGCTAGGTTTGTCAGTATGAATATTATATGGAAAAAAAGCCGCTAAAAGGAAAAGATACTTTAAATGTGAAATTAAAAGCGCCAGTAGGTGGCAGTAAGTCACTGTTAAGTGAGTCATTGCGACTGAACCGAATCATTTAAACAGTTGATTCATTAGGGAACGAAACACAGTCATGTTGCTCAAAGACGCAAAACAGCGCTGTGGTTTTGTTTGGAATTATATTTGTTGGCGAAATAGTGCAAAAACAGGCAATATGGTGTCTAAAACGTAAGTCTCTTAATAAAACTTCTAGTTTATTGAACTGTTGTAAAAAAAATCAGTATCACATTTGTATATGGTAATTTTTGGAGAAAAAAA
>NW_015650373.1:489445-494114 GCF_001515625.1 Sinocyclocheilus rhinocerous
CATTAGGTCCGTCAGACTGAAGATATTTTAGCGGTAATGAGACCAAAAATATTTAAGACCCATCGAATCCGAATTTAAGACATTTTAAGGCCTTATATTAGGAAAACGTTATTTAAGACATTTTAAGACTTTTTAAGGACCCGCGGACACCCTGCTAGTGCTAAAGTCGCGCTCGTGAGTGTGAGACGCGGGAGCTGATAGCAGGGGGCGGTGGATATCTGTGGCGGTCAATGTGGATATTGTGGATGAGTTCTTCTGTGTCATCACGTTCTATTAGTTCTACAGCTTCAGTTTCGGAACTTTCACGCTTAGTAACACATACAGCTGTTCCCTCACCACAGTGCAACAGTGAAAAGGGACCCCTTTCAAACAGTGTCGCGTTCCCAACGTTGTTTAAGCGACATACACCGATATTGCGGTATTTTAAAAATTCATATCATAACAAAAATAAACACCGGTATTCGGTATGAACCGGTATACCGCCCAGCACTACTCTACATGCTCAAATATATATATTCTTCATGCTTTTGAAGAGAAGATTCTTTGGGATGCAGAATCTGTTTGGCTGGTTTGAGCTGAGCAGATGAACTAGCGTTCAATGTGAGGGGGCAAAAGAGAAAATGCAGGGTATGTCAGACCGGCTTTGCCAGGAACACGTCACTACAGCAGCTGTAACTGCGGTTATACATTCTGCAAACAAGTGACTGTCACATAAACAGCGTTGTCTGTACGAATAAATTACAAATACAGGAGCGCACACATAAGCTGCTGTTCAAAAGTTTGGGGCAGGTATGATTTTTTAAAAAGATTGTAGTATAAATAAATTATCTTATACTTTCCAAAGGCTGCATTTATTTGATAAAAAAAAATTTAAAATTAAAAAAATAAAGTATAATTGTGAAATATTACTACAATTGAAAAACAACCGTTTTCCTTTTTAAATCAAATAAAAATGTAATTTATTCCTGTTATGGCAAAACTGAATTTTCAGCAGCCATTAGTCATCAGCGTCACATGATCCTTCAGAAATAATTCTAATATTTGGTGATCAAGAAACATTTCTCATTATTATCAATGTTGAAAACAGGTGTGCAGCTTAATATTTTTGTGAAAGCCATGATACTTTTTTTCAGGACCCTTTGATGAATAGAAAGTTCAAAAGAAAAGCATTAATAATGTCATATGTAAATGTTTTTCTGTGACATTTGATCAATTCAATGCATCCTTGATTAATAAAAGTATTCTTTTCTTTTAAAAATAATTATTGCCCCTAACTTTTGAACAGTAGTGTATAAAAAAAAAAAGTTATTTGCCATTTAAAAACAATGTATTTGATCTTATTTGTTATCGGTCATGACATAAAAATACTTTCTTGAAAATTTCAATTCTCCTTTCTGTACAGTTCCTTTATTTTAATTTTTTTATGACAGATTAAGTGGTGGTGTGTTTCAGAGATAAAGATGATCTCTCACCGTAGGAGTACGTGTCTGGCAGAGGCACTCCATGCCCGGCGAGCTCTTGGAAGGTCCAGAACTTGTTGACACAGTTGAGGATGGCCTGAGGCCGGTTGACCAGACGACAGCCCATCTTCTCCAGGTGACGCAGAACAGTGATGTCGCTGTCCGACTGGACCCATGGGGTCGGAACGCGCACCACAGCAACTTGCGGGTATGATGTAACGATTTCCTGCCCAACCCGCAGACCTGAAAGAAAGGGAAGATAAATCACAATGCTGCAGT
Organism: Sinocyclocheilus rhinocerous; assembly: GCF_001515625.1. Lineage (NCBI taxonomy): Eukaryota > Metazoa > Chordata > Actinopteri > Cypriniformes > Cyprinidae > Sinocyclocheilus > Sinocyclocheilus rhinocerous. The sequence continues at coordinate 491,185 of NW_015650373.1, forward strand.
ACGGTCAGTGCAGTCTGTGTTTTGGCCGGCACAGTATTGTGTGAAGGGATTACACTGGTTGTATCTGGGCAACCAATGAGAGCCAGACTTTCATTTGGATGGGTCACCCCTTTCTCTCTCACACATACACACACACTCAGTATGACAGATGAGCTGGCCTTAGTTTCCAAAACGACACACACGACAGCATCTCTGCAATACTAAATAGCTGATCTCCTTCTGAGAGCCATTACACAACACTGCAGAAAGTTGCTCGCTTGCTTTGCCTCGTTATTGCGACGTTCACGCTGACCCACTAACCCAGTTTGCACTGCTTTCTGCTTTTAATTAAGATGCCAGTTAGGTTTTATGCTCACTTAAAACCAGCCTTCACTTAGTAAAAACTAAAATCACTCTGGCACTCGTTGGATTTTACTTCACAAATCATGCGTTTTGACTCGGATTATGAATACAAGAGCAATCAAACTTTAATAAAAATGGCAAATATGTAATTTTGTTGTTTGGATGGAACAGAACACACTAAACAGCAGATGATGACAAGAAAGGATTTCAGAGATTACAAAGGCAAGCATGTGTGAGCATTTAGGAGATAACAGGAAATGTAAAACGGAGGATATAAAAGGAGCCATGAAAGAACAAGAGAAAGACAAAACATGAATGCGTCACAGAATTTCTAATCTCTCCAGCTTCTCTGCCATCTTAGGATGGAGCAACACGCACAAACCACGACTCAGCATCTTCACTAGCAACTGCTACATCAGCACTCCCTCTTCCTCTCATGGATCAAAGCAGATGGGACTTGAATGCATGCAGTTAGGAGTATGACAGGACTATACAGGCATGACGAGACAGATATTATTGATTTTCAAAAATAAATTTAAGTATATATCACTATTTACTGTATTGACTGAATAGACAGTTGTCTGCTTTGAATTTTTGATATCTTATAGCTCTGTTCTAAAACTTAGTGAGTTCCCTACATAGGCAGCATCCTAGACGTCATAGAACCTCATACGTTGCTCTACACAGACAACAACTCTGCACATTAGATGCTACACAAATAGCACTCACATGCTGGAAACTCGTAATGTCACGATTGATTTTAATAGAATTTCAGTTTAGCATATTGCGAACCTAAAAGCGTAACACTTGAAAAAAAGAATACAAAGATCACACAAATATTGGGTGCACCACTTCATTTCTTCATTATTACAACAAACCATGAAATATCTACACAATAATTGTGTAATATTACAAGTTAAAATAAAAAAAGTGATATCTATTTTAATATATAATAAAATACAATTAATTCTTGTGATGGTAAAGCGGAATTTTCAGCAGGCATTACTCCAGTCTTCAGTGTCACATGATCCTTCAGAATCATTCTAAAATGCTGATTTGGTGCTAAAGTAACATCTTTATTTCAAACTTTTGAACGGTAGTGTATACTCATAATTGACATTTCTCTCGCCATGTCCACTATCTTGGATGGTGTCAGTGGCTCACTAAATTTTGAAACCGCAGATAATTCTTACTCAGTATTTTCTTAAAACTGATTAACATGGCAGCACATTTATTTTTTTCATTGGTTGTAATCATGCTAATTTATTGACTTCAGTTTTTTTTTTAACCCCACAACCTGGGGGGAAAAAACAGTACATATATATATATATATATATATATGCCAACTGTAACCAAAAAGGTACACTAACAGATCAGGCTCATACCGGTCTGACTAATTTCCGGAGGAAATGACAGTCATACACTCACTGTGACAATAAGAAATCAGCCCTCAAGCACTTGTAAGTGTACACATCTTTATTTGTTTTATCTTACATGCATGAGTTAATAAAAGACAATCAAGTTTTTTTTTCTGCCTGAGGCTCAATCAGTAAATGTATCCACAGACTCAGAAAACATAGCACAAATGCCGTCTACCTCCTTCACTTCCCCCTTCTGTCAGTTCTGTGGCAGCTGTCTCACTGTGGGTAAATGGCTCGTTTCCACTGAGCGGTACGGTACAGTACAGTACAGTACGATTCGGTACGGGTAACCCTGATCGGGCTTGCGTTTCCACTGCCAATAGTACCCTTCTTGATAATAGCCATTATAAAAGTATAAGTACAAAGTATAAGAGGCTTATATAAGAGGAAATAAAGACAAAAGCAAACAATTAAGTCAAACGTATGCTACAAAGTCAGCACTGTACTACGGTAAAGTTCAAAATAAATATATAAAGTTAAACATAACTTTGTGCTCAGCCAAAACGATATGACCAGGAATAAATAATAGATTCATGAGACCACGAATGCCTGTTAAATATAGCCTACCCAAAACGAAATGCTTTATCCCCTTGTATCACGCAAAAGTGACGATTATAGTCAACCAATCAACGTTCTGCAGTGAGTTTAGCTCCACCCTTTTGGTACCCTTTGCTGTGCTAGGTACCCCAACGGAAGGGTAACAAAAAAAGTGGTACGGTTCGCTATTTTGGTACCATTCACAACTTCTGGCAGTGGAAACGGAAACAATTGCGTACCGTACTGTACCGAACCGTAACGCTCAGTGGAAACGAGCCATAAGAAACACAACTGACTCACACTAAATCCAGAGCAAGTGAGAATTTCAGGGTAACCTACTGTGTTAAGTACAGTATAGACGCAGGTTTAACCTACTTCAGAGGTGTGCTTTGAGGGTGAGGTGAGCTGGTATTAGATACAGGTAGGTAAACAGACAAAACAAACAAGTAACAAGACAAGTAACCCCCATTAACAGATACCACAGCTAATCGCACAGTGTCTGGACAATACCACACAATTACTCAATATAAACTTCTGTTCAAAAATGTGGGGTTGGTACAATTTTATGTTTTTGAACGACAGCTCAGGCTTACCAAGACTGCATTTGTTTGCTAAAAAAAAAAAAAAAAA
>NW_015650373.1:494136-496150 GCF_001515625.1 Sinocyclocheilus rhinocerous
ACAAACTAAGACTGTCAGCCAGTGGACAAAACTGAAGCAAGAGCATTTCTTACATGTACAGTTGTGCAATTTTTTTTCCATTTCTTTTTAACAATGTCTTTAATATTTTTCTTTTTTCTTGTTTGTGGAAAAAAAAAAAAAAAAAAAAAAGTACATAATTTGAATGTGCTCACACATTTGTTTTTTTTTAAGGATATATGCTATTTGAATATTTTAAAATTCAATTTATTCCTATGATGGCAAAGCTGAATTTTATTATTCAAGTCTTCAGTGTCACATGATCCTTCAGAAATCATTCTAATATGTTGATTTGGTGTTCAAGAAACATTTCTTATTATTATCATCAGTGTTATCGATGAATAAAAGTATTAATATCTTTATCTTACTAATTCCAAACTTTATAATGGTAGTAGAACTGAAAATTCATTGATTAGTTTTACTTAATTGAAATGCATTTTTAGAGTTTTGAATACATGTCATTCAGCTGCCAATGAGAGCAGAACAGCACCATTCCCTGCAGAATTACACATTTTCCACCATAATCACCAAAAAAAAAAAATCAAGTTGGCCTTTCATTCATAAACAAGCTAGACTACCATAAACAACTCCCATCTTAACACATACAACCTAATCTGTGTGCATTAAGGGCTAGAACTGGCATTCATTCTTGTATGATTACACTAGATAGATACACCACAGAAACCCTAAATTCAGCCCTGAAAGCCAGTGAATTCACAGCAGTGTCATCCAACACTGAGGATCCTAACCCAAGTAAACTGCATTCCGCATTTGTTTATGAATGTACATTTTGCTTTTTCCTAGTTGACAATCAAGGGGAACTACCTCAATCTTAACACACAACAGATACCAATGCCATTTAAACACTACACCTCTCCATCCTCCTCTATATCTATAAAATCCTCCCAAGGATTTTATTTATATAATGAAATGTCTTCGGAAGTGGTTGATTAAATCTTTCCTGTCTGAAGTTTCACTTACCGCCAACTACAGTTTTTTGTTTGTTTGTTTGTTTTTGTTTTTTAGCATGCTTGCAGTTTGTGCATGTGTGAGACTTTAAATTGGTGTTAGATTTTGCATCTCTCAGAGGAATGGACACTTGACATCAAAAAGTAACACACACACTTCGCTCACACCATCAATGAAGTGAAAATCACAGTCACAAGTCTTGAACCCTGATTACCTATTGAGTGTTTGATTGCTGCATGTGGCGCAACACACACAGCAGGAGATAAGATAACTATACACACTCTTGCAGTGCCTGTCAACAGGTTCACCAATGGATTTGCACCATCTTTCAATTAAAGGGGTCATACACTGCCTTTTTTATTATTTTGTACTGTTCTCTGAGGTCCACTTATAATGTTTTCAAAATGTTTACATCAAAAAAACAAATTAGAAGTAATAGGCTATTTTCTGTCCTGTTTTGAACCCCCTCATCGGAACGCTCCATTTGAATAGGCGTGGCGTATTGTAGACTCGGAAGTAGGGATGTAACGATTCACTCAACTCACAATTCGATTCACGATTTTGATTTCATGATTCGATTCACGATTTTTTTTTAAACAAAATGAGATTTAAGAAATTATAAATTAAATGTGTCCTTTTATTATTGCTTGGACAAAATATTGTACGTTTCTTTGTGAAATTGAAATGACACTATAATAATATAGGATTTGTAAATTATTGCTCTTTTGTTGGTTTTGATTGCTTCTATTGTTCTCATTTGTAAGTCGCTTTGGACAAAAGCGTCTGCTAAATAACAAAAATTTTTATATAATGTAAATGTAAATAACAAAACTAAATTGACATTTTTAAACAAGCCCCAAATCAAATAAATAAGTGACACAAATAAAATAAATCTCTTCATATAAACAAACTAAGGCTTTGTCTGTGCTCTTTCCATTTAAAATTAGAGGCAACCACTGCATTTTAATCATCATCCAAACAAAGATGCTGCATACATGCAACCAACGCAGTTTTTAATATAAATTAG
>NW_015650373.1:496324-496735 GCF_001515625.1 Sinocyclocheilus rhinocerous
ATCCAAACAAAGATGCTGCATACATGCAACATGAGCAGTTTTTAATCTACATTAGATTGTATAATTTCTAAATTTGAAGCAAAAACAGAATGGTTTGACTTCAGTTTTGTTGTGAAACTATGCATAAAAAAATGTGCATGAAACAGAAACCGCAGACAAGCTGAATGAGACGCAGATTCACTCTCTGCCAGCAGGTGGCGCTTAAAGCGTTTCCTTGGTTTCTGCTGTAAACAAAGCAGCCTGCACATATGAACTTTAATATGCTTTATACAGAGGCAAGAGGAAAATAAAAAATACCATCGAAGGACGTAAGTAGTAAGTTCCCCTCAGACATACATTCATATAAACTCATACCCCTAATTGAATCGCGATTTGTTTAGCATCTCAACCGATTTGAATCGTCACATATTT